>NC_042617.1:3405759-3776146 GCF_901001135.1 Rhinatrema bivittatum | reverse complement strand
AACCAACACAAGGTAGATCCGGTTTTGTACTGGGAAGTTGGTAAGGCTGTCATGCGCGGAGAAATCTTGGCCTACACGGTAGCCCAAACTAAACATATGCACAAACAGATCAAGTTATTGGAAGCTAGGCTTCAGAAGGCAAAGGCCCAATTGGCGGCCAATAATAACATCCACACGAGGGGGAATTATCAGGCCATCTTACACACCCTGAATGATTGGCTTCATAAGAAAGCGCAAAAATCCATGTTGTTTGGTGAACATAAGTTTTTTCGGTATGGAAATAAGGCGGGAGCACTTCTTGCTAGGATGACTAGGACTGCTAGAGGGAAAACACATATTGCACACTTAAAGGATATACATGGGAATCCCATTCAGAAAGGAGCTGCTGTTTGTGCAGCTTTTAGAGACTTCTATAACAAATTATATACAGAAGACCGGCAAGGTGGCAGTGAACATGAAGCTGACTTTTTTACAGACTTACCTATCCCTCGAATCTCCCGAGAGCAACTAGAGCAGTTGAATCAACCAATCACGCTACTAGAAATTATCGGGGTCATTAAAACAAGTAAAAGGAATAAGGCTCCGGGCCCGGACGGGTTTGGGGCGGAATATTATAAGAGCCTATTGTATCAAATTGCCCCAGATATACAAAACTTCTTTGGTGCCGCCCAGAAATGGAAAGCCTTCCCGGAAGGGTTCACCAGGGCTTTTATCACAGTTTTGGAGAAACCGGGCAAAAACTTGGCCTTGCCATCATCGTATAGGCCTATATCCCTCTTAAACTTTGAGGCTAAGTTATTTGCCAAAATAATGGCAGATAGAATGAGTCAAGTATTACCATCCGTAATTACCTCCACGCAAGTGGGGTTTGTAAAGGAGAGATCAGTCAGTTCCAATTTAACTAAACTAATCATAGCTATGGAAGAAACGACAGCCAATGCAACGCCAGCCTTGGTTGTCGGATTCGATTCGGAAAAGGCGTTCGATAGGGTATCGTGGGCATATTTATTTTCGGTATTGGAAAGGTATGGATTCGACGGGGAAATTGTACAGAACATAGCAATGCTCTATAATAGTCCCAAATCAGCCATTATAGCAAATGGGCATGTATCGGAGGACTTCCGATTATATCGGGGAACTCGACAGGGCTGCCCACTGTCGCCATTGCTATATATCCTGACTATAGATCCCCTTTTGCGCAAGATTGAACGGGACGAACAGATAAGGGGTTATAGAGGGAAGACCCAAGAATTTAAAGTGTCGGCATTTGCAGACGACGTCCTGGTCTTTCTGACATCTCCGCAGCAATCCCTGGAAAAGGTGCTAGTTCATCAAAAATTATTTGGCATGTTCGCAGGCCTCAAAATTAATGAAGAAAAATCTGAGGCTATGGACCTTGGACCTCATGTGCAAACACAATGGCGGGGAGAGTTCCCGTTACGATGGGTGGGGCAGACTATGAGATACTTAGGCATACAATTGACTAGAAAGGTAGAACAGCTGAAAAGGGCTAACATAGGACACCTACTGAAACAGACGGAACAGAGATTGGGTATCTGGCGGACATTGCCATTGTCTATCATGGGGAAAATAAATCTATTGCGGCTGATGGAATTGCCACGGTGGCTCTATGTATTACAGAATATCCCAATATGGTTAACCAAAAAGGAGATTCACCAGCTGAATAGCATACTGACCCGCTACCTGTGGGGTGGTAAATGAGCACGAGTGTCCTTAAGTTCCCTGATGCTCCCATACGGGCAGGGGGGACTTTCCTGCCCAAACTGGAGGGATTATAATTTAGCCTGCCTTCTTAGACATATACAAGACTGGTTTCGGGGTTCTAGCCTGTACTCCCCATATGAGTTTTTATTGGACTGGGTCACACCATATTATCCCGAAAATTTACTTCATTTGGGGGCGGCAGAGGTCCCTGCCCAATATAAGAAAAGTCTCCTTATCCAAGCGTGTAGGAGGGCGTGGGTCTATTTAAGCAGGGATAAACTCCAAATAGACAAGGGGATATCGCCATATCTTCGACTCCAAGGAAACCCACAGTTTGAGGTAGGCAACTCTAGCATTATCTTTCGTAGATGGGAGGCCAAAGGCCTACTTAAAGTGGTCCAGCTTTGGGATGAGGAGAGGGCCTGTGTTTACAGTTTTCAGGACCTTCAAGCTCAATACTCCCTTGATTCCACAGAGTTTTATGCCTACTTGCAGGCTAGACATTACATAGTCCTGGATAATGTGCAATGGACCAATTCAGAAATCTCACTTAGATAAACTTCGAACTTTCTTTACGCCGATTGGGAAAAAACAAAATTCTTGCTCGGTTTTTTCTAGAGCTCTTAGAGAACTCCCTATGGTACGGGTTCTGGAAGGCATTCGAGGTCTTTGGGCTAATCAGGCTGAGGTACAGATAGTATCTCTGATCTTATCAGATACCGCAAAGGTCACTGAAAATATTACCTTGAGGGAAATCGGATATAAAGTACTTCGATGTATGTATATGCCTAGAACTCGACTGTTTAAAGCCAAATTGTGTGCTACTGATGTATGTCAAAAATGTAAGGGGGATAAAGGAACGTTACGGCACTTATTTTGGGACTGTCCTATAATTGCTAGTTTTTGGGATACTGTGACAAGCATTTTGGGATCTATACTACAGAGGACTATTCCGCCTACACCAGAATTATGCTTGTTGCGATTGATTAAGGGTCCGCTGCAACAATTAACAGAACACGACCAAATATTCTTGCAAAAGGCTCTTTTGGTGGCCTTACAACCGATTCTCATGGAGTGGATTACGGAAGATTCGCCAAAAGTTGACATATGGAAAAATAGACTCTTTAAAGTTCTTCAATTTGACTACATGACAGCGCGCGATAAATCCCAATCAGCAGTGATCACATGCCAAGGGATATGGAGAAATTACTGGAACACTCTCACACCCACGATGCAGGAATGTGTTTCGACTCTATTCACCACTAGCAACTGAGGGATCCTTTGGACTTTCTAAACGTATGCCGTCAGGTCCTGGGGAGGGGGGAGGTACTGTTGGGAACTTGGGGGGGAACTGGTGGGATACTATTGGGGGATGTTTGGGGGGAGAAAAGATGGTAAGCAAAAGGAGATAGCAATGTTAAGCCTCGTAGTCTGTCAATGGCCTACTATGTATCTTTGTGGCACTGTTTTGATTGCTGTCTTACCTGTTGAAATGCTGAATAAATATATTAAAAAAAAAAAAAAAGATTCCAAATTATCCTGGTCAACTGAAAAGCCGGTTGTTAATACAAACAAAAAACAAACTTTGAAATGTCTGTATGCCAGTGCCAGACGTCTAAGAAGTAAGATGGGAGAATTAGAGTATATAGCAGTGAATGATGGTATAGACATAATTGGCATCACAAAGTCCTAGTAGAAGGAGGATAATCAATGGGACAGTGCTGTACTAGGGTACAAATTATACCGCAATGATAGAGAGGATCAACTTGGGGGTGAGGTGGTGCTTTATATTCAAGATAGAAACATAGAAATGACAGCAGAAAAAGACCACATGGTCCATCCAATCTGCCCAGTAAGCTTATGGTGGTATCTGCTGTGCCATGTACCCAAGCCAGATGAACAAAATCTCTAGCAAACACTAACTATAACTAACTTTGTCCGCCAAACAAGCAGCGGGATGAAGAAACCATGCAAACTTAAAGCCCTGTCCACCCTAGGTGGGACTGGAAACAACCATTCCTCAGAGCATTTCTTCAGAGCAAACCTAATAACTGATCGAGCAGACTCTCTCCTTTCCTCTTTCCCGAGCTGAGCAGGACTCTGGACTGATCCGTGGTACTTCAGGAATGAAAATTAGCAGGTAAGAACCAATTTTTCTTTCCCTGATTGTACCCGGATCAGTCCAGACTCCTGGGATGTACCAAAGCTTCTCTACCCAGGGTGGGACCTCGAGAGTCCCGCTCAAAGCACATCTCCAAAACCCCCAGAATCTGGGGCCTAGACATCCAAACGATAGTGACTGGCAAAAGTGTGTAAAGACTTCCAAGTAGCTGCTCTCAAATCTCCTGTGGCAAAACTTGCTGACACTCGGCCCATGAGGCCGATTGCGAGCGAGTAACAAACAGCAAAAGATCGGACCACATCACACCTATCCTTAAAGAGCTACACTGGCTACCAATTTCTTATAGAATCCAGTACAAAGCCCTAACCCTCATACACAAAACACTCCACAATGATAAGATTGACTGGACAAATGATGCACTTCATTTTCACACTCCACAAAGGAACCTCCGATCCACAAATACTGGACTTCTCCCTACCCCCTCTCCGAAAATAGCGCACCTCATGACAACAAGGGATCGTGCTCTATCCCTTGCAGGACCCTCCCTATGGAACAAACTACCAATGGAGCTAAGAACAGAACCAACATCCCAAACTTTCAAGAAAAACCTAAAGACATGGCTCTTCCAAAAAGCCTTTGCATCAATAGGTTGACGCCAATCAAAACCGCCCAACAGTCACAAACACTGAAAATGAATATATTCCTTTCCTGTAAAACAGCGATGTTGTCTCCCTTCTGATATCTTATGATTAATCCTATAACGACAAAAGTTCCTTAACCTATGTTAATTTCATTTTAAGGTCCCACTATCACCTTTTAATTTCCTGTTAACTTGTTTTGTTCAGTTAAAGTTTTACCTTTGTTCAACTAAAGTTAATTCTAAGTTTTAATGTATGAAACAATAGGAAAACATTTAAGTTTCTAGCACCATCCACGTTGTCTATAAACTGATGTGATATGCCAAATCGAATGTCGGTATATAAAAATAAATAAATAAATAAATAAAATGCGCCCAAAGACCTACCGGAACCGGGCGACCCTAGCAATGTATGCAGAGCTAATCGCCTCCTTCAACCAGTGTGCGATAGTGGCCCTAGAGGCCGTGTGCCCCCTTCTGGGGCCACTCCACAACACAAAAAGATGATCCAAAAGACGAAAACTGTTCATAACTTTCAGGTAACACAACAGAACCCGTCTCACGTCCAATCTCCATAAGTCTTTAGCTTGAGGAGAGGGGGAATCTGAAGCCGGAAAGGATGGGAGCTCCACTGACTGATTCAAATGAAAGGAGGATACCACTTTGGAAGAAAGGAGGGAACCATTCTCAAGGACACTCCTGTATCTGTAATCCGTACGAAGGGCTCCCTACATGACAAGTCCTGAAGCTCTGATATCCATCAAGCAGAAAATTTAGCCACCAGGAAGTCCATCTTTAAGGTAAGGTCCTTAAGCATCGCCCACTTTAAGGGTTCGAATGGGGGCGCACACATAGCCCTCAGGACCACATTAAGGCTCCAGGAAGGACAGGGATTCCGGACCAGGGGAACATAAATGCTTCGCTCCACGAAGAAACCGCACTACGTCCAGATTAGCCACAAAAGCAACTCCTCGCACCTTACTGCGAAAACAACCTAGGGCCGCTACTGAATTCACAGGGAATTAAAGGACCAACCTCTAACGAGACCATCCTGCAAAAAGGCCAAAACATCCCCCACCCCAAGGCACGAGTAGGCTCAATCTTGTGCTCCAAACACCAAGACTCAAAAACTCCCCATACCCTGATGTACGCCAGGGAAGTAGAGATCTTCCTGGACTGCAAGGGAGTAGTGACTACTGCATCCGAATAACCCTTATTCTTTAAACGCTCCCTCTCAAAAACCAGGCTGCTAGACCAAAGCGATCTGCCCCTTCTAAACAAACGGGGCCTTGACACAGCAGATTTGGCAGTAGATGTAAGTGCAAGGGCTCGTCCACCGCCAGGTTGATCAGATCCGCGAACCACGGCCGCCTCGACCACTCTGGAGCTACCAGGATTACATCGCCTGGATGAGCCTCTATGCGTCGTAATACCTTGCCGATTAAGGGCCACGGAGGGAAGACGTACAGAAGCACACCCAATGGCCAGGGGAGAACTAGGGCATCCACCCCCTCCGACCCTGGCTCCTGACGCTGGCTGAAGAATCTTGGGTCTTTTGTGTTGCGGAATATCGCCATCAAATCCATGTATGGCCTGGTCCTCCTGCGGCAGATAAGAAGAAAGGCCTCCTCCGATAGTTCCCTCTCCCCGGGATCCAGCTGGTGACGGCTCAGGAAGCCCGCTTGAATGTTGTCCGTGCCTGCAATATGGGAAGCTGCGATTCTCTCCAGATGTATTTCCGCCCAGCTGATCAGCTCTAGGGCTTTTGCTTGGCTCTTGGTACCACCCTGATGGTTGATGTAAGCTGCTGCTGTCGCATTGTTTGACAGGTCTCTCACCGATCTCCCTCGCACCACAGGAAGAAGAGCCTGAAGAGTAAGTTGAACGGCTCTGGTCTCCAACCGGCTGATGGACTACGCGGACTCTGTCGTCAACCAATGCCCTGCACCGATCTGTTCCAACAGACCGCCCCCTAACTGGAGAGGCTGGCATCCATGGTTACCATCATCCAAGAGGGGACTTCCAGGTCTACCCCTCGGCGAAGCTTGTCTGAGATGAGCCACAAGGAGAGACTAGACTGCACAGACTCAATAAGAGGAAGTGGTAGCTGAAACTGTTCAGAGATCGGGTACCATCGGGGATAGTAAGGCTGATTGAAGAGGCCTCATATGAGCAAAGGCCCATGGAACCAGCTCCAGGGTGGAAGCCATTGACCCAAGGACTTGCAAGTAATACCAGACCCTGGGCAGGCGTTTGGCCAACAACGAGCGAACTTGGGATTGCAACTCGTTGATCCGCTCCATGGTGAGGAAAACCTTGCCCAACCTTGTGTCGAAGAGGGCTCCTAAGAACTGGGAGGGAACCAGGTAGCTTTTGGCCAAATTGACTATCCAAGGACCACAAGAGACGCAGGACCCAATCCACTGCCTCCCATTAGAGAGATTCAGACTTCGCCTGAATCAGCCAGTCATCCAGATAAGGATGCACCAGCACTCCCTCCGGAGGGCTGCCGCCACCACCACCATGACCATGGTAAAGGATATGGACGCTGTCACTAGGCCGAAAGGCAGGGCGCAAAATTGAAAATGCTCTCCCAGAATCATGAACCTCAGAAACTGTTGGTGGTCGGGCCGAAGTCCTATGTGCAAATAAGCATCTGACAAGTCCAGGGACGCTAGGTACTCTCCCTCGTGGACCGCTGCAATTACTGACCTCAAAGTCTCCATGCGGAAATGTGGCACCTGGAGCGCCTCGTTCACCTCCTTCAAATCAAGAATGGGCCCGAAGGTGCCCTCCTTCTTGGGAACCACAAAGTAAATAGAGTACCTCCGCTGACTACGTTCCTTCGATGGCCAAATTAGACAATCAAATTTCTGACACCTTCTCTATCAATACAGGCATCCCCCAAGATTCAGCGCTCTCATTCACGCTATTCAACATATATCTGCTGCCTATATGTGCATTACTCGCAAATCTAGAGCTCAACTTCTTTCTATATGCAGACGATATACAATTCTATATACCATTCGACAAGACATTCAAAAAAACTGTCATCTTTGTCAACATACATGAAGGAAATACAACAAAAACTCTCTCAGCTGAAACTAACTCTAAACCCAAAAAACCCTGAAATTTTGTGGTTAAGGAGAGACCTAGAATCACTAATATTACTCCAGGTAAGTTCATGATTTGGGAATTCATATCGATGAGAACTTCACTATGAAAAAGCATATAAACAAATTAATCAAATCAGGGTACTCCAAGCTAAGAATAATACATCGACTGAAACCCTTGTTAACATTTCAAGATTTCTGAACTGTCTTACAAACACTTATATTTTCAAGCTTAGATTACTTCAACTCTCTTCTATTAGGCCTAGCATAGAGTCTACTAAAACCACTACAGCTACTTCAAAATGCCTTTGCAAGACTCTTACTAGGAACAAGGAAATGAGAAAACATTACCCCCTTGCTGATTGTGCTGCACTGGCTTCCTATACAATCCAGAATTCACTATAAAGTTTTATCCCTAATATTCACTATCATTTTATTTATTTACTTATTTATTTGATTTTATATACCGACAACCGTTTGCACATCGTGCCGGTTTACAGATAACTTATAACAAATAATATATAGGGCAAAGCCTTTACAAGGAACAGTTTGTAACATAAATGCAGTAACATGGCAATTAACTAGATAAATAAGTAGGGGAGGGAAGGGTAGGGATATACGAGACAAAAGGAGGGGGGAGGGGGGTATACGAGACAAAAGGAGGGGGGAGGGGGAACGACATCAACGACATCAACCCAAGTTTAACTACACACCACAGAGAGACCCAAGATCACAAAACAAAGGACTGCTTATGGTACCTTCAACTTGGAAAACACACTAACGCAAATAAGAGACCGAATGTTTTCAATAGCAGGCCCCAAGTTGTGGAACTCCTTCCAGAGTCAATATGTCAAATAACAGATAGAAAGAACTTCAAGAGTGAATTGAAAAGATGGCCCTTCAGAAAAGCATACGATTTAACGTAAAAGACCAATAATCTGATATGATGTGATGCACACTGTTACTAGAACTAGAACTTGTATTTCTGTTAAGTCAACCATGAATATGCACAAATATGAACTAGAATACAAAATGCACAAATATGAACTAGAATATACAGTAACTAGTGTAATTCCCTAAAATACTTATGATTTTGAATGAGAAAATGTTTACTTTGTGGTGTCAAACTAGTAGGTGAATGCTAACACTCAGTAAGTGATAGCGGACCATGAACATGTATGCGGATCTTGTAAACTGTTGTGATCTACTTTTGAAATGACGGTATATAAAACGCCTAAAAAACTAAATTAAAATATTGCATCTAGGCACCGTAGTCGCTATAAGGTATCCCACAAAGCCTTTTGTTTGGCATGGGATGCGCAGTAGGAGACCATATAGTCCTCCCGAACTGGTCAAGAAAATTCTAAACTGTAGCTGTCTCTTATCGCCTCCAGGAGAGATACAACGATAATCCGATGACAATCTGATGTGGTCCACGCCTCATAAAAGAGGGTTAGTCTCCCTCCGATGGCTTCCAGTGAAGAGTAGACTGGCCTGACTTCATTGTGAAGCTTTCCTCCCCTCACAAGCCCTCTTATCGAAGCAATCACGGGAGACTCTTTGGCTGCCTCGAAAAGACTGCTGCATTCCCGAGCCCTGCTTCTGCACTGAAGCTGAAGAATTCTTGCTGGAACGAAACCTCTTCATATCTCAGAACTGGGAACAAGTCGGAAAAACCTTCGTGCTGCTCTTTTTATCCCTCTGGCAACTTATTCCCTTTAGACTCCCCCAAATGCTTCATCAACTGCGGATGATACAAAGATCTGCAACAGAGTGGACAGCTGGAGTACTGTGTTCAGTACTGGTGCCCTTATCTAAAAAAGGATAAAGACAGGATAGAGGCGGTCCAAAAAAGAGCAACCAAAATGGTGAAGGGTCAGCATTGGAAGACTTATGAGGAGAGGCAGATGGATCTGAATACGTATACCCTGGAAGAGAGGAGGTGCAGGGGAGATATGATACAGACTTTCAGATACCTGAAAGGTTTTAATGATGCACAATCATCAAACCTTTTCCGTTGGAAAGAAATTAATAGGTCATGAAATGAAACTCCAGGGAGGACGACTCGGAACCAATGACAGGAAATATTTCTTCACAAAGAGGGTGGTGGATGCCTGGAATGCCCTTCCAAAGGAGGTGGTGAAGATAAAAACAGTGACGGAATTCAAAGGGGCATGGGATAAACACTGTGAATCCCTAAAGGCTAGAGGATGGAAATAAAGAAGAGAGAGCATGGGAGTAACTGAGGGTAACTTGCTGGTGTGGAGTTGCAACCCTTAACAAATAAGCCTTGATTCTGTTAATGCAACTCCATCATTGCTCTCTGCTTCAATGGCAGTGGGGAAAAGGTGAATTTGATTCAGACAGCAACCAAAAATGGCCCCAACTTTAACAGTTTGGGGAACAAATAAACATGGGGGTAACTTGCTGATGCAGCTTTCACTACCCTAAATCACTAAGCCTGATACTTTTGATGCAACTTCACCATTGCTCTCTGCTTCCATGGCAAGGGTTAAGGGAAACTGGATTCAAACAGCATCCTGACTTTTTCGGTCTGATAAACTGATAAGCATGGGGGTAACCTGCACAGTGCAGCAGATATAGGCATAAGCTTGCTGGGCAGACTGGGTGGATCATTTGGTCCTTTTCTGCCGTCATTTCTATGTTTCTGAGTGACCTTAATCTCCAGCTGTAACACAACATGAGGAATAAGAGGCCACAGTACCTGAACAAGTGGACCTTCCTAGGGTCATCCCCTTCCGTGACCGGAACCTCTTCTGGGTCAGATGCATCCTTATTTGCATCCAGTAGTACATCCTCGGTGTCAACCCCGGCACCATTATCAGGATCCCCTCCATGATCCTCAGGCAGCTCATCGAAACATTCCAAGTCCATTGAGCACCCCTCATCACCAGACAGATGTCCAAGGCCCAGATGGCAAAGAAGGCTCCCAGACCCTCCTTGTGGGGTCACTCTAGGTCTCTTTGAGAGGTAATGAGGCTTCTGGGCCAGGGATCATTTAACCCCTGCTCCCCTCTTGGCCAGAAAGGCCTTATGCAGAAGGACAAAATCCGTGGAAAATTCTTCCACCTCACTGTCCATGTTCTCCACCACCTCCTCAACAGGCTCACCCCCAGTTCCTGGTCCTCCAATGTGTCTGAGACCACCGGCAACAGCAGGGGAGAAGAGTCCCTGGACTCCCTTACTGATGCCTGCTTTCTGCCACATGTGCCTAAAATGACCACTGTGCCTTCGAACTTACCAGGAGCTTCCTTTATGGGCCCTGCCATCTGGGATGCAAAACCCATTTGTCTGTACTGATTTGGAGTATGAACAGGAACTGGCACTTAATGCTCAGACCACAGAAATAATTAACTGTGTGTACAGTATAGCATCCCTAGCAGACTCACCTTTAAGTACCCCAAGACTCTTGAAAAGAGAGTAACTGTGTCAGAACCAGTAAACATGTGCAAGAAAAGATGGAATTATGGAGAACAAAAAGCTGGAAAATGTATTAAAAAAGAACCCAAGACAATACTGAGAACTTCAGAGGGAGACCCATAGAGCAGAAGAATATAGATGGCTGGGGAACACGTAACCAGTTCCAGACCAATGACAGCTCCATGGATGGTGACAATGTATGGCCAGTTCCTCCCTGCTATTTTGGTAGAATAGGTTTGAACTGTACTGATCCAGAACTGATTTTTCTGAATAAAGAAGCTGGCATCTGCGCCAAATGTCATAAACAAAGCTGTTTATAAGAACAGTTATTAAACCTATTTACCAATTATGGGGGTCATAATCAAACGTTTTACATGTTTACCTGTATAAAAATCCCCCCCCCCCCTAGTGAACATGGCTAAAAGTACATGCACTGAATGAGCACACGCATACTTCCAGCAGCACTGGGGACAGGCATAGGAAAGTAAACATGGGGATACTTAATTCTGTAATCCCCAGCCATATGTTCAGATGTTTACTCTGCATGTGCTTTTTACCCACTGTGAATTTGCATGTCCTTCCCAGGGGGTTTCATTAATGTCATCTATATTACAACTCTTCATCAAGTAGTGTCATACCACAATCCCTATTACAAAGGAAAATTGGTTCTTACCTGCTAATTTTCGAACCTGGAATACCACAGATCAGTCCAGACAAGTGGGTTCTGCATCCCTACCAGCAAATGGAGGCAGAGAACAAAACCTTTCTGAAACTGCTACATAAGCAAGACCTGCAGTCCCTCAGTACTGATCTGTACCCAAGCCAAGATGATCTTAGAGTTTGGGTAATTGCCAGGTTCTTGTGGCCTGGTTTGGCCACTGTTGGAAGCAGGATGCTGGGCTTGATGGACTCTTGGTCTGACCCAGCATGGCAATTTCTTATGTTCTTATGTAGACAAATTAAAAAGTTAACCTAACTCCCTCTTCTATGTCAGCAGGGGAAAAAACGTAGAGCCCTTCAACAGGAGCCCTTATGTCCACAGCAGGGATCGAAATCCCTGAAAGTTAAACAATAATGAGTCTTCTATATGATACACATAGCAAGATATCGGTCTTTCAATAGGGTGGGGCTCTGGACTGATCTGTGGGATTCCGGGAACGGAAATTAGCAGGTAAGAACCAATTTTCCTTTCCTGGTCATACCCCAGATCAGTCCAGACAAGTGGGATGTACCCAAGCTCCCCTAAACCAGGTGGGAACCTGAAAGACCAATTTGCAATACACGATCCCCCAAACTGCACCTTCATCGGGCACCCTAACATCTATTCAGTAATGTCTGATGAAAGGGTGAAGCGATGACCAAGTCGCCGCAAGGCAGATCTTCTGTGGAGAAACTGACACTCTGCCCAGAAAGCTCCCCACACTCTGGCCCCTTCAGGAAGCGCCCTTCCCTTTCAACTAATGCAAAATGAGGGCTTCTTTCAGCCACCGTGCAATTGTAACTTTCAAAGCCTTGTACCCCTTCTTTGCTCCACTGAGCAGTACAAAAAGGTGATCACAGCTTCGAAATCCATTGGTAACCTTCAGACACCGAAGTAAACACCTACGAACATCCAACAAATATAACTGTCTGGGTCTGCCGCATCCGGATGCTGGAATGTAGTGAGTTCAATCAGGCGACTCAGATAGAATGTAAAAAAAACCAACTTTTGGCAAAAATAACAGAAACATCTGCCGCGAAACCCCATTCACTGAAATTTGAAGAAAGGGGTCCCTACATGATAAGGTCTGAAGTTCCAAAATTCGCCTGGCTGAGCAGATAGCCACTAGAAACACCACATTCAGAGAAAGATCCTTCAGGGACATACCCCATAACCGCTGAAAAGGTGAACCAAAAAGAGCCTTAAGCTCCAAATAGAGGGTTCAAGAGGGGTACATCAGGCTGTAAATGATTAGCACTTGTCTGAAAACCACATCCAAATGGGCCGTCAAAGAAAGTCGATCCACCTTGCCTTCCTAGCTGAAAATGAAGAGAGTTATATACCAACCCCTTCATAAGCCCTTTCTGCAGAAAGGTCCAATTTTGGTCAAGCCCTTCTTCAACACACCAGACCTGAAACGTCTTCCACACCCTTACATCCTAGCCGCACACTGAGCTGGGACTTGGACCAGAAGTCATTGAGAAATTGCATAAGCAAACAAAATGTCCAGTCCTTGTTGGTTGTTGTCTGAATATAAATCATCTTTTCTTTATTTCCTCCTGCAGTTGAAGCAGTGAGCTGCGCTGGATACGTATTCCAAGTGAAGTATCAGGCTTAATTGATTCGGAGTAGTAACCACCATAACAAGCAAGCTACTACCACGCTTATATGTTTACCCAGCCTTTGCAATTCAGTCCTTGTTGGTTGTTGCCTGAATATAAATCTTTTCTTCATTCCCCCTGCTGCTGAAGCAGAGAGCTATGCTGGATATGCATTGAAAGTGAAGTGTCAGGCTTATTTGGTTTGGGGTAGTAATCGCTGCAACAAGCAAGCTACTCCCACACTTATTTGTTTACCCAGCCTGTGCAATTCAGTCCTTGTTATTTGTTGCCTCCTTATAAATCATGTTTTCTTCATTCCCTCTGCCACTGAAGCAGAGAGCTGCTTGGATATGCATTGAAAGTGAAGTATCAGGCTTAATTGGTTCAGGGTAGTAACCGCCGCAACAAGCAAGCTACTCCCACACTTTTTTGTGAATGCAAATCCTTTTTTCCACACTTCCTCTTGCCGTTGAAGCAGACAGCAATGTTGGAGTCGCATTAACCGTGTGTATGTTTATTGAATAAGGGAATTAATCACCAGGTAGTAGCCGACATTCCCGCAAGCCACCCCATGCCTCCTCTTCATTCACATCCTCAAGACTTTATGGATCCACAGTATTTGTCCCACGCCCGAACATCTTTTTTAGGTGGATCAGCAACTTCCGATCCTGAGTAACCTCCAGCATGGCCGAATGTTCCCCCCAGGTGGTTTTCTTCGTAACCTTGCAGACCTAAGTATCAGCCTCTGGCAGGTGTTGGAGCTTAGCCATAGCTCTCCCCATCTTCAGTCCCGCTTGTGGAATATCCCACTCCTGGAGAACCAATTTCTTTACTGTTCCATGGAATGGAAAGGCTTTGGGGGCGCCCTCAGAGGTCCCCCCCCTTCATGGTTAAACCACAGCTGAGAAATTTCAAATCCAATTGTTCCAGCACATGCGGGATCGAAGGCCACAGCTCATCATTCCTGAATCTCCTTAACCTTTGCAGAAAGACTAAATGAATTCTTTGCTTCCGTGTTTACTAATGAGGATGTTGGAGAGATACCAGTTCCAGAGATGGTTTTCAGGGGTGATGAGTCAGACGAACTGAACGAAATCACTGTCAACCTGGAAGATGTGGTAGGCCAGATTGACAAACTAAAGAGTGAGAAGTCACCTGGACCGGATGGTATGCATCCTAGGGTACTAAAGGAACTCAAAAATGAAATTTCAGACCTATTAGTTAAAATTTGTAACCTATCATTAAAATCATCCATTGTACCTGAAGACTGGAGGGTGGCCAATGTAACCCCAATATTTAAAAAAGGCTCCAGGGGCGATCCGTGTAACTATAGACCAGTGAGCCTAACTTCAGTGCCGGGAAAAATAGTGGAAACTATCCTCAAGATCAAAATTGTAGAGCATATAGAAAGACATGATTTAATGGAACATAGTCAACACGGATTTACCCAAGGGAAGTCTTGCCTAACAAACCTGCTTCATTTTTTTTGAAGGGGTTAATAAACATGTGGATAAAGGTGAACCGGTAGATGTAATGTATTTGGATTTTCAGAAGGCATTTGACAAAGTCCCTCATGAGAGGCTTCTACGAAAACTAAAAAGTCATGGGATAGGAGGCGATGTCCTGTCATGGATTACAAACTGGTTAAAAGACAGGAAACAGAGAGTAGGACTAAATGGTAAATTTTCTCAGTGGACAAGGGTAAAAAGTGGAGTGCCTCAGGGATCTGTACTTGGACCAGTGCTTTTCAATATATATATAAATGATCTGGAAAGGAATATGACGAGTGATGTTATCAAATTTGCGGATGATACAAAATTATTCAGAGTAGTTAAATCACAAGCAGACTGTGATACATTACTGGAGGACCTTGCAAGACTGGAAGACTGGGCATCCAAATGGCAAATGAAATTTAATGTGGACAAGTGCAAGGTGTTGCATATAGGGAAAAATAAACCTTGCTGTAGTTACACGATGTTAGGTTCCATATTAGGAGCTACCACCCAAGAAAGAGATCTAGTCGTCATAGTAGATAATACATTGAAATCGTCGGCTCAGTGTGCTGCAGCAGTCAAAAAAGCAAATAAAATGTTAGGAATTATTAGGAAGGGAATGGTTAATAAAACGGAAAATGTCATAATGCCTCTATATCGCTCCATGGTGAGACCACACCTTGAATACTGTGTACAATTCTGGTCGCAGTATCTCAAAAAAGATATAGTTGCGATGGAGAATGTACAGAGAAGGGCAACCAAAATGATAAAGGGGATGGAACAGCTCCCCTATGAGGAAAGCTGAAGAGGTTAGGACTTTTCAGCTTGGAGAAGAGACGGCTGAGGGGGGATATGATAGAGGTCTTTAAGATCATGAGAGGTCTTGAACGAGTAGATGTGACTCGGTTATTTACACTTTCGAATAATAGAAGGACCAGGGGGCATTCCATGAAGTTAGCAAGTAGCACATTTAAGACTAATCGGAGAAAATTCTTATTCACTCAACGCACAATAAAGCTCTGGAATTTGTTGCCAGAGGATGTGGTTAGTGCAGTTAGTGTAGCTGGGTTCAAAAAAGGTTTGGATAAGTTCTTGGAAGAGAAGTCCATTAACTGCTATTAATCAAGTTTACTTAGGGAATAGCCACTGCTATTAATTGCATCAGTAGCTTGGGATCTTCTTAGTGTTTGGGTACTTGCCAGGTTCTTATGGCCTGGTTTGGCCTCTGTTGGAAACAGGATGCTGGCTTGATGGACCCTTGGTCTGACCCAGCATGGCAATTTCTTATGTTCTTATGTTCTTAACCTTGGCTGCCCCCGAAGGGCTCCCTCCAGGGCCATCAACTTAATCCCCGAACCCCTCTGAGGCATCCGCATCATCAGCGTCTCCACTCCGATGACCTTGAAGGTCTAGCAAATGGGAAAAAAGCACTTGACATTCCCAGACAGTCTTGCCTGCCCTCCTTAGCCTGTCGCTGGAGACCCAGTGGAGGAGGACACTTGCCTGCTGCTCTCCTTTTTGGCTAAATACGCTTTATGCCTTAAGACGACAAAATCTGGAGAAATTCCTGCCAAACTGCTCTCCAGCCTCATCACTGCCTCTCTGGGTCTGCAGGGAAATCATTCTCGACTGACGATAAATGGGGTGGGGAATCCCTCCCTTTGCCCAATTTTGCCTGCTGATTGCCTCGCAATGACAAAATGGCCACCATTCCGCGTTTGTCAGCTGAGCTCTCGCGCCTGTTGCAGCTGATCGGGTGACAGTTTTATCCCGCACTGCCTCGGCAGCTGCCCCACGAGCTTCTCCTCCTGAGGCACACTTTAGGCAGGAACACCTCTCTCCACAGGCCTTGCAGCCCCTTGCTGCATCCCGGGGCCACGGCCATTATGCACACACCTGCCTGAGGCACACTTCAGGCACATACACCTCTCCCCAGGCCTTGTGGCCCTTACTGCGTCCCACAGACGCCGCCATTATGTGCGCACCTGCCACATCATGCGCTTACACTTAAGACGCGTACTTTCCTCCCCGCCAGCCTTGCATCACTTGCCGTGTCCCACAACTATCACCATTATGCACACACCTGCCACACTGTGCGCTTAACACTTAGGCAGGTACTCTTCTCCCCGCCGGCCTTGCAGCACTTGCTGCATCCCGTGGCTGCCGCCATTATGCGCATGCTATGTGCCTCACGCTCGACAGGAAGCTGCCTGCCAGCAGGCCACAGTGAAGCCTCCCCGACCTGGGTGCTCAGTGGGCCTTGTCCACTCGCTTTCCTTCTCCTGACCCCGGCTGTCTCACGACCAGCCAGTCAGTGTCTGCACCTGCACTGCCTCGTGTTTTTTTGTTTTTAGGCCTGCTGAAATACCCCCCAGAAAAAAGAAAGGGAATACTTTCCTGATGGTGATTCAGACGTCGGAGGGCCAGCAGGAGCAATCCAAGGGGAAGGACGGAACCGGAACCACCGGGTTTCAGTCCCCTTGTTCAACTTCCTGCTGAGCTAAACCAGGGATCCCAATCCCCTACTCGCCCTGCTCCGCCTGAGAGATGGCCCACGAAGCTGCCTAACACCTCAATCCTCTTCTGTGTCTTCTTTTCTTGTTTTTTTTCTTAAATCTAATTCTCCAGACTGCGGGATTTTCACCTCTACCATCTTCTGGAGACAGAGAAATACTGAGGGACTGCAGGTGGCACCTCTACCATCTTCTGGAGTCAGAGAAATACTGAGGGACTGCAGGTGGCACACATGATTATGTACAGTGTCAGTGAGACTCTCTCTGTCTCCACCTGCTGGCAGGGATGCAAAACCCAGGAGACTGGACTGATCTGGGGTATGAACAGGAACATTTGATTTGAACTGACCCTAGCACTTCTAATCACTGACAAATTATAAAGTCCCAAAGCTAGCCATCCATGAAGGCTGCATTCCATCTGGCCATGTAATGCCCCAGGGGTCTCTATGTCTTGTTTAGGGATTGGTACATAACAGAACGGGCAGGAAACTCGTGGTAGGCTGAATTAATAGGAAACCAAGATGATCACCACCTCTCATCTAGGCACCTCCCTGACATACTGCCAATGTACAACATCAACTGGCCACCAAGCAGACTCCTATGTAACATCTCCCCCATAAAACATCTCACCAGGAAATGATATCAGCAAACGCCTCCTAAAGATAGTGCTTCACCACACTCCCCATCTAACCTGAATACCAAAAGCAGACCCTCCCCATAAATCTCCTCACCTGGCTCTGAGACCAGACACCTCCCAATATCTCATCTCAAACCTCACCCAAGCCCCTCCCTGATGTATCCCCAAAATACAAACTCACCCAAACCCCAAGAGCAGACATCCTTCAACACACTCCCACATACCATCTCACCCAAGACCTAAGAGCATGTGTCTCTCTCACACCTCCTCACCTATGTCTTAACAGCAGACAACCTCCATCCCAGGCTTCAACAGCAGATACCTATCTCACACCTCTTCACAGATGCCTCAGTAGCAGATCCCAACCTTACATCTCCTCACCCAGGCCCCGACATCCTTCAATATTCTCCCATATACCACCCCATTCAGTCATCAACAGCTGACATCCTTTCATATACCCTGATGCAATACCATAAGCAGGTTCTCCTCCCACACTGAACTCATTAGCCTCTGCTGCTTCACCCCCAAACATCTAGTGCTCCCGGACTCCTCTTCATCAGCTGCTACACTTACCATGGCAGCACAGTTGTAATAATCTTTGTGTGTTGGCTTCCAAGGTTTAAGGCAACGCCAGCAGAACCCATGGTTACACTTGGTACAGGTCATACTGTGGAGAGAGGATACGTCAGAGAGTTCACATATATAGAATTCAAGGGCAAAAGCATTATTATGAGAAAGCATTCGGAGAAAAAACTACAACAGGAGACAGAACATCCAAGAACAAATAATAAAGGAAAGCCAGAAAGAGCATACATTACTGATGCAAGTATCATGTATCTACTCCCTGCAGACGCTCCTCCCAGGCTTTAGACCCACACACACACACATATACTCACTGCAGATAACTCCCCTCACCTCCACACTGCAGAGACACTCCCAGGCTCCAGTCTCACACATGTACATACTTACTGCAGCTGCCCCTCCCAGGTTTCAGACACACACACAATTTATTTATTTAGGCATTTTATATACCATTTTTCCAAATGAAGATCACAACGGTTTACAAGATCAGCATTCGTATTCTTGGTCAAGAATCACATACAGTGTGTTCACATTCTAGGTTAAAAACCACAATAAATATGTTCCAGTTCATATTCATGTATATTCTAGGACATCACAATAGTGAGGATATAATTTAGTTCATATTTGTACATTTTTAGGTTGACACAATATTAAATACTGATTCTAATTCTACTTACAACACACTTTACATTGTGCATTACTTATTGCTCTCTCCACTAACATTATCTTTGGTATTGACGTTGAGATTATCAGCATATTGGTATTTTAAGTTAAGTTGTATGCTTTTCTAAAGAACCATCTATTTATTTATTTAAAAGTTCTTATATACCGCCTCCTCTGAAGTTCGAAGCGGTTTACAAAGAAAACGTACATAAAATTCTGAAAAACAGTAAAATAGACTAAACCAATAAAAACATATAAAACAGAGATAAAATAAAAATACAAAAAACTAGAAACAATACTGGTAAAAAGCAATGGGGAGGGAGTCAACATAGAAAATGAGGAAGCGAAAAAATCCAAAGGAAACATGTTAGGGAGGTTAAGGGCTAGGAAGGTGAGAGAAAGCGGATTTGAAAAGGTCTGTTTTGACTGCTTTTTTAAATTCTTTGGTATCAGTGATAAGCCGGATGTGAGCAGGAAGAGTGTTCCAGATAATAGGGCCTGCAACAGAAAAAGATCTTTCATGGGTAATAACGAGCCCGGTGGATTTTGGGGAAGGTTCCTGTAATAACATTTGATTTTGAGATCTTAGAGCACAAGAAGGGGTGTATAAGTGTAAAGTGGAGGAAAGCCAGCAGTTTTTACTGTGAATTAGATTATGAACAATCGTTAGCGGTTTGTACTAGATGCGTCAGATAATGGGTAGCCAATGCAGATTATATAAAACCGGGGTGATATGGTCAAATGATCTGATCCCAGAGAGTAACCTAGTGGCAGTGTTTTGTACGAGCTGAAGCGGTCGAAGTAATGTAGTCGGAAGGCCTGTAGAAAGAGCATTACAGTAGTCTAAACCAGTGAGTAGGTTGTAAAATGTCTGAAAAGCTTCATGTTCTAGAAGAGGGTTAATATGTTTTAATAGGCGAATTTTGTAATAAGAGGTTTTAACAATAGACTGAATATGAGATTGCATGTTAAGTTTAGGGTTGAAGTATACATCAAGATTCCTGGATTTGTTGGTGATATTAATATTATCCACAGAAATTTGTGTTGCTAAATTGTTGAAAGGAGGACTGCCAAGAATCATGATTTCTGTTTTGGATAAGTTTACATGTAGGACCTTGGGTATGGGGTACGCAGTGATAAATCCATGTAATCTCATTTATGTTGGTCAAACTAAACGGGAAATTAGAACAAAAATTGCGCAACACAAAAGTTGTTTATGATTGGAGAAAGACAATGCCTCTTTGGCAGCGCATTAGAAACAAGAGGCGCATTCAGTGGAAGAATTAAAATGCTTTGAATTGAGGCAGATCATTCTTGATAGGGGTGGTGATATTTCAGGTAAATTGCTCCAATGTGAACAATGGTTTATTTTCTCATGGAACACTAACAGTTAACTGTCTAAATAATGAGACAGAGGGGTCAGCGTTTCTGTAATTGGTTGATTTGTGCTCTTTACTGGTCTGCATGTATCCATATTTGATATCATTATGTTGATTTGAAGTGCCCTGATCTGTCGGGAATTTACATAACGTGATACGTTGGTAGCACTAAACCATTGATGTAAAGCTGGGCATGCATGACGCGTTTTAGTGATGCTGGTGTGGCAAACGACAGACTGGTGTGAGTCTGTCGTTTGGTTGTTTTGTGTTGCATTGAGTCTGCAAGAGACTACTTTTCAGCTAAGATCCACCAATACATGTACAACCCGAAAGCCCTTTTCAATTATGTTGCCAACCTCACCAAATCCTCTCAGCCCACTATCCCTGAGAATGATGCCTCCACTAAGAGCGAAGAAATCGCCCAGTATTTCCTCACAAAAATCACCAACATCCTCTGCAGATTTCAACACCCTTCTCCATCCACCTCCCCTTCCCCCTCCCTCCAACCTTCCCCCACTTCACCCACCCTCCAAACCCTTGACCTGACTTCCGCTAAAGAAGTGGAATCTATTCTCAGAAAACTTAAACCAGCTTCCCACCCTTCAGACACCATTCCCACAAAATCCCTCCTCTCCATCCCGAACACTATATCCAAACCCATCGCAGACATCATAAACTCCTCCCTCTCTTCAGGCTCTGTCCCAGATGCTCTTAAACAAGCTATTGTCAAGCCCCTCCTAAAAAAACCAACACTAGACCCTAAAGACCCTGCTAACTTCCGCCCTATCTCTAGCCTGCCCTTCCTATCCAAAATTATGGAAAAGATTGTAAACATCCAACTTACAGAATATCTAGAAAGCAACAACATTCTGCATCCAGCCCAATACGGCTTCCGTAAATACCTCAATACAGAAACCCTCCTGCTCTCCCTCACGGACCACTTACTCATAGGCATGGACCGAGGCAACTGTTACCTCCTCGCCCTACTCGACATCTCAGCTGCCTTTGATACCATCAACCATAACCTCCTCATCAACCGGCTATCCGAAATAGGCATCTCAGGCCTAGCCCTACTATGGTTTAAATCCTACTTATCTAACAGAAAGTTCTCCGTCAAGATAGGAAACGCCAACTCCACACTCTATCCCTTGTCTCAAGGTGTCCCACAAGGCTCCTCCCTCTCCTCCACCCTTTTCAACATTTATCTCACACCTCTATGTCAGCTCCTCACAGACCTCGGCCTCAAATTCTACCTCTATGCAGATGACGTTCAAATCGTCATTCCCATTCACAACTCTCTCTCAGATGCCCTTGCCTTCTGGAACACATGTCTTGCCAACATCAATGACTTCCTCACCAACATCCACCTCGCTCTAAACTCCTCCAAAACAGAGCTGCTCCTTATCTCTCCTCACCTCCCTCCCAAACCACCGATCTCCAACGATCCAGCTTTCAACGTCATAACACCCCAACCCACAGTAAGAGACCTTGGGGTTATCATAGATCAACAACTCAATCTCAAAAAACAGATCAACTCCATCCTCAAAGAAGGTTTCTTCAAGCTTCACATCCTGAAGAAACTCAGACCCCTCCTCCACTATCATGACTTCCGCACCGTCGTCCAAGCCACCCTTTCCTCAAAGCTGGACTACTGTAATGCCCTCTTCCTTGGCCTACCCTCCTCCACCACCAAGCCCTTACAAATGCTCCAGAATGCCATCGCCAGGGTCATCACCAACTCAAGGAAAGCTGATCACATTACCCCAATACTCAAAGAACTCCACTGGCTCCCCATCGCATCCCAAATTCTCTTCAAAATTCTAACCATAGTGCACAAGTCCATCCACTCGCACAATTCCAATTGGTTGGATGAACCCTTTCGTCCTATACGCACTGAACGACCCACTCGCACTGTCAACAAAGGCACCCTCTCCATTCCCCCTTTGAAAAAAGCCCACCTCTCCTCTACTAGGGACCGTGCACTATCCATTGCAGGCCCTAAACAATGGAACACCCTCCCTACCACTCTCAGGCTAGAGCCATGTTACGCCAAGTTTAGAAAAAAACTTAAAACATGGCTCTTCCGACAAGCCTACCCTGATTAAGTACACCGACTTCTGCAAGTATCTTGCCTACGCCTTGTATATTCCTGTAAATAGTCCGTTGCAGTTTTTATTTATTGCTTTAATTCCTCCACCTCCTGCTCTTTGTATACTCCTCCTTGTTCGCCCTCCCTGTTCATTGTAATTTCTACCTTTAAAGTTACATTGTAAACCAGTATGATGTATGCATACTAATACCGGTATATAAAAGTTTTTAAATAAATAAATAAATAAATAAATAAATAAATGTTAGAGAAATGTTTGAGCTTTATTAGTAATATGGATAGTTATAAGATGGTGTAGTGGCTTTAAGAATTTTTGGTTTGTATTTTTCAGGTACACAGTGTGGTAATGAATGAAGGTGGTTAAAAATTGCAATCCTGCATTTTTCAGAGCCAGTTGAGAAGTTAAAAGTGAAATTACAGCTTGGCCTCATTGTGGTTTATTTATAATTGTTTATATTTTTGGTGATAAGAATTCTATCTGTAAGATAGATCCTTTTAATGTTGGCAAATTGGGTTCGTTGGTATTATATATAATTAAGTGCAGCATATGATGTTGGCTCAATGCAGAAAGTAGAAGAGATATCCAGTGGAAAGTTTCCCCCGAAGCACCCCTTGGTCAGGTGAAACAAAGGACCCTTGTTGGGGTGCTTGATGTGCAATAGGCAGGAAAGGAAGTATTAACAAGATTAAGAAGATATAGGAAGAGAAGATCACATTTTTGTGGACTTTACATATTTCTTGATACTTTAGGACTGTTTCTAAGCATTATGATTTTTGTTACGAGATGTGTGTATGACATACACACGAGGTTTAATGTATGTGAGTGAGTGATGTTCTTTAATATGAAGCAACACTTAATGACCTGGTTTGGTATGTAGTATTGTTTTATTTAAATAAATAAGGTATTATATAGTAAGGATATATGTTCTTATATTCTTGTGTGTTTGCACATTTCCATGTTCAAAGTATCTTATGATGATATGATCCGGGAAACTACAGACCGGTTAGCCTAACTTCAGTGCCAGGAAAAATAGTGGAAAGTGTTCTAAACATCAAAATCACAGAACATATAGAAAGACATGGTTTAATGGAACAAAGTCAGCATGGCTTTACCCAGGGCAAGTCTTGCCTCACAAATCTGCTTCACTTTTTTGAAGGAGTTAATAAACATGTGGATAAAGGTGAACCGGTAGATATAGTATACTTGGATTTTCAGAAGGCGTTTGACAAAGTTCCTCATGAGAGGCTTCTAGGAAAAGTAAAAAGTCATGGGATAGGTGGCGATGTCCTTTCGTGGATTGCAAACTGGCTAAAAGACAGGAAACAGAGTAGGATTAAATGGACAATTTTCTCAATGGAAGGGAGTGGACAGTGGAGTGCCTCAGGGATCTGTATTGGGACCCTTACTGTTCAATATATTTATAAATGATCTGGAAAGAAATACGACGAGTGAGATAATCAAATTTGCAGATGATACAAAATTGTTCAGAGTAGTTAAAACACAAGCAGATTGTGATAAATGGCAGGAAGACCTTGTGAGACTGGAAAATTGGGCATCCAAACGGCAGATGAAATTTAATGTGGATAAGTGCAAGGTGATGCATATAGGGAAAAATAACCATTGCTATAGTTACACAATGTTGGGTTCCATATTAAGTGCTACAACCCAAGAAAGAGATCTAGGTGACATAGTGGATAACACATTGAAATCGTCGGTACAGTGTGCTGCAGCAGTCAAAAAAGCAAACAGAATGTTGGGAATTATTAGAAAAGGAATGATGAATAAAACGGAAAATGTCATAATGCCTCTGTATCGCTCCATGGTGAGACCGCACCTTGAATACTGTGTACAATTCTGGTCGCCGCATCTCAAAAAAGATATAATTGCGATGGAGAAGGTACAGAGAAGGGCAACCAAAATGATAAGGGGAATGGAACAGCTCCCCTATGAGGAAAGACTAAAGAGGTTAGGACTTTTCAGCTTGGAGAAGAGACGACTGAGGGGGGGTATGATAGAGGTGTTTAAAATCATGAGAGGTCTAGAACGGGTAGATGTGAATCGGTTATTTACTCTTTTGGATAGTAGAAAGACTAGGGGGCACTCCATGAAGTTAGCATGGGGCACATTTAAGACTAATCAGAGAAAGTTCTTTTTCACTCAACGCACAATTAAACTCTGGAATTTGTTGCCAGAGGATGTGGTTAGTGCAGTTAGTATAGCTGTGTTTAAAAAAGGATTGGATAAGTTCTTGGAGGAGAAGTCTATTACCTGCTATTAATTAAGCTGACTTAGAAAATAGCCACTGCTATTACTAGGAACAGTAACATGGGCAGAATTTATGCACGCAGGGGGGTTACGTGCGCCAAGCCTATTTTGCATAGGCCCGGCAACATGCATAAGCCCCGGGGTAGGAAGGGTGCGGGGCGCCGGTCCGGGGACGGGACCGAGGCCTCTGGCACAGCCTTGGAGGATCGTGCACTAGTTATGCCTGCCAGAGGCAGGCGTAAATAAGAAAATAAAGGTAGGCTGCGCGCACATGTTATAAAATCTGGCGTAGATTTGTGCACCGGATTGCGCGCACAAATCTACACCCGCGCATAGGTACGAATATCTGGCCCTTAGTTTTTGGGAACTTGCCAGGCTCCTATGGCCTGGATTGGCCACTGTTGGAAACAGGATGCTGGGCTTGATGGACGCTTGCTCTGACCCAGTATGGCAGGTTCTTATGTATAATGTTGATGTGAATTTCCACTTTATATAATAATGTGTGATTTATATCTTAATGTGTATTATATGAGAAGTATTAAAACGTAATAATTCAGATTAAAGAATTGTGTTTTGGTAAGATATTGATTTCTCTCATTGGATATTATTTTATAGTAATTGAGAGAATTAGGTTTGTTCCTTCATATGTGAGCCTAAAAGAAAAAGGTAGCCACACTGAATAAATAACTAAAAAAAAAGGATATGTTTTGATTATTTATTCAATAAAAAGATTCAATAATAAGTATAACCAGAGGCAATCTTTGATGGCAGTGATTCTGAGCAAATAAAACAAATCTCTGTGATAATGAAAGATGTAATAGATCAAACTGACAAACTAAAGAGTAACAAATCACCAGGACTGGATGGTATCTACCCCAGATGCCTGAAAAGACTCAAACATGAGACTGAAAACCTGTTACTAGTAATCTATATTTTAAAACAGTCACAATATCTGAAGGCTGGCCAGTGGTCAATGTAATGCCCATTTTTAAAAAGTCTGCAGGGGTGAGCTGAGAAACTATAGACAGGTGATAGAAATCATTCTTAAAAATGATACTGCTGGCCATATACACAGACATAGTTCAATAAGGAAGTATCAACATGGCTCTAGCTAATGAGCTTTGCCTTACCAATCTTTAGAATTTTTTGAAGATGTAAACAAACATGTATGTATTTATTTATTTCAAATATTTCTAGACTGTACATAACAGATTACTATGCTGAGCGGGTAGGTAAATGTGAGCCCGTTGCTATAGTGTATTTGGATTTTCAGAAGCATTTGACAAAGTCCCCCATGAGAAACTCCTCAGGAAATTAAAAAGTCATAGGACAGGAGGCAGTGTCCTATTGTAGACCAGGAAGTGGTTAAAAGACAGGTAACAGAGGGACTAAGGGATACCAACAACACAAATCATATATAAAATTGCTCAGGCTCCACAGTCACACATACATACACATACACACACTTATTGCAGGCACTCGTCCCAGGCTCCACAGTCTCACATACATACACATACACACACTTATTGCAGGCACTCGTCCCAGGCTCCACAGTCTCACATACATACACATACACACACTTATTGCAGGCACTCGTCTCAGGCTCCACAGTCTCACATACATACACATACACACACTTATTGCAGGCACTCGTCCCAGGCTCCACAGTCACACATACATACACATACACACACTTATTGCAGCACTCGTCTCAGGCTCCACAGTCATCACATACATACACATACACACACTTATTGCAGGCACTCGTCCCAGGCTCCACAGTCTCACATACATACACATACACACACTTATTGCAGGCACTCGTCCCAGGCTCCACAGTCTCACATACATACACATACACACACTTATTGCAGGCACTCGTCCCAGGCTCCACAGTCTCACATACATACACATACACACACTTATTGCAGGCACTCGTCCCAGGCTCCACAGTCTCACATACATACACATACACACACTTATTGCAGGCACTCGTCCCAGGCTCCACAGTCTCACATACATACACATACACACACTTATTGCAGGCACTCGTCCCAGGCTCCACAGTCTCACATACATACACATACACACACTTATTGCAGGCACTCGTCCCAGGCTCCACAGTCTCACATACATACACATACACACACTTATTGCAGGCACTCGTCCCAGGCTCCACAGTCTCACATACATACACATACACACACTTATTGCAGGCACTCGTCCCAGGCTCCACAGTCTCACATACATACACATACACACACTTATTGCAGGCACTCGTCCCAGGCTCCACAGTCTCACATACATACACATACACACACTTATTGCAGGCACTCGTCCCAGGCTCCACAGTCTCACATACATACACATACACACACTTATTGCAGGCACTCGTCCCAGGCTCCACAGTCACACATACATACACATACACACACTTATTGCAGGCACTCGTCCCAGGCTCCACAGTCACACATACATACACATACACACACTTATTGCAGGCACTCGTCCCAGGCTCCACAGTCTCACATACATACACATACACACACTTATTGCAGGCACTCGTCCCAGGCTCCACAGTCTCACATACATACACATACACACACTTATTGCAGGCACTCGTCCCAGGCTCCACAGTCTCACATACATACACATACACACACTTATTGCAGGCACTCGTCCCAGGCTCCACAGTCTCACATACATACACATACACACACTTATTGCAGGCACTCGTCCCAGGCTCCACAGTCTCACATACATACACATACACACACTTATTGCAGGCACTCGTCCCAGGCTCCACAGTCTCACATACATACACATACACACACTTATTGCAGGCACTCGTCCCAGGCTCCACAGTCTCACATACATACACATACACACACTTATTGCAGGCACTCGTCCCAGGCTCCACAGTCACACATACATACACATACACACACTTATTGCAGGCACTCGTCCCAGGCTCCACAGTCTCACATACATACACATACACACACTTATTGCAGGCACTCGTCCCAGGCTCCACAGTCTCACATACATACACATACACACACTTATTGCAGGCACTCGTCCCAGGCTCCACAGTCACACATACATACACATACACACACTTATTGCAGGCACTCGTCCCAGGCTCCACAGTCTCACATACATACACATACACACACTTATTGCAGGCACTCGTCTCAGGCTCCACAGTCTCACATACATACACATACACACACTTATTGCAGGCACTCGTCCCAGGCTCCACAGTCCACATACATACACATACACACACTTATTGCAGGCACTCGTCCCAGGCTCCACAGTCTCACATACATACACATACACACACTTATTGCAGGCACTCGTCCCAGGCTCCACAGTCTCACATACATACACATACACACACTTATTGCAGGCACTCGTCCCAGGCTCCACAGTCTCACATACATACACATACACACACTTATTGCAGGCACTCGTCCCAGGCTCCACAGTCTCACATACATACACATACACACACTTATTGCAGGCACTCGTCCAGGCTCCACAGTCTCACATACATACACATACACACACTTATTGCAGGCACTCGTCCCAGGCTCCACAGTCTACACATACATACACATACACACACTTATTGCAGGCACTCGTCCCAGGCTCCACAGTCTCACATACATACACATACACACACTTATTGCAGGCACTCGTCCCAGGCTCCACAGTCTCACATACATACACATACACACACTTATTGCAGGCACTCGTCTCAGGCTCCACAGTCACACATACATACACATACACACACTTATTGCAGGCACTCGTCCCAGGCTCCACAGTCTCACATACATACACATACACACACTTATTGCAGGCACTCGTCCCAGGCTCCACAGTCTCACATACATACACATACACACACTTATTGCAGGCACTCGTCCCAGGCTCCACAGTCTCACATACATACACATACACACACTTATTGCAGGCACTCGTCCCAGGCTCCACAGTCTCACATACATACACATACACACACTTATTGCAGGCACTCGTCCCAGGCTCCACAGTCATCACATACATACACATACACACACTTATTGCAGGCACTCGTCCCAGGCTCCACAGTCACACATACATACACATACACACACTTATTGCAGGCACTCGTCCCAGGCTCCACAGTCACACATACATACACATACACACACTTATTGCAGGCACTCGTCCCAGGCTCCACAGTCTCACATACATACACATACACACACTTATTGCAGGCACTCGTCCCAGGCTCCACAGTCTCACATACATACACATACACACACTTATTGCAGGCACTCGTCCCAGGCTCCACAGTCTCACATACATACACATACACACACTTATTGCAGGCACTCGTCCCAGGCTCCACATTCACACATACATACACATACACACACTTATTGCAGGCACTCGTCCCAGGCTCCACAGTCACACGTACATACACATACACACACTTATTGCAGGCACTCGTCCCAGGCTCCACAGTCTCACATACATACACATACACACACTTATTGCAGGCACTCGTCTCAGGCTCCACAGTCTCACGTACATACACATACACACACTTATTGCAGGCACTCGTCCCAGGCTCCACAGTCTCACATACATACACATACACACACTTATTGCAGGCACTCGTCTCAGGCTCCACAGTCACACATACATACACATACACACACTTATTGCAGGCACTCGTCTCAGGCTCCACAGTCTCACATACATACACATACACACACTTATTGCAGGCACTCGTCCCAGGCTCCACAGTCTCACATACATACACATACACACACTTATTGCAGGCACTCGTCTCAGGCTCCACAGTCTCACATACATACACATACACACACTTATTGCAGGCACTCGTCCCAGGCTCCACAGTCTCACATACATACACATATAGCTCCCACAGACATACCCTCCCATGCTCTGCAGTCACACATACATGCACATATGCATAGGCACCCTCCTAGATTCCACAGCCACAAAGGCACCTATATCGTCCCTGTAGCTGCTGCAATCAGACTCTGTAGTCACATGTATAGCCCTCACAAGCTCCAGTCTCAAGCACACATTTACTGAAGACACCACCTCCCCCCGAGATTGCACAATCATATACAGAAAGATACTGGCTGCAAACAATCCTGCCAGGCTCTGCAGTCACACAGAAATGCATATACTCACTGCAGACATCCCTCATTCTTCTCGATTTGAGCTTGACAGCTAGGGCAGCGTTTAGAGATGAGTTTTGCCAAGTGTTTGCTTTGAGCTTCCTTCGTCATTCCCTCGTAAAATCCGCCATCATCCATCCACTGGGACATATGGCTGCAGCTGGCAGGATAGTGAGCCTGTGAGGAATAGGGAGATGTGTGCACATAGACAGTGTCACGTGTGGGAGGGGAGGAGGGAACCACATGCACACAGGAAAGACTGGGATGTTAGCTTAACCACAAGGGCAGAGCTGGAGTTACATACTGACTCCATCATTATCCCAGCTCTTATAAACCTTCCCAGCAGCAACATCCTCTGCTATAGATCAGACGAGTCCTGAAACAGAATAGCAAGTGCAAGCATCCTGCACCACCTGCTCACATGCACCTCCCCCAGGCCCCAGCGGCAGACGCCTCCCTCCCCCCCCCCCCGGGCATCAGACGCCTCCCTCCCCCCTCCTCACCCGGGTATCAGTCACCCCCCTCCCCACCCGGGCATCAGTCACCTCCCTCCCCCCTCCTCACCCGGCATCAGACACCTCCCTCCCCCCTCCTCACCCGGGCATCAGACGCCTCCCTCCCCCCTCCTCACCCGGCATCAGACACCTCCCTCCCCCCTCCTCACCCGGGCATCAGACGCCTCCCTCCCGCCTCCTCACCCGGCATCAGATGCCTCCCTCCCCCCTCCTTACCCGGGCATCAGACGCCTCCCTCCCCCCTCCTCACCCGGGCATCAGACACCTCCCTCCCCCCTCCTCACCCGGGCATCAGACACCTCCCTCCCGCCTCCTCACCCGGGCATCAGACACCTCCCCTCCCCCCTCCTCACCCGGGCATCAGACACCTCCCTCCCGCCTCCTCACCCGGCATCAGACACCTCCCTCCCCCCTCCTCATACATCAGACACCTCCCTCCCGCCTCCTCATCACCACCTCACCACCGCTATCCCTTGTTACTCCTCATCAAATTCCCCTTTGACAGTGTTTAGGAAGCGGGCACTGACCTCAGGGAAGCTGCAGCTGAAGCAGGACATCCAGGAGCACTTGGAGCAGGCCTCAGCATTTCCGAGACCCTCCTTGCACAGGATCTGATCACAGCCCTGAGGGTTGGTGCACCAGGTCAGATTGGAGCAGCACTCCACGTAACCTCGCAGGAGAGCCTTCTCATACTGAGCACAGAAAGAACACAACACCTTCAAAATCCTGTCTGCCTGCTGCAGTTTTACCAGCCCAAGAGAGACGTTCATTTCTTCATTATTCTTAGCCAGAATGAGCAGCCTGCTGTGTGCACAGGATGGGCACGAGGGGACACAAGCAGTGATGCATGCAGAGATCTCCTGCTGGAATACAGTGCTATCCACGTGTAGGAGAGGAGGAATTGGGATCCTCGGTGCACATCGCAGACAGAGATCCAGTTTGGTGATCCAGGTTTATGAATGCATGGACCCAATGCAGAAATCCTTTCCAATTTCTTCCACTTTATTATATCCAAAATCAAAGTGCTGATAGCCAGAGACAATCCTAGCACCATACGTGATAACAGCAGACTGCACACACACAGGCTGAGGTCATTCCTCCCATGACCTGTGCTCTCCCCTCCCTGCATACCTCCTAATCCTCACTATACAAAGACTGAGAGAAGAGATCTACCCCCAAAACCTGAGCTCTCTTCCCCGTCGCTCTACCCCTCACTATAGAGAGACTGACTGTGATAATCCCTGACCTGTGCTCTCCTCCCTGCATCTCTCCTAGACCTCCTACTCCTCACTATACAGAGACTGACTGTGATAATCCCTGACCTGTGCTCTCCTCCCTGCATCTCTCCTAGTCCTCCTACTCTTCACTATACAGAAACTGACTGTGATAATCCCTGACCTGTGCTCTCCTCCCTGCATCTCTCCTAGACCTCCTACTCCTCACTATACAGAGACCGACTGTGATAATCCCTGACCTGTGCGCTCCTCCCTGCATCTCTCCTAGGCCTCCTACTCCTCACTATACAGAGACTAACTGTGATAATCCCACGACCTGTGCTCTCCTCCTTGCATCTCTCCTAGTCCTCCTACTCCTCACTATACAGAAACTGACTGTGATAATCCCACGACCTGTGCTCTCCTCCCTGCATCTCTCCTAGGCCTCCTACTCCTCACTATACAGAGACCGACTGTGATAATCCCACGACCTGTGCTCTCCTCCTTGCATCTCTCCTAGTCCTCCTACTCCTCACTATACAGAAACTGACTGTGATAATCCCACGACCTGTGCTCTCCTCCCTGCATCTCTCCTAGCCCTGTTACTCCTCACTATACAGAGACCGACTGCGATAATCCCACGACCTGTGCTCTCCTCCCTGCATCTCTCCTAGCCCTGTTACTCCTCACTATACAGAGACTGACTGTGATAATCCCACGACCTGTGCTCTCCTCCCTGCATCTCTCCTAGTCCTCCTACTCCTCACTATACAGAGACTGACTGTGATAATCCCACGACCTGTGCTCTCCTCCCTGCATCTCTCCTAGACCTCCTACTCCTCACTATACAGAGACTGACTGTGATAATCCCACGACCTGTGCTCTCCTCCCTGCATCTCTCCTAGACCTCCTACTCCTCACTATACAGAGACAGACTGTGATAATCCCATGACCTGTGCTCTCCTCCCTGCATCTCTCCTAGTCCTGTTACTCCTCACTATACAGAGACCGACTGCGATAATCCCACGACCTGTGCTCTCCTCCCTGCATCTCTCCTAGACCTCCTACTCCTCACTATACAGAGACCGACTGCGATAATCCCATGACCTGTGCTCTCCTCCCTGCATCTCTCCTAGGCCTCCTACTCCTCACTATACAGAGACCGACTGCTATAATCCCATGACCTGTGCTCTCCTCCCTGCATCTCTCCTAGACCTCCTACTCCTCACTATACAGAGACTGACTGTGATAATCCCATGACCTGTGCTCTCCTCCCTGCATCTCTCCTAGTCCTCCTACTCCTCACTATACAGAGACGACTGCGATAATCCCACGACCTGTGCTCTCCTCCCTGCATCTCTCCTAGACCTCCTACTCCTCACTATACAGAGACCGACTGTGATAATCCCATGACCTGTGCTCTCCTCCCTGCATCTCTCCTAGTCCTGTTACTCCTCACTATACAGAGACCGACTGCGATAATCCCACGACCTGTGCTCTCCTCCCTGCATCTCTCCTAGACCTCCTACTCCTCACTATACAGAGACCGACTGCGATAATCCCATGACCTGTGCTCTCCTCCCTGCATCTCTCCTAGGCCTCCTACTCCTCACTATACAGAGACCGACTGCGATAATCCCATGACCTGTGCTCTCCTCCCTGCATCTCTCCTAGACCTCCTACTCCTCACTATACAGAGACTGACTGTGATAATCCCATGACCTGTGCTCTCCTCCCTGCATCTCTCCTAGTCCTCCTACTCCTCACTATACAGAGACCGACTGTGATAATCCCGCGACCTGTGCTCTCCTCCCTGCATCTCTCCTAGGCCTCCTACTCCTCACTATACAGAGACCGACTGTGATAATCCCATGACCTGTGCTCTCCTCCCTGCATCTCTCCTAGACCTCCTACTCCTCACTATACAGAGACTGACTGTGATAATCCCACGACCTGTGCTCTCCTCCCTGCATCTCTCCTAGACCTCCTACTCCTCACTATACAGAGACTGACTGTGATAATCCCACGACCTGTGCTCTCCTCCCTGCATCTCTCCTAGACCTCCTACTCCTCACTATACAGAGACTGACTGTGATAATCCCACGACCTGTGCTCTTCTCCCTGCATCTCTCCTAGACCTCCTACTCCTCACTATACAGAGACTGACTGTGATAATCCCACGACCTGTGCTCTCCACCCTGCATCTCTCCTAGACCTCCTACTCCTCACTATACAGAGACTGACTGTGAAAATCCCACGACCTGTGCTCTCCTCCCTGCATCTCTCCTAGACCTCCTACTCCTCACTATACAGAGACTGACTGTGATAATCCCATGACCTGTGCTCTCCTCCCTGCATCTCTCCTAGTCCTGTTACTCCTCACTATACAGAGACTGACTGCGATAATCCCGCGACCTGTGCCCTCCTCCCTGCATCTCTCCCTGGTCCAGTTCTTTCTTACCTTCTCAATGATCTCTCTGGCCGAGATGATTGTGCGGATGAAGTCTGCAGTTGGCTGTGCAGGGCAGTCTGCGATAGGACATGTACAGCTCAGAACCAGATTCTGCTCGATGCGAGTTGTTAAGTATTCATTCCAGCAGGACTAATGAGAGAGAGGATGGCATATGTAGCTCCCACGCATTGCATCTGCATAGTGAGTTTCTCTTTATTTATTTAAAATCATTTGTTAATCGCCTAACAGATAAAAGTCTTTCTAAGCGATGTACAACATGTAACAAAACAAAATCAGCACAAGTCTTATTTAATTACATAACTATTCTTCCAAAAAAAAGGATCCCTCCTGAGGAAAATTACACAGAAGATAAATAACCCAGCCTTCAGAAACACTACTCATGAAGCAAGTTTTTGACAGTTTCCGAAATCTGAAAAGATCTTTTTCTTCCCTTAAGGCTAACAAGGGTAGAGAACGATCTTGTGTACCATCCTATTTAAGAAGCCTTGGGAGAGAGATGTATACAGAGGCCTGGATTTAGGGATAGACACTGGAGCCCTGCCAGTGCTGCTGACATCCAGGCCTGCAAACCTCTCTTATTCCTGCTCTCCTTTCTGTGATAACAAGAACTTGCCATGTATCCTTAGCACTGGTTTGTGCAGCTGCCAGCGGGATCCCCAGTGCTCCTCCCTTTCTTATTCCCACTCTCCTTTCTGTGATAACAAGAACTTGCCATGGATGCTTAGCACTGGATGTGCAGCTGCCAGCGGGATCCCCAGTGCTCCTCCCTTTCTTATTCCCCCTCTCCTTTCTGTGATAACAAGAACTTGCCATGGATGCTTAGCACTGGTTTGTGCAGCTGCCAGCGGGATCCCCAGTGCTCCTCCCTTTCTTATTCCCGCTCTCCTTTCTGTGATAACAAGAACTTGCCATGGATCCTTAGCACTGGTTTGTGCAGCTGCCAGCGGGATCCCCAGTGCTCCTCCCTTTCTTATTCCCGCTCTCCTTTCTGTGATAACAAGAACTTGCCATGGATGCTTAGCACTGGATGTGCAGCTGCCAGTGGGATCCCCAGTGCTCCTCCCTTTCTTATTCCCCCTCTCCTTTCTGTGATAACAAGAACTTGCCATGGATCCTTAGCACTGGATGTGCAGCTGCCATCGGGATCCCCAGTGCTCCTCCCTTTCTTATTCCCGCTCTCCTTTCTGTGATAACAAGAACTTGCCATGGATGCTTAGCACTGGTTTGTGCAGCTGCCAGCGGGATCCCCAGTGCTCCTCCCTTTCTTATTCCCGCTCTCCTTTCTGTGATAACAAGAACTTGCCATGGATGCTTAGCACTGGATGTGCAGCTGCCAGCGGGATCCCCAGTGCTCCTCCCTTTCTTATTCCCGCTCTCCTTTCTGTGAAAACAAGAACTTGCCATGGATGCTTAGCACTGGATGTAAAGCTGCCAGCGGGATCCCCAGTGCTCCTCCCTTTCTTATTCCCGCTCTCCTTTCTGTGATAACAAGAACTTGCCATGGATGCTTAGCACTGGTTTGTGCAGCTGCCAGCGGGATCCCCAGTGCTCCTCCCTTTCTTATTCCTGCTCTCCTTTCTGTGATAACAAGAACTTGCCATGGATCCTTAGCACTGGATGTGCAGCTGCCAGCGGGATCCCCAGTTCTCCTCCCTTTCTTATTCCCGCTCTCCTTTCTGTGATAACAAGAACTTGCCATGGATGCTTAGCACTGGTTTGTGCGGCTGCCAGCGGGATCCCCAGTGCTCCTCCCTTTCTTATTCCCGCTCTCCTTTCTGTGATAACAAGAACTTGCCATGGATGCTTAGCACTGGTTTGTGCGGCTGCCAGCGGGATCCCCAGTGCTCCTCCCTTTCTTATTCCCGCTCTCCTTTCTGTGATAACAAGAACTTGCCATGGATGCTTAGCACTGGTTTGTGCAGTTGCCAGCGGGATCCCCAGTGCTCCTCCCTTTCTTATTCCCGCTCTCCTTTCTGTGATAACAAGAACTTGCCATGGATGCTTAGCACTGGTTTGTGCAGCTGCCAGCGGGATCCCCAGTGCTCCTCCCTTTCTTATTCCCGCTCTCCTTTCTGTGATAACAAGAACTTGCCATGGATGCTTAGCACTGGTTTGTGCAGCTGCCAGCGGGATCCCCAGTGCTCCTCCCTTTCTTATTCCCGCTCTCCTTTCTGTGATAACAAGAACTTGCCATGGATGCTTAGCACTGGTTTGTGCAGCTGCCAGCGGGATCCCCAGTGCTCCTCCCTTTCTTATTCCTGCTCTCCTTTCTGTGATAACAAGAACTTGCCATGGATGCTTAGCACTGGATGTGCAGCTGCCAGCGGGATCCCCAGTGCTCCTCCCTTTCTTATTCCCGCTCTCCTTTCTGTGATAACAAGAACTTGCCATGGATCCTTAGCACTGGATGTGCAGCTGCCAGCGGGATCCCCAGTGCTCCTCCCTTTCTTATTCCCGCTCTCCTTTCTGTGATAACAAGAACTTGCCATGGATCCTTAGCACTGGATGTGCAGCTGCCAGCGGGATCCCCAGTGCTCCTCCCTTTCTTATTCCCGCTCTCCTTTCTGTGATAACAAGAACTTGCCATGGATGCTTAGCACTGGTTTGTGCAGGCTGCCAGCGGGATCCCCAGTGCTCCTCCCTTTCTTATTCCCGCTCTCCTTTCTGTGATAACAAGAACTTGCCATGGATGCTTAGCACTGGTTTGTGCAGCTGCCAGCGGGATCCCCAGTGCTCCTCCCTTTCTTATTCCCGCTCTCCTTTCTGTGATAACAAGAACTTGCCATGGATGCTTAGCACTGGATGTGCAGCTGCCAGCGGGATCCCCAGTGCTCCTCCCTTTCTTATTCCCGCTCTCCTTTCTGTGATAACAAGAACTTGCCATGGATCCTTAGCACTGGATGTGCAGCTGCCAGCGGGATCCCCAGTGCTCCTCCCTTTCTTATTCCCGCTCTCCTTTCTGTGATAACAAGAACTTGCCATGGATCCTTAGCACTGGATGTGCAGCTGCCAGCGGGATCCCCAGTGCTCCTCCCTTTCTTATTCCCGCTCTCCTTTCTGTGATAACAAGAACTTGCCATGGATGCTTAGCACTGGTTTGTGCGGCTGCCAGCGGGATCCCCAGTGCTCCTCCCTTTCTTATTCCCGCTCTCCTTTCTGTGATAACAAGAACTTGCCATGGATGCTTAGCACTGGTTTGTGCGGCTGCCAGCGGGATCCCCAGTGCTCCTCCCTTTCTTATTCCCGCTCTCCTTTCTGTGATAACAAGAACTTGCCATGGATGCTTAGCACTGGTTTGTGCAGTTGCCAGCGGGATCCCCAGTGCTCCTCCCTTTCTTATTCCCGCTCTCCTTTCTGTGATAACAAGAACTTGCCATGGATGCCTTAGCACTGGTTTGTGCAGCTGCCAGCGGGATCCCCAGTGCTCCTCCCTTTCTTATTCCCGCTCTCCTTTCTGTGATAACAAGAACTTGCCATGGATCCTTAGCACTGGTTTGTGCAGCTGCCAGCGGGATCCCCAGTGCTCCTCCCTTTCTTATTCCCGCTCTCCTTTCTGTGATAACAAGAACTTGCCATGGATCCTTAGCACTGGATTGTGCAGCTGCCAGCGGGATCCCCAGTGCTCCTCCCTTTCTTATTCCCGCTCTCCTTTCTGTGATAACAAGAACTTGCCATGGATGCTTAGCACTGGATGTGCAGCTGCCAGCGGGATCCCCAGTGCTCCTCCCTTTCTTATTCCCGCTCTCCTTTCTGTGATAACAAGAACTTGCCATGGATGCTTAGCACTGGTTTGTGAAGCTGCCAGCGGGATCCCCAGTGCTCCTCCCTTTCTTATTCCCGCTCTCCTTTCTGTGATAACAAGAACTTGCCATGGATCCTTAGCACTGGTTTGTGCAGCTGCCAGCGGGATCCCCAGTGCTCCTCCCTTTCTTATTCCCGCTCTCCTTTCTGTGATAACAAGAACTTGCCATGGATCCTTAGCACTGGATTGTGCAGCTGCCAGCGGGATCCCCAGTGCTCCTCCCTTTCTTATTCCCGCTCTCCTTTCTGTGATAACAAGAACTTGCCATGGATCCTTAGCACTGGTTTGTGCAGCTGCCAGCGGGATCCCCAGTGCTCCTCCCTTTCTTATTCCCGCTCTCCTTTCTGTGATAACAAGAACTTGCCATGGATGCTTAGCACTGGATTGTGCAGCTGCCAGCGGGATCCCCAGTGCTCCTCCCTTTCTTATTCCCGCTCTCCTTTCTGTGATAACAAGAACTTGCCATGGATGCTTAGCACTGGATGTGCAGCTGCCAGCGGGATCCCCAGTGCTCCTCCCTTTCTTATTCCCGCTCTCCTTTCTGTGATAACAAGAACTTGCCATGGATCCTTAGCACTGGATGTGCAGCTGCCAGCGGGATCCCCAGTGCTCCTCCCTTTCTTATTCCCGCTCTCCTTTCTGTGATAACAAGAACTTGCCATGGATCCTTAGCACTGGATGTGCAGCTGCCAGCGGGATCCCCAGTGCTCCTCCCTTTCTTATTCCCGCTCTCCTTTCTGTGATAACAAGAACTTGCCATGGATGCCTTAGCACTGGTTTGTGCAGCTGCCAGCGGGATCCCCAGTGCTCCTCCCTTTCTTATTCCCGCTCTCCTTTCTGTGATAACAAGAACTTGCCATGGATCCTTAGCACTGGTTTGTGCGGCTGCCAGCGGAATCCCCAGTGCTCCTCCCTTTCTTATTCCCGCTCTCCTTTCTGTGATAACAAGAACTTGCCATGGATGCTTAGCACTGGATGTGCAGCTGCCAGCGGGATCCCCAGTGCTCCTCCCTTTCTTATTCCCGCTCTCCTTTCTGTGATAACAAGAACTTGCCATGGATGCTTAGCACTGGTTTGTGCGGCTGCCAGCGGGATCCCCAGTGCTCCTCCCTTTCTTATTCCCGCTCTCCTTTCTGTGATAACAAGAACTTGCCATGGATGCTTAGCACTGGATGTGCAGCTGCCAGCGGGATCCCCAGTGCTCCTCCCTTTCTTATTCCCGCTCTCCTTTCTGTGAAAACAAGAACTTGCCATGGATGCTTAGCACTGGATGTAAAGCTGCCAGCGGGATCCCCAGTGCTCCTCCCTTTCTTATTCCCGCTCTCCTTTCTGTGAAAACAAGAACTTGCCATGGATGCTTAGCACTGGATGTAAAGCTGCCAGCGGGATCCCCAGTGCTCCTCCCTTTCTTATTCCCGCTCTCCTTTCTGTGATAACAAGAACTTGCCATGGATGCTTAGCACTGGTTTGTGCAGCTGCCAGCGGGATCCCCAGTGCTCCTCCCTTTCTTATTCCCGCTCTCCTTTCTGTGATAACAAGAACTTGCCATGGATGCTTAGCACTGGTTTGTGCAGCTGCCAGCGGGATCCCCAGTACTCCACCCTCTGGTACCAGGACCCCTGTGCTGTAGGAGGGGAAGTTCTTGCTGCAGTGCTGATGGGCCTGGACCTGAGATGAGGGGAGATGTGCAGCTGGACAGTAAGGAGTGAGGGTGAGACCTGGTCACGGACCCTGCTCCATCTAATTTCTGGGAGGATACAGCCGCCCAATGCTTTCTGAGGGCGATTCCCCTCCCCTTCCACACCCCCTTCTTATTTCTCGGGCAGGGGGACTAACCCCCCCCCCAAGCTATATCCTCTAATGATTTCTGGAGGCCTCCCAGCATTGCCTGAGAGGGCCCATGTTGTGTATCTGCTTTACAGCAGCGCATGCTCAGCACCTGCAGAACCTGCGGCTGGAATAAATGCACACAGCCAGCAAGAGGGTGGGAGAGGCAGCAGGAGAGCTGCAGGCCAGAGACCAGCGGAAATCTGAGCGGCTTGCAGGACTCAAGCTGAGGAAAATGTCCTTTCAGATGGACTCCTAATCGTTGCGGATCCAGAATACTACTCCCTAAAGAAGAACATTACTTCAGGAAGAAAGTTCTAAGTAACAGAATATCTGAATTCTGAGGAAAGGGACCGGGAAATTCTGTTTTGTTTTTCTGTTACAAAAAATCAGAAAGGTAATTATAGAAAAAAAAAAAAGGAGAATTGGTTCTTACCTGCTAATTTTCATTCCTGTAGTACCACAGATCAGTCCAGACTCCTGGGTTTTGCCTCCCCTCCAGGAGATGGAGACAGAGAAAAACCTGGAAGCACAAAATTCTCGGGGGAATCTGGCAATGAGCCCTGAGGACACCCAGGGCTCAAGTCAGGAGGAGAAAGCGAGGGCGGAAGGCGGGAACGGGACAGCCAGATTTCCCTGATCAGTCAGCTGCTTTCCCGCATTGCAGGACCTGACTAGAGCTCCCCCCGACGCACTCGATGTACCCACCGGAGAGGCATCGAAAGCAGAGTCCTTTGCGGGAGAATCCACAGGCCGTGCATCGAGATGCATGCAGCATGGCCGGCGAGGGGAGAGGCACGCGGGTGACTGAAAATAAGCAATAAATGCCACCACAGCCCGGGAGAATTGACGTGGCGGGAAAGCGACTGCCGTGGAGCTTGCACACCGACCTCTTTTTTTTTTTTTGTTTAACAAGTAAAGGAAAATTAGTTTCTTACCTGATAATTTTCGTTCCTGTAGTACCAAGGATCAGTCCAGGACACCTGGGTTGTGACTCCGCACCAGTAGATGGGGACAGAGCAAGACCTGTCGGACTCAGTCATATATGACAATGTGCCAGTCACAGCCCCTCAGTCTTATGAAATGTCAAAGTAGAAATATGAAACAAGTAAACTACCTAAATATCCTAACTTAACCAGGGAGCCATTCAAGACCCCCACTGGAACAGAACTCCCCTAACCGAGGGAGTGAACCAAAAAATTCAGATTAGGTAATCAAACCATGAGTGGACTCTCCGTTACTTCAGAATAGCAATGCGGGCAGGATCCTGGACTGATCCTTGGTACTACAGGAACGAAAATTATCAGGTAAGAAACTAATTTTCCTTTCCCGGTACGTACCAGGATCAGTCCAGGACACCTGGGATGTACCAGAGCCAAATTACCGAGGGTGGGAAGCAGAGAGACCCGCTCAGAGCACCCTCTCCCCAAAATCCCCGGCCTCAGAAGCCTGAACATCCAACCGGAAATGTCTAATAAAGGTATATAACGATTTACAGGTAGCCGCCCTGCAAATCTCTTGAGGCGAAACCTGAGAAGATTCCGCCCAGGACGCAGCGTGGGATCGTGTCGAGTGAGCCCTAAGACCCACGGGAACCGATTTTCCCCGCATTAGGTACGCTGAGCCAATGGCCTCCTTGAGCCAACGGGCGATCGTCGTGCGGGACGCTGCGGCACCTTTCTTCGGACCAGAAAATAGAACAAAAAGATGATCTGACACCCGAAAAGGATTAGTGACCTCTAGATAGCGAAGGAGGGACCTCCGCACATCCAGCTTACGCAAATCCCTCGATTTCGGATCAGAAGACTCCCCGGCCGTGAAAGCGGGAAGCTCCACGGATTGATTTAAATGAAAAGCCGACACGACTTTAGGCAAAAAGGAAGGGACCGTCCGCAAAGAGACTCCGGAGTCGGAAATGCGCAAGAACGGCTCCCTACAGGACAGCGCCTGCAACTCCGACACACGCCGTGCCGAAGAAATCGCCACCAGGAAAACGGTCTTCAACGTGAGATCCTTAAGAGTCGATCGCTTCAAGGGCTCAAATGGCGCCGAGCATAGGGAGGAGAGAACCCAATTGAGGTTCCAGGACAGACAAGGATGACGCAATGGAGGACGGAGATGCTTCGCTCCCCGAAGAAAACGGAAGATATCCGGGTGTAGAGCCAGGGTAGAACCCCGAACCTTACCTCGCAAACAACCGAGCGCCACAACCTGGACTCGTAGGGAACTGCATGCCAGCCCTTTGGCAAGACCGGCCTGGAGAAACGCTAGGATATCGGAGACTGAAGTGGGATCCACTTCCTGCTTCACGCACCATTCCTCAAAGACCACCCAGACTCTGACATACGCCAAGGAGGTAGATTGCTTCCTGGACCTCAACAACGTGGCTACCACCGCATCTGAGTAACCTTTTCTCTTCAACCGATTCCTCTCAAAAGCCATGCCATGAGACAGAAGTGATCCGCATCCTCCAAACAGACGGGGCCTTGACGGAGAAGGCCCGCGAACCCCCGAAGACGAAAGGGAGCGTCCACCGACAACTGAATGAGGTCTGCGAACCACGGACGACGCAGCCACTCCGGTGCCACCAGGATCACTTTGGACGGGTGCAACTCTATGCGCCGAAGGATCTTGCCTATCATCGGCCACGGAGGAAACACATACAGCAACACGTCCGTCGGCCAGGGAAGAACCAACGCGTCGACGCCCTCGGCCCCTCTCTCTCGACGTCGGCTGTAAAACCGAGGGGCCTTTGCATTTTGCCACGTGGCCATCAGATCCATGTGGGGTACCCCCCACGTCCTGCAGATGAGAAGAAAGGCATCCTCCGCCAGTTCCCATTCCCCGGGATCTAGGTGATGACGACTGAGAAAATCCGCCTGGACATTGTCGACTCTGGCAATGTGAGATGCCGCGATGTTGCTGAGATGCTGTTCCACCCAGCCATTCAAGAGCTGCGCCTCCTCCGCTACTAGTGGACTTCTGGTCCCGCCCTGGCGGTTGATGTAGGCTACGGTGGTTGCGTTGTCCGACAATATCCGGACCGCCTTTCCCCGTACCAACGGCAGGAAGGATTGAAGTGCCAGGCGAGCCGCTCTGGTCTCTAGCCAGTTGATGGACCACTGCGCTTGAGTCGAAGACCACCGGCCCTGTACTGACTTGCCTAGGCAGACCGCCCCCCAGCCGGAGAGGCTGGCATCCGTGGTTACTACCGTCCAGTTGGGAACCAGCAGGGACACCCCACAAGTCAGGTGTTCCGAAACTAGCCACCATTGCAGGCTGGCCCTCGCCTGATCCGTGAGTGGTAGCGGTAGGTGGAATTCCTCTGACACCGGCTTCCAACGGGATAGCAAGGATGATTGTAACGGACGTAGATGAGTGAACGCCCAGGGGACCAACGCGAGCGTTGACGCCATAGACCCCAGAACCATCAGGTAATCGCAAACCAGCGGTAGCCGAAGCGACAATAACCGCCTGACTTGGGTCTGCAGCTTGCGCACGTGCTCCCCGGACAGGAACACCTGGCCCCGTTTCGTGTCGAAGATGGCCCCCAGATACTCCAAGGACTGGGTGGGAACCAGCCGACTCTTGCTGAAGTTGATGCCCCAGCCCAAGGACTGCAGCAGCTGAAGGATCCTGGCCACTGCTAGCCGGCACTGGCTCTCGGACTTGGCCCGGATCAACCAATCGTCCAGGTAAGGGTGTACCAGGAAACCCTCCCGCCGAAGCTGAGCTGCCACCACGACCATCACCTTTGTGAACGTGCGAGGAGCCGTCGCGAGTCCAAAGGGGAGCGCCCGGAATTGATAATGCCTTCCCAGGATGCAGAACCTGAGGAACCGTTGAAAAGAGGGCTGGATGCCCACATGGAGGTACGCCTCCGTGAGATCTAGCGAGGCCAGGAATTCGCCTGGCCGTACCGAAGCAATCACCGATCGAATTGTCTCCATTTTGAAATGAGGGACGCTAAGGCATCTGTTCACCCCTTTCAGATCCAGAATCGGTCTTGACGTGCTGTCTTTCTTTGGAACGATGAAATAAATGGAGTAACGGCCCTTGCCTTGCTGATTGGCAGGTACGGGGGAAATGGCTCCCAAGCTTTCTAAGCGCCGGAGGGTTCCTAGCACTGCCGCCCTTTTCTCTGGACACTTGCAGGGTGACACCAGGAACTTGTCTGATGGGATTCGAGCAAAATCTAATGTGTAACCGTGTTTTATCACGTCGAGGACCCACTGATCCGACGTTACCTTGACCCATTCCTCGAAAAACAACGTCAACCTCGCCCCGACGTTGGGAACTGCGGCCTGAGGTTGACTCGAGGGATGGGTCAACCGCATCTCATTGTGCTGCCTTGGGGCCCGTGCCCGACGGGGTTCCCCCGGTCTACTGAATCTTTTCCCACGAAAGGACTGCGGCCACTGGGAGGACCGAGTGGAAGACGACTGGTATGCGGGGCCAGCTGAACTCTGGGGACGCGACTTTCTGCCTCCACGAAAGCGGGACCTACTGGAGAATGAGGACCGTGACCTAGACCTGTCCTCAGGCAACTTGAAAGCCCTGTTCTCCCCTAGGGAAAGCATCAAATCATCCAACTCCTTGCCAAACAACAACTTTCCCTTAAATGGTAGCGACCCGAGGTGAGCCTTGGAGGATCCATCCGCTGCCCAGTTGCGAAGCCAAAGGAGACGGCGCGCCGAGACAGCCACAACATGGACCTAGCGGAAGTACGAAGGAGGTCATGGAGAACATTTGCCCCGTATGCTATTGCCGCCTCCAATCGATCCGCCTGTGTGGCCTCCTCTTCTGAGAGGTCCGCATTTGCCTGGAGGACCTGGGCCCAGCACAAACTGGCCCTCATGGCAAAGTTGGTACAGATGGTGGCCCGGACCCCCAAAGCTGAAACTTCAAAAATCTTCTTCAGTTGTACCTCCAGCTTCCGGTCCTGAACGTCCCTGAGAGCCGTGGCCCCCGTGACCGGGATCGTCGACCTCTTTGTCACCGCCGAAACCGCCGCGTCCACCTTTGGAAGCCTTAAAAGCTCCAGCACGTCCTCCGGCAGAGGGTAGAGTTTATCCATAGCTTTGGTCACTTTCAGACCTAACTCCGGTGTATCCCATTCCTTAAATAGGATATCCGTCGACGAAAAATGGAAAGGGAAAGCCACTGCCGGGCCAGTGAGACCCAACAGCACCGGATCCATGTTGGCTTCCTGCCGGACAACCACCGGCGGAGCTTCTATCCCCAGCACCTGGAGAATAGCTGGAATGAGTGGGGACAGTTCCTCCCTGCGGAACAGGCGGACCACCTTCGGGTCATCACCTTCGACGGACCTGCCTACCCCCTGGGAGGAAAAGCACTCCTTTTGCCTTCTTCTTCTATTTATTTTCTTCTTCTATTGTCCTGCTTGATCAAGCATCAGCTAAAATAGTTAAAACAGCTTTATTTTTTTTGTTTTAGCAAAGTTGGAACAGGACCGCAGGTTCTGCCACCTCCATCTGCTGGAGACAGAGAAATACAGAAGGGGCAGAGGTGGAAGGGAAGCAAAACCCAGCAGTGTGGACTGATCCGGGTACATACAGGGAAAATCATTTGCAATCATTTCCTGATACTTGATTTAATATTCCAATAAAGAAACCACTTTCCAAGTGTAACTTACATAAATAATGTTCTATCACTGGGTAAGAGAAAGAACTCTTTCTGCCTCTCTGGCTTTTCCCAAAGAGGAAGTGGAAGCGCTCCGGAGGCTGAGTTGACCTTGGAGTACATGCTGTGGGAGTACATGCTGTGGGAGCACATGTTGTGGGAGCACATGCTGTGGGAGCTCACCTTACAGCAGTAATGCTTGCAGCACAGCGAGGGGGGGCTGTCTCCCTGGGAAATCTGGCTGACGCACACGGGGCAGGTGGTGAGGGCGCTCTGCGGTGGCTGGGGCTCCAGGACTCTGAGACCTGCTTCGATGAGCAGCTGCTCGGCCTCTTCCGTGAAGCGCTGGATGACAAGGTCCACGTTCCACTTGCAGTGAATGAGCAGGTGCTGCGCCGTATCCAGACTCTCGTTCAGCAGCTCCTGCACCTGCTTCACCGTCTGCGCCATCAGCAGGGCCACCTCATCCTGGCTCATGGTGCGGCCCATAGGGAGGAGCATTGCCTCAAGGATCCCCTGCTCGGTGCCACCCCCAAAGGAATCCACACTGTAAGGAAGCGGGAGAGAGTCAGCCGAAGGCGTGAGGGAAGGCCTGCACACACACACACACATGCATGCCTATAGCCTTGCCACTATCACTGATTTTATTTAAACTTGATAATGCACCTCACACAGCGAGTTACAATACTGTCACAGTAAATATATATATATATATATATATATATTTTTTTTTTTTTTTTTTGGGGGGGGGGGGGATTTATTCTATTATATTACATCGCTTGGGGAGATTATATCAGTTAAGCACTTCATAAACGATTTTAAATAAATACATAACACAAATATAATACAATATTCTATCATACGATACCCTACGGCACTCAACCCTGATAAAAACATCCACCCTGATCTAAACTTCCCCTTCATTATCATAAACCAGCACAGTCTCATATGAGAACCTTAACTGATTGTATTATTCTGTCCATTTTGCTTGCTTTATGATAAAGTAATGTTTCAGAATATGGGTTCAGCCTGCCACCCTGTACAGCTGGAGGGAGGGTGTAACATAAGAACATGCCATGCTGGGTTAGACCAAGGGTCCATCAAGCACAGCATCCTGTTTCCAACAGAGGCCAATCCAGGCCACAAGAACCTGGCAAGTACCCAAACACTAAGAAGATCCCATGCTACTGATGCAATTAATAGCAGTGGCTATTCCCTAAGTAAACTTGATTAATAGCAGTTAATGGACTTCTCCTCCAAGAACTTATCCAAACCTTTTTTGAACCCAACTACACTAACTGCACTAACCATATTTATTTATTTATTTATTTAAGGGATTTTATATACCACGGTTCGTTAGCAAACATCACCTCGGTTTACAATGAACATAAATTAGCAACAAGCTTTACAATCCAAACATAATTAAATAGGGATACATCGCTGATAACATTAAATTATAATATAATTTAAATAAATTAACTTAAACTCAATTGACAGGGGTGTAAGATTAATTGTGCGTTGAGTGAAAAAGAAATTTCTCCTATTAGTCTTAAATGCGCTAATTGCTAACTTCATGGAATGCCCTCTAGTCCTTCTATTATTTGAAAGTGTAAATAACCGAGTCACATCTACTTGTTCTAGACCTCTCATGATTTTAAACATCTCTATCATATCCCCCCTCAGCCGTCTCTTCTCCAAGCTGAACAGCCCTAACCTCTTTAGTCTTTCCTCATAGGGGAGCTGTTCCATCCCCTTATCATTTTGGTCGCTCTTCTCTGTACCTTCTACATCGCAATTATATCTTTTTTGAGATGCGGCGACCAGAATTGTACACAGTATTCAAGGTGTGGTCTCACCATGGAGTGATACAGAGGCATTATGACATTTTCCGTTTTATTAACCATTCCCTTTCTAATAATTCCCAACATTCTGTTTGCTTTTTTGACTGCCGCAGCACACTGAGCCGACGATTTCAATGTGTTATCCACTATGTCACCTAGATCTCTTTCTTGGGTTGTAGCACCTAATATGGAACCCAACATTGTGTAATTATAGCATGGGTTATTTTTCCCTATATGCATCACCTTGCACTTATCCACATTAAATTTCATCTGCCATTTGGATGCCCAATTTTCCAGTCTCACAAGGTCTTCCTGCAATTTATCACAATCTGCTTGTGATTTAACTACTCTGAACAATTTTGTGTCATCTGCAAATTTGATTATCTCACTCGTCGTATTTCTTTCCAGATCATTTATAAATATATTGAAAAGTAAGGGTCCCAATACAGATCCCTGAGGCACTCCACTGCCCACTCCCTTCCACTGAGAAAATTGTCCATTTAATCCTATTCTCTGTTTCCTCTCTTTTAGCCAGTTTGCAATCCACGAAAGGACATCACCTCCTATCCCATGACTTTTCACTTTTCCTAGAAGCCTCTCATGAGGAACTTTGTCAAACGCCTTCTGAAAATCCAAATACACTACATCTACCGGTTCACCTTTATCCACATGTTTATTAAAGTAGTAGTGTAGTGTCACAGTTACTGCAAAATCTCATATTCCAGTATCTGAAAAAGCTACTCAGATTCCTGTTTACCTCTAAAGGATATGCTCTTACTTGCCTTAAGGTGTCCACACAGGCTCTGAGACCTAGTCAGCTAGTGGTAACCACCGTGACCTTGCTGAGTCTCACCTTAATAAAGATGCCTTGCTTTTGTCAACCCGATTCCTTTTCTCTGAGGTCTTAAAGAAAATTTGGGCCTGGCCCTTGTGGGGTGTTGTAGGTTCCTTGGAAATGTACTCCAGGATGTGAGGGCTGTCCTCATGACGTCGGACATAGCCCTGGTTGATGAGGTGCATAATGCAGGACAGAACATCAGTATGACTGCAGCAGAAACTCAGGAACTTCAGCGCACTTCCTGACTCCCATTTCTGACAGGCATCCACCACCTGGAGAGGGAGAAATGGCAAGACGTGTCATGACGTTACCCTGCAGACAACCATTCCACCATAAATCAGGGAGCATAGGTGCATAGCAGTGTCAGCAGGTTACCCACCTCGATCCCTTCCCTCCACAATGTAAACATGAACCAGGACTATGGTAAAAGTCAGGGAGTATGCTTGTAATACCCGAGAAAGCTGACCCCGGGCTTGAACAATGATATTATAGTGGGTCACAGAAGACATAAGACCTGCAGAGCCACAGGTGAAAGCCCAAGATGCAGCTACTGCCAAATGGTCTACAGCAGCAAACATACGGGCAAAAAAGCTAAGTTGTTTACCTGAAATAGGTGCTTTCTGTAGACAGGAGAATAAATTAATCACATAATGGATGACATCATGCAATATGCCAAGGTGGAAAGCTCTCTCAGAGGTCAGTTACACCTAAGGGTCTATCTGATCATGCATGAACATTCTGTGCAGCTGCCCCCACGTGAACTTCTCAATCCTAATAGCAAGCTAAGCTTCAGATACAAAGGGGAGGTGAGAGGGAATGCTGTCTACAGAAAACACCTGTTACAAGGAAGCCATTCAGCATTCTCCCTCCATAAAGAGGATATCTTCAACACATAAGTGAGGACTCCCAAGCTAAGGACTTCATATGATTGGTTTGTTATTTCACATATCAGCAGAAGATCACTGCAACCTCTCTATGTTATCCAAGCATAGAGGATAGAGTGTTTCACTCGCCCTTCTCTGGGTGGCTTTGCCTTTAAGTAGCTGATTTTTCCTCCGTTGTTCTCTGAATCACAGTGGACCAGGGGACCGGTCAGGCAGCAGCACTCACGCCACTACTTTGCACTGCTGCACAACTGAGCTATCTCATGGCATGCGAGGAGATATCATGAACTCTGGTTTCTCGTAGTACTTGCATGGGATTCCCTCTCGTTGGAACCCACTCCCCAGTAACAGATAAATATTTCTCCCATCGTGAGGAATTCACTACCTGGGCAGCAGGACTCGAGACACATCATCAGAGAGGTCGAGGGGCTGCAGAATTAACCTCTCAACATCCAGACAGTCAGGGACAAAATCCAGAGATTGGGATGGCACAGCCTGTCCCGATCCTGCGTGATGAGATCTGGGGAAGTTCCCAGGCCGATCGGTTCCTGGAGGGAGAGATCCTGCCCGAGCGGGAACCAGATCTGCCTGGGGCTATGAGGATCATAGTCCCCCTGTCCTGTTGAAGCTTCAGGAGAGTCTTCGTGAACAGGAGAAGCAGAGGATACGCGTACAGAAGGCCCTTGCCCCAAGGGGGGAAAAGGCATCTGAGGCTGGTTTGCCATCCACCCTGTACCGGGAGCAGAACTGATCCACTTTCCTGTTGCAGGGGGAAATGAATAGATCCATGTCTGGGGTCCCCAAGAGGTAGAAGATCAGATCCGCCACTTCTTGTTTCAGGGACCACTTGTGGGGTTAGAAGGCTCGACTCAGCCTGCCTGCCACCACATTCTCCGTCCCGGCCAGGTACACAGCTCAAAGGAGGAACGACCTCGAACCTCCCTGTTTGTTGATATACCACATCGCCATTTAGTTGTCTGGATCACAACCACTTTGTTGATCAGCCGATCCCTGAATACCCAGAGCACATACTGGATCATGCAGAGCTCCAGGAATTTGACCTGACACTGAGCTTCCTGGACAGACCACAGGCCCTGGGGGGGGGCCGAAACCCTCTACATGGGCAGCCCATCCAGGTTGGATGCATCCATGGTGAGCACAATCTGGGCAGGGGGATTTTGAAAGGGCACCCCCTGCTCCAAATTGGAAAGACTCTCCCACCAGGACAAAGAGTCCCGGAGAGGTGGAGTAATGCGGATGTGGAGGTCCTGGGTGGCCTGCTGCCCCTGGGACCACAAGGTCCATTGAGCTCTGCGCATATGCAAGCGAGCTAAAGGAGTAACATGGACAGTCGCAGCCATGTGTCCCAAGTTCTTATGGCCTGGATTGGCCACTGTTGGAAACAGGATGCTGGGCTTGATGGACCCTTGGTCTGACTCAGTATGGTATTTTCTTATGTTCTTAAGAGTCGCAACATGTGACGAGCCGAAATTTGCTGACTTTGTTGACCACTCCCGCAATGGACACCAACGTGAGGGCCCGATTATGGGGAAGATATGCTTAGACTTGAGCCGTGTCCAACAGGGCGTCAATGAAGTTCAACTGAAGCGACGGGTCGACATGGGACTTTGGGTAGTTGATAATAAACCCCAGCTACTCTAACACCGAACAGTCACGTGCACAGATTGTACCGCTCCCCCCTGGTTCGGGCTCTTGACAAGCCAATCATCCAGGTAGTGGAATACCTGCACCCCCAACCTGCGGAGGTATCCACCCAGTATGACCAGATACTTGATGAAGACGCGGGGGGCCGAGGTCAGACCGAATGGCAACACCCTGTTCTGAAAATGTCACTTGCCCACCACAAACTGGAGATACTTTCTGGACTTTCGAAGATCTCGATGTGAGTGTAGGCATCTTAAGTCGAGGGAGCAAAGCCAATCTCCTCTCTGTAGGAAAGGAATCAGGGTGCCCAGAGAGACCATCTTGAACTATTCTCTTTTTAGAAACTTGTTCAAGGCTCTCAAGTTTAGAATAGGACGGAGTCCCCCTATTCTTTTTGGAACCATGATATCTCGAGAGTAGAACCTCCGACCCTGCTATTTCAACAGAACGGGCTTGACAGCCCTGGCCATTATGAGGGTGGTTAGCTCCGCCAAAAGTATTTCCTGATGCGAGAGCTGACCCCAAGAGGGGCTCGGGGAGAGTTCAGAGGGTCACCCAGGAAGTTCAGCCAGTACCCTTGACAAATGATGGACAGAGCCCACTGGTCCAAGGTAACACTGGGCCAATGGTCCAGGAAGAACCGTAGCCGGCCTCTGACCAGAGGACCATGCATCAAGGGTACAGGTGGCTGGCTTATGCTCCCTCATAGCCAGTCAAAACCCCGTAGTGGGGCTTGTCTGGGGCGCTGGGGCCCACTGCTGTCTAGGGCGGGCCTTAGAGCTCACCTGCTGGGACCGGGTGTGAAAAGCAGGAGGATAATATTTCCTCTGGCGGTAGAAGGATTTCCTTGGGCTCTGATGCGAGGACTTCTTGGCCGAGGACGGCGGGTCTGACATACTGGCCGAGAGATGAGGAGAGTATATAAATGTATTGTTTAATGTGTTGATTATAATGTTTTGTTCTCATTTCAATGGTTACTTAATATTTTGAGAGGATTTAATTGTCCTTGGTATATATTTGCCTTACGGTAGCTATGTGTAAGCAATGTTTTCTTGCTCTTCAGATGCCAGTGATCCACAATTTTATTTCTGAAGGGCTCTCTAGCCCAAGATTGTCTATTTAACTGTCTTTACGAAACTGAAGAACACTGTGGTTCTGGTCTCTTTGTTAGTGATTGGTGTCATTTTCCATGCCCAAGAGGCCTTAGGCTTAGAGAAGCATGTCTGGGCTCACTGCGCAGGAGCTCCGACTGCATAGTTTTTAGTGTGGCGAAGTGGGTTTCTCGCCACGAGTTCACATCACATTCCTGTTTTGGGCGGGGACTATTGCCGTGCAACAGGGTTTTGTCACTCCGTCTGTCCTTCGACTGCCTTTGAGGTATAGAACCCAACTCCTTTCCATTATGGGTTCAACCACCTCAAAAACAACAAAAGAATCAGACTTAACAGAGGAAAGGGGAAAGAGTGGTTTCTTCTGCAACCACTCAGGTGGTGCTTTTAGCACTATGGATTTTCCTGTAGCTTGGTAATCACCCATGTGTAAAGACTGCCATCTTGTGTCTGGCATCCTCAGAGAAAGCAGAGTTGCTCACCTATACGAGGTGTTCTCAGATTCCCTGCCGCCTCCCCTAGGAGTTGGTTTCTCCATGTCTTAAGCTTTATCAAGGACTGAGGGGCTCTGTCTGGGAGACAGGGAAGGGGCTGCAGCTGCACTTGCTCAGTACAGCATACTGAAAACAAACAGAATGTAGGAATTAATAGGAAAGGAATGGTGAATAAAATGGAAAATGTCATAATGCCTCTGTATCGCAACATGGTGAGACTACACATTCGGGCGGATTTTAAAAGCCCTGCTCGCATAAATCCACCCGGATTTACGCGAGCAGGGCCTTGCGCGCTGGCGCGCCTATTTTGCATAGGCCGCCGGCGCACGCAGAGCCCCGGGACGCGCGTAGGTCCCGGGGTTTTTTGAAGGGGGCGTGTCGGGGCGTGACCAGATGACGCGGCGTTTCGAGGGCGGGACCGGGGGGCGTGGTCCAGGCCTCCGGACCAGCCCCCGGGTCGGAAGATGGCGCGCCAGCAGTCCGCTGGCGCGCGTAGATTTATGTCTGCTTCTCGCAGGCGTAAATCTAGGGACAAAGGTAAGGGGGGGGTTTAGATAGGGCCGGGGGGGTGGGTTAGGTAGGGGAAGGTGAGGGGAGGGCAAAAGAAAGTTCCCTCCGAGGTCGCTCCGATTTCGGAGCGGCCTCGGAGGGAACGGAGGCAGGCTGCGCGGCTCGGCGCGCGCAGGCTGCCCAAAATCGGCAGCCTTGCGCGCGCCGATCCAGGATTTTAGAGGATACGCGCGGCTATGCGCGTATCTTATAAAATCCAGCGTACTTTTGTTTGCGCCTGCTGCGCAAACAAAAGTACGCGACTGCGCTTTTTAAAAAAATCTACCCCATTGAGTATTCTGGTCGCCACAACTCAAAAAAGATATAGTTGCACTGGATAAAGTTCAGAGAAGGGTGACCAAACTGATAAAAGGTCATGGAACAGCTCCCCTATGAGGAAAGGCTAAAGAAGTTAGGGCTGTTCAGCTTGGAGAAGAGACGGCTGAGGTGGGATATGATAGAAGTGTTTAAAATCCCAAGAGGTCTAGAATGGGTAAATGTGAATCGGTTATTTACTCTTTTGGATAATAGAAAGATTAGGAGGCACTCCATGAAATTAGCATGGGACGTAGCTTGCAACGCTACAGATTTCCCGGTGCCTAGGGGAGCACACTCTCCCGAGCTGTTGGTTGACTACCATAGGAAAGCTTATCTTGCCTGTTTTCTATTGCTTGGGGTGGCAAGGAGTTGGTATCCTCTGGTCTCTTTGTGGGTCATGGATGCAGTGGTGTATATATGTATGGTTGTGAGAGTAGATATGGGGGGGTTCTTTTCTGTTTCTCTCTTCTTTACTTTGCATTCTCATTTGGAAAAATGTGGTGAGTCACTGGGTTACCCACAGTGGCTCTTCTGTCTGGAGGCTGTTATGTTGTTATAATGGTTGAATTTGTTTACTCGTCTGTTGTGGCCAAGTGCCATTGTATTTTCCTCTGACTCAATAAAGATGAAGTTTTAAAAAAACGAATTAGGAGATCACGTGATGTGGTGAGCTGGAACAGATGCGTCTGAGCTACCTCTGGGTGCCGCATCCCTTCCTCCACCACCATCCTTACGATTCAGCCAAGTTAGGATTCGGGAAATCTGCTCTTCTGTTAACACATATGTCAATTACCAATTTCATGCAAAGATCGCCCTCCGTAATGCCGGCGAAGCTTGCTAGAAGGGAGAGAGAGAAACCGCTTGCAGCAGAAGGCAAAATGGCGGCAGCAGCAGAGGCCCAGAGCGGTGAGAGCCCAAAATCTGGCATGCACTTACACCCCACCATGGTGGAAATAAAGGAGGCAGTCATCACAGCCCTAGAAGGTAAACTATCAGGCATTACGGAGCAATTAACCTCCCTCCAGGCCACCATAGCCGAATATGCGCCGCAACTCGATGAAGTGGAAGGGAGAACATCTGTTTTAGAAGATGACGCGACGGCACTAACTAACCGGGTCTACACTTTAGAAAAATCCCTTAAGGAGCATTCAGATAAAATAGATGATCTCAAAAACCGATCACAAAGGTCGAACATCCGGTTCACTGGAATCCCAGAGACAATAGAGGAAAGTGCACTGCGTAATCTACTTTTGGAATGGCATTAGGCCTCCCAGACCTAAAAGCAGAGCTGGAAATTGAAAGGGCCCATCGACTCAGAGTGTGAAATGCAGACACATCAAGACCCTGAATTGTCATTGCTAAAATTCTAAACTATCATCATAAACAGGGCATCTTACAGGCCGCACGAAAAACTACCAATTTATAGTTTCAAGGAACTCCGGTTCGGCTGGCGCCAGATTATTGGGCGAGAGTGGCGTCGCTGCGGAGAGCCTTCTCCCCATTATGCAGCAAGTTGATTGAGAAACAAATTCGCTTTTCTCTACAATTTCCAGCGAAACTCAGAGTGAACTTCGGGGGGGGGGGGGGGGAATGGACTATCTATGACTTACTGGAAGCAGCAAACCAGTTACTGGATGAGAAAAATAAGTGACATAGTTCCTTTTCGAATGGCTTGAGTAACCCAGGGTTATGGTGATGAGGGAGGGGTGCATTGCCCAGACACATTTAAGAATGATCTCTGTTGAGGACTCATTGAGTCTTTGGGGATATATGGTTAATGTTGGGGGGAAAAGGGGATTTCAGAGGGGTCTGAGGCACTTATATAATTTCAATGTAATTTTCAGGTTATATTTATAGGGTTTACAATGTCCACACTCAGGCTTGGCAGAGAGACCGTAATGCTGGGGACAGAGTACTAGTTTCCCAGGGGGAGGGCCAGGCTAGGAGCCTACCCCATATTACATGCCACAACAGCTGATCCAATGTTCCATTCCTTTTATAGTTAATCATGGGGGGGGGGGGGGGGGGGGAAGTACAGATTCATTTCTTGGAATATAGATGGGCTAGGTTCCTCCATAAAACATAAAAAAGTATTTCAATATTTACAGCGTCTTAAGGTGAATCTCACTTGCATCCAAGAGACCCACTTGAATGATTTGGAAAGCCTTAAACTGTGTAGAGAATGGGCTGCGGCCTGTTATTTTTCCCCTGTCAAGGGGAAAAATGGAAGAGTAGCAATACTGGTGAACAAACACACTCCCTTAACAGTTACAAAGGAAATAAAGGATACCAAAGGGAGATATGTCATAACTGTAGGCAAGTTGGCGGGTAAATGTGTAACCCTATGCAACATTTACGCTCCAAATGTGTTTGATCAAGTGTTCTTCACCAACTTAACTAATTTACTCTTGGACTAATTCACAAGGAGAATTGATCCTTGCAGGGGATTTTAACTGCGTACAGGATGCCAATCTGGACAAATCCCTACTCCCTAAAGGTTATAAATCACAGCCTGAGACAAGAGTGGCATATCTCTGCAGAAGACTACACTCCTAGATATATGGCGGGTCTTACACCCGGAGGTAAGGGAGTATACGCATGTTTCCAGGGCCCATAATACGATGTTGAGAATAGATTACATTCTATTAGCAAACAACTTATTTGCCAGAGTGGAAACAGCGGAAATAGGTACCATAATTATAGCGGATCATGCACCAGTATGGGCAGAGATTTGGATTTCCTCCGAAAGAGTTTCCCCGAAAACTTGGATATTTCCTAGTCAATTAAATGTCTATTTATTTATTTATTTAAAATCTTTTCTATACCGTTGCTAAGTTAAATACCATCGCAACTGTTTACATGTAGGCACATATTTAATGTAAGTAAAAGTGTACTACAGTACATTCTAACAGGTGCCGTCAAAGGTTTGGTTACAATATATCATTAGGCGAAATAATTTTTAGAGAAGTGGGTCATGACCAAGTGTACTGAAAGTACTTTTACGGGTAAATTTATTATACATAGTGTTATCAATATGCTAGTTGTGATGTGGGGTTCATAAAAACTTACATCAATATATTAGGCAAAAATAGGAAGACTTTTATCAAAACAATAATCAACATCTAGAAAACCCTTCCTTATTCTGAGAGACCAGTAAGGTAGTCCTCCGGGGGGACATTATAGCTTATACAATTATTTATTTATTTTAACATTTTATATACCGATAGCCGTTTGCACACCGTACCGGTTTACAGATAACAGATGGAAGGCCACTGGAAGTAGGCATATCCTTTACATAGAACGCAAAACAGTAACAGATAACCACCATAATGACAAAACTTTAGTTGATTATTTAACGAATAACTGGTATAACATAAATAGATAATAAATAATTTGTATAATTAGTATAACAATTAGTATAATTGTATAATTAGTATTATCAGAAATGATAAAGTACTATGATTTGGAAGAAATAGAAAAGTACGGATTTCAAATGAAAGGGGGGTTAAGTAAAGGAAGGAGTTGAGAGGGGACGGGGAGAGAGGCGAGGGGAGAAATTAGAAAAAAGGCGGGGGAAGTGAAAGGGGGGATGAATAGGAGTGTTAAAGGGGCATGTCAGTTTATGCTTCGCTCGGTGTAGGCAAGAAGGTAGGAGGGGAGATTTAGGGTGCTTAAAGAAGGATTTGGGTGGGTGTTATGATGTGGTTATGATGTGGGTAGAATAAGCAATTAAATAGTTCAATACTAGCCTTAGAAACCCAACTTCAACAAGCTAAGAGACTTTTAGCGGAAAACCTATCTCCAGCACATAAAGACTCTTATTAGGCTTGTTTAAATACTCTCAACTCTTACCTACATCTTCGTGCCCATAAAGTGTTAAGAGCCTCAGAGCACAACCTTTACCGTTATGGTAATAAATCAGGTAAACTCCTGGCTTGCCTGGTGGCTGCCCAAAGAAGGAAGGCGTTTATAAGCGGCTTAAAAACGACTAATGGGACTTTAGTTACAAAAAATTTTGATATTTGTGAGGTGCTTCGTCACTTTTACGTAACACTCTACAAAGAAGACAGAGACGGTAATAACGAGGAGGCGGTATTTTTTCAAAACTTAGAACTACACCAACTTTCTACTACCCAGCTTGAAATTTTAAACCGACCCATTTCAGAGGTTGAGCTCCAGGGGGTGATTAAAACTAGTAAATGTAACAAAGTGCTGGGGCCCGATGGATTGACGGCAGAATACTATAAGATCTTTTGCCCACTTTTAATTGGCCTTCTGAGTCTCTTCTTTAGAGATGCCTGCGCTAAAGAGAGTTTCCCCTCCACTTTTAATAAAGCTGATATAACCGTTTTACCCAAACCGAGGAAGGACCCACTCCAGGCCTCCTCATACAGACAGATATCCCTGTCAAATTGCGATTTAAAATTATATGCCCGCATATTGGCAATATGTTTAAGTTCTATTATCCTGACTCTTATAGCCCCATATCAAGCAGGGTTTGTAAAATACCGGAATTCGGGATCTCATGTCATCCAGCTTATCTCGGCAATCAAGGCCTCACATCTGACAAAGGCCCCTTTGGCGGTGGGCTTCGATTCCGAGAAAGCCTTTGATAAAGTGTCCTGGGAATATATGTTTTCTGTTCTGGGAAGATTTGGGTTTACTGGTCCAATTTGAAAAGCTATATCTATAATTTATTAAAGTCCCACATCCCATATTGTAGCGAATGATACTGTTTCGGAGGCGATTCCAATTCAGACAGGGGTACATCAAAGATGCCCATTATCACCAATCCTATATATATTATCCTTAGATCCATTACTCTGAAAGTTAGCTACTTCACCTAAGATCAGGGGCTTTTCACACAATCACAGTACTTTTTACTGTAGCAGCTTTTGCGGATGATATGTTAATATTTCTAAGCAATCCCGTCACATCTTTGCCTTATGTTCTGGAACTACAACAAGCCTTTGGGCATTTTGTCAGGCTAAAGATTAACAGGGAAAAATCTGAGGCTCTAGCTGTTATGGGGGTGCTGCGCTCTTCTTGGCCAGGTCACTTCCCCTTAAAATGGGTCTCCTTGGAACTTAAATATTTGGGGATCTATATTTCAGCTAATCCAAAGCAATTGTATGAGCTGAACATAACTCCCTTAAAAAAGAAATTGATAAAAAACCTACAGTCTTGGCGTAATTTACCCCTATCTCTCTCAGGTAAAATCTTATTGTTAAAAATGATGGAAACGCCAAAATGGCTATGTGTCTTTAATATGCTTCCCATATGGTTAAAAAAGGGAGACATTATAGACATTAACAAAGAATTAAAAAAATATCTTTGGGGAGGAAAACTTGCTAGAATTCCACTAGAGTTCCTAATAAGGCCTAAAAAAGATGGAGGACTGAATTGTCCAGATTTAGCTACCTACAACCAAGCGAGCTTAATCAGACATATACGTAACTGGTTTTTTGATACTGATTATTGTTCTCCACTAGAACATTATAAACAATGGGTAGCCTCTTTCACTCCAGGGGTAGTGTTACATGTAGAGGGTAAATTGCTACCGCATCACATAACTTCTAGTGCGGTCATCCATCCACTTCGCATGGCCTGGAAACAATTGTGTAAGAAGCTTCAAGTGACTTCTGATTCAACCGCGTGTTTACCAAACTGGGGCTGTCCTTTATTTCACCCAGGGATGGAACAGGCCAGATTTCAGAAATGGAGTGGAAAAGGTTTAGTGAGGCTGTCTCAGCTATTCAATGCTAGGACCAACCAAAGCTATGTACTTAGCTTCCAAGAGCTTAAGTCGTTATACAGGCTTCCAAACTGCGATTTCTATGGCTACATACAATTAAGACATTTCATATTTGAGGAGTTGAAGTCAATTTTGCCTTATTCTCCTCTATTGGTTTTTACTTTATTTATTGCTCTTGTTATTCCCTTGTTCTATGTAAACCGATCCGATATGGTTATTACTATGAAGGTCGGTATAAAAAAAGTGTTAAATAAATAAATAAACCCATCACTCCCCAATTTTTAAGTGCTCCATAATTTTCTATGTGGAATAGATGGAAAAAGACTAAAGTGTTCCCAATTCTACAAAGTTCTAATCGGCCTATCACCGAACTCAATTCTGTCAACTCTTACAACCAAGTGCAACAAACTGCTTCCCAGTTCTATATCACCTTCGGATATGACTTTCTGTTTGTTATGGTTATGAGGTGTTGGAGTGGATTCTTGGGTACTGTGGTGATGGCCACTCCCACGAGGAGGAGCCCCGTGAGGAACCGCAGGACTAGGCTAGACTCTACACGCAGACACAGAGAAGTTGGTACTGCCCGGGGAGCAGACAGCAGTGAAGGTAACTCAGTGAAGTAGTCCAGGGGTCCTCAGCAGAGGAGACCAGTCTCACACTCGAGTAGGTGATAGGCAGCGAGGTGTAGCAGGGACAGGTCCCGGATGTAGACACAGAGCGTTGAAGCTGAGACAGACTGAAAGGGTTAGTACTCACTGAAGCAGAAAACTGTATTGTTGAAGGTCTTGGCAGGCAGAAGTTGTTCAGTGGCAGGCACCAGATTAGGGAGAGCAGGCCCTCGAGGAGCAAGTACCCGGTATCCCAAGATAGGTACCTGAAATAGAGCAGAAGGGCCCTCGAGGAGCGGGTACCCAGGTTAGTGAAGAAATACCCCGAAGGGCAGAGAGATCTTCCTGTGGCAGCTGGGAAGCGGCAGAGCAGCTTAGATAGGAGGCAATCCAATCCTTGCTAACTCACGGGTCGATACAGTAAAAATTGCAGATGGGGAGGGGGGGGTTGAACGCACGTTTTCGGCACGCTATTACCCCTTACTGAATAAGGGGTAAAGCTAAATCGGCCTGTCAGTTTGGCTAAATAACAGGATGTGATGATGTCACTCAGAGGGGACGCCCTCGAGGTTCCTGCCATGACGTGGATAAAGATGTGGGTGGCGTGTGAGCACCCTAGGAGGCCCTCAGAAAAATCATGGCGAACACCGTAGCCATTGCTGATCCGGGGACACCGGAGAATGCGGCATGAAGACGCGGCAGCAGCCATTTTCCCAACGCTTGAGGAGAGAGAAGGAAGAAAGGTGAGGCATAGAGGTCGAAGCCATCTGAGACCGACGGACGCAACACTGTTTTCAGTGAGAATATCCAATATTGTGGAAAATATGACCATGAGAGACAAACAGTTTAAGTTCCTCCACCAAGCATATTATGCATAACAAAGAGCTTATTATATGGGTGCGGTCTCTGTCATAAAATGCTTGCAATGCTCAGGCATGACCCCAGATTTCATTCATTGCTTTTGGTCTTGTCCTGTATTGCAGAAGTTCTGGGGCAACCTACAAAACATGGTATCACAGTTGTGGAATCAATCTATACCTTTGCATCCCAATATCTGGTTATTCGGGCTAATTGAAGACACTTCGTTGGTTATAATTAAGTCTCAGTTGCGCTTGTTGGACAAAATTACGCTTACAGCTAAACCTGCTATTCTATCTCAGTGGACAGTACCAACCCCTCTCCTAATGGTAACTTGGAAGCAACAATTCCATAAATTGTTATATATGGAATACCTCACAGAGAAAAAAGGGGCAGAAAATCAATATAAGAAGATGCAGCTAATTTGGGGGGACTATATGAACTCTCGACCAGGGGAAACCCTGCATTTTTTGCATCTTTGAAGTACTTCAAAAGGGACCACTGGTATTGGAAATCTATGATAAATGCGATAAGCTTGGTCCAAGTCGTGCCCCGTGTGTTGCGTCCATCGGTCTCAGATGGCTTCGCTCCATATGCCTCACTTTGTTCTCGGCTCCTCCCGCTTACCTTGGGAAAATGGCTACCGCCGGAACAGCTATGGCGTTGCCTCCCGCCATGTTCCTCCCAAGGGCCTGCTAGAGTGAGCGCGCGCTACCCACGTCTTTATTCCAGCATTGGCGCGAAACTCGGGGGCTCCCCCTCAAGTGACGTCACGCCATCCGGGTATATAGCCTGTACTTGTTTGCTAGCTCATTGAGTTAGCAAGGATTGGATTCGTCCGGTTTAAGCTACTCTGCCGCTTCCGAGCTGCCGCTGGAAGCTCTCTCTCTGCCCTTCGGGGTATTGACTAACTTGGATACCCGCTCCTCAGGGGCCCTCTGCTATATATTTCAGAATTTGACTGCTGCATTCAACCAGCTGCACACACAGATGAACTTACCCACCTCCACAGGTAAAAAAAGTTACACCGCCAGAAGTGATGGTCAAGACTATTGTACCTCTATCTGCTCCAACACGCTTCTCGGGGGAAGTTTGGAAATGTAGAGGTTTTATTAACCAATGTTGCATGCACTTTTCCCTGCAACCTAGCCATTTTCCTACAGCTTATGCCAAGACCACCTACATCTTGTCTTATCTGGATGGAAGAGCGTTGGCTTGGGCCTCTTCACTGTGGGAGCGCGATGATCCTATCCTACATGATCTTGCTGGATTCCTTGAACTGTTCAGATCAGTTTTTGATGACCTGCCCGGCATACCACTGCAGGATCTTCGTTGGTTCACCTGAAGCAAGGTACTAAACATTTAGCTGACTTCGCTATAGAATTCAAGACACTGGCGTCTGAATTACATTGGGACCCTAAATGCCTGAGGACCCTCTTCTTTGAAGGACTGAACTCTCATTTGAAAGACGAGCTGGCAGCTCGTGAGATGCCTGAGACCTTGGCTGAACTGGTGAAGTTGGCAACAAGGATTGATCGCTGACTTCGTGACAAGGTTCAAGAGACCAAGACTCCCAGAAGACCCTTTCAGGGTGAAGCTCGAGTTAAGTGCACACCCATGCCTGTTCCCTTGGATCCAGTTGCTGGTGAGGAAAAACCAATGCAATTAGGCCGCAGTCACTTAACGTCAAAAGAGAGAAGAACGCGGAAGAAGTTGGCGCTTTGCATGTATTGTGGACAAGCTGGCCACGCTGTTCAAACATGCCCTATATGTCTGGGAAACTGGCAGACCTAAGTCCTGCGGGAGGACTCTTCTTAGGTCTTACTGCATCATCTCCTCCACTCTCTCTCCCTGTATCCTCGATCTGCGGAGCCCTAGAGTATCAGACTCTTGCCCTGGTGGACTCAGGGGCAGGAGGTAATTTCATTTTACATCGATTACTGGAGCACTTGCGGATTCCCACTACCACCATGACGTCTCCACTACTCCTATCTTCAATTCATGGAGAGTCCTCAACGGGTGAAGTAACCCAGCTCACCGAACCAGTATGTTTACGGACCGGTGCTCTCCATTCTGAAACTATCTCCTTCTTTGTTTTAGAGAAGGCCATGAACCCTATAGTACTAGGGCTACAGTGGCTGCAGCTGCATATGCCTAAATTCAATTGGGCCACTCTGGAACTTTCATGTTGGGGTCCAGATTGTCATGGTAAATGTCTGATGGAGGTCGCTCCTATACCCTGCATGCCAACTACCCCATTGATGCCTGGGTTGCCGCCTCAATATGCATCTTTTCAAGATGTATTTTCCAAAGAAGCTGCAGACGTACTACCGCCACACAGACCCTATGACTGCGCCATCAATTTGAAGCCTAACACTGAACCATCCAAAGGATGGGTCTACCCTCTCTCCATGGTAGAAAATAAAGCCATGTCCGAATATATACAGGAGAACCTTCAAAAAAGCTTCATAAGACCCTCCAAGTCTCCTGCTGGCGCAGGCTTCTTCTTTGTGGGGATGGAACGTTGCGTCCATGTATAGACTACAGGGGTCTAAACGAGATCATGATGAAAGACCGCTATCCTTTACCACTCATCTCAGAGATATTTGATAGACTACAGGGAGCCAAGATATTCTCCAAGCTTGATCTCAAGGGAGCCTACAACTTAGTTCGCATCCGCTCTGGCGATGAATGGAAGACAGTCTTCAATACCTGGGACAGTTACTTTGAATATCTAGTGATGCCCTTTGGCCTGTGCAACGCCCCTGCTGTCTTCCAAAACTTGATGAACGACATTCTGCAGGACCTTCTCTACAAATGTGTCGTTGTATACTTAGATGACATCTTGATATTTTCCCAAGACATGACCACTCATCTGGAGGATGTCAAAAGAGTGCTGCAAAGACTCCGCGAGAATCATCTATACGCCAAGTTGTCTAAGTGCGAGTTTCACAAGGAATCAGTGCCTTTCTTAGGGTACATTATTTCCAATTAAGGTTTCCCGATGGACCTACAGAAGCTGGAGAGCATTAAGAAATGGACACAACCCGCTAGTCTAAAGGCTCTCTGGGCTTCACCAACTATTACAGAACATTCATCAAGAACTACTCCTAACTGTTCCGCTTACAGCTATGACGAAGAAAGGTGCCAACGTTGCCAATTGGTCTACGGAGGCAGTAACAGCATTCAGAAACTGAAAGATGCCTTCTCAAGCAAACCGTGCCTCCGACAACCAGATCCGACTAAGCCCTTCATCATTGAAGTCGATGCCTCAGACGTCGGCGTAGGGGCCGTGCTAAGCCAGGCCGGTGGTTTTAAGGCCTTACACCCATGCTCATTTTTCTCCCATCGTTTCTCACCAGCAGAGAAGAACTACGGAATAGGAGATAAAGAGCTCCTGGCAATAAAGATGGCATTCAAGGAGTGGCGCCCTTGGCTCGAAGGAGCACAACATCAGATCACAGTCTTTACAGACAATAAAAATCTGCCACGCACAGCGCCTAAACCATAGGCAGATGAGATGGTCCCTGTTCTTCAAGAGATTTGACTTTGTGCTGAAATACCGCCCTGGAGATAAGAACATCAGAGCAGATGCCCTATCTCGCTCATTCCTCTCTGAGGATGTTCCAGATGAACTGCAACATATCATCGACCCGAAAAGCGTTATCTTAGCAGCTACTCACCCAGTACCTGCGAGTAAAACCATTGTACCCAAGAACCTAAGAAAAAAGCTGCTAGCATGGGCTCACGACTCCAAACTGGCTGGACATCCTGGTCAACGCAGAACTCTGGCTAAACTGCAGAAGTATTACTGGTGGCCCACCATGAAGGAAGACACATTATCCTACGTTGCTTCATGCGCAAATTGTGCCACTCAGGAACTGCCACCCGGTCGTCCTTGGGTCCTACTCCAACCCTTGCCAGTACCAGATGAGCCATGGACACACATTGCTACAGACTTTGTGGTAGACTTACCACTCTTTTCGACCGAGGATCCCAGCGTAGTCTCCCCCTCGTTGAGGGCTAGAGACCACCTCCAGTACTAGAAAGGAAAGGGCACCAATACGATGACTGGCCTGGAGCCAATGAGAAACTAGAGGCTCATCGATTCTGGAGGACCTAATGTTGCTACAATGTTCTATAATTCTAGTCTTAATCATGCGGGAAGTTTTACCCACATATAATAGCGAGCAGGGGCATTTCACTACATACACAACCCCCCTGGTGGTACAATCTGTCTTAGAGAGTAATTTAAATACCCGACCGGTCTGAGGATGTGTAAATTCTGTACATACTTCTGTGTGTTGACACATCGTACAGTGACCACAAGGGGAGTGCTGCCCACTTCTGGTAAATCGTGAAATGGTAGACTGGTCCACTGTGTGCACTAGACGGTCCCGCAGGTTCGTACCTCTTTTAAAAGTAAAGCGTAAAGCGTAAAGAGCAACGTTGGATTTTCACTTTGAATACAGTATCTCCTAATGGTCTCAATAAAGAGATAGAATGGCACTTGTTTTATTAATTAATCTACATGTGTGTCAGTGGGCCCGTCATAGCATCTCGCGAGAGAGATTTGCTCCTTCGCGCCTTTTCTGTCTTTAAATGGCTGTCACTGTCAAAGGACGCTTGCGCTCCTATGGTGAATCTTAAAATAACATTTAAAGGTATGTTGTGAAATTTCTATACTCTTTTTTTCACTTTGTATTTGCAGCCTTGTATGTCCTATTGTTTATAAATGTCATTTTATTGTAGATTATAAACTACTGTGGTCCCTCCCGATGCAGCTCCCGCGAAACACGGACCGTGACGGGGGACTTTAAATCTTTCCCGATTGTATTTAAATGGAGTTGCCTGATTTTCATAAATGAACTGTGATCTTCTGAAGTCGAATAAATAACTCTTTTGAATTTTCAATGGGATTATATACTTTCTTGGACCGATTGAACTGAAGACTTCAATTACCCCAATATAGACTGGGTAAATGTATCATCGGGTCACGCTAGAGAGATAACGTTCCTGGATGGAATAAATGATAGCTTTATGGAGCAATTGGTTCAGGAACCGACGAGAGAGGGAGCAATTTTAGATCTAATTCTCAGTGGAGCACAGGACTTGGTGAGAGCAGTAATGGTGGTGGGGCCGCTTGGCAATAGTGATCATAATATGATCGAATTTGATTTAATGACTGGAAAAGGAACAGTGTGCAAATCCAAGGCTCTCGTGCTAAACTTTCAAAAGGGAAACTTTGATAAAATGAGAAAAATTGTTAGAAAAAAACTGAAAGGAGCAGCTACAAAAGTAAAAAATGTTCAAGAGGCGTGGTCATTGTTAAAAAATACCATTCTAGAAGCACAGTCCACATGTATTCCACACATTAAGAAAAGTGGAAAGAAGGCAAAACGATTACCGGCATGGTTAAAAGGGGAGATGAAAGAAGCTATTTTAGCCAAAAGATCTTCATTCAAAAATTGGAAGAAGGATCCAACAGAAGAAAATAGGATAAAGCATAAACGTTGGCAAGTTAAATGTAAGACATTGATAAGACAGGCTAAGAGAGAATTTGAAAAGAAGTTGGCTGTAGAGGCAAAAACTCACAGTAAAAACTTTTTAAAATATATCCGAAGCAGAAAGCCTGTGAGGGAGTCAGTTGGACCGTTAGATGATCGAGGGGTAAAGGGGCACTTAGAGAAGATAAGGCCATCGCGGAAAGATTAAATGATTTCTTTACTTCGGTGTTTACTGAAGAGGATGTTGGGGAGGTACCCGTAATGGAGAAGGTTTTCATGGGTAATGATTCAGATGGACTGAATCAAATCACGGTGAACCTAGAAGATGTTGTAGGCCTGATTGAAAAACTGAAGAGTAGTAAATCACCTGGACCGGATGGTATACACCCCCAGAGTTCTGAAGGAACTAAAAAATGAAATTTCAGACCTATTAGTAAAAATTTGTAACTTATCATTAAAATCATCCATTGTACCTGAAGACTGGAGGATAGCAAATGTAACCCCAATATTTAAAAAGGGCTCCAGGGGCGATCTGGGAAACTACAGACCGGTTAGCCTGACTTCAGTGCCAGGAAAAATAGTGGAAAGTGTTCTAAACATCAAAATCACAGAACACATAGAAAGACAAGGTTTAATGGAACAAAGTCAGCATGGCTTTACCCAGGGCAAGTCTTGCCTCACAAATCTGCTTCACTTTTTTGAAGGAGTTAATAAACATGTGGATAAAGGTGAACCGGTAGATATAGTATACTTGGATTTTCAGAAGGCGTTTGACAAAGTTCCTCATGAGAGGCTTCTAGGAAAAGTAAAAAGACATGGGATAGGTGGCGATGTCCTTTCGTGGATTGCAAACTGGCTAAAAGACAGGAAACAGAGAGTAGGATTGAATGGGCAATTTTCTCAGTGGAAGGGAGTGGACAGTGGAGTGCCTCAGGGATCTGTATTGGGACCCTTACTTTTCAATATATTTATAAATGATCTGGAAAGAAATACGACGAGTGAGATAATCAAATTTGCAGAGGACACAAAATTGTTCAGAGTAGTTAAATCACAAGCAGATTGTGATAAATTGCAGGAAGACCTTGTGAGACTGGAAAATTGGGCATCCAAATGGCAGATGAAATTTAATGTGGATAAGTGCAAGGTGATGCATATAGGGAAAAATAACCCATGCTATAATTACACAATGTTGGGTTCCATATTAGGTACTACAACCCAAGAAAGAGATCTAGGTGTCATAGTGGATAACACATTGAAATCGTCGGTACAGTGTGCTGCAGCAGTCAAAAAAGCAAACAGAATGTTGGGAATTATTAGAAAGGGAATGATGAATAAAACGGAAAATGTCATAATGCCTCTCTATCGCTCCATGGTGAGACCGCACCTTGAATACTGTGTACAATTCTGGTCGCCGCATCTCAAAAAAGATATAATTGCGATGGAGAAGGTACAGAGAAGGGCTACCAAAATGATAAGGGGAATGGAACAGCTCCCCTATGAGGAAAGACTAAAGAGGTTAGGACTTTTCAGCTTGGAGAAGAGACGACTGAGGGGGGATATAATAGAGGTGTTTAAAATCATGAGAGGTCTAGAATGGGTAGATGTGAATCGGTTATTTACTCTTTCGGATAGTAGAAAGACTAGGGGGCACTCCATGAAGTTAGCATGGGGCACATTTAAAACTAATCGGAGAAAGTTCTTTTTTACTCAACGCACAATTAAACTCTGGAATTTGTTGCCAGAGGATGTGGTTAGTACAGTTAGTATAGCTGTGTTTAAAAAAGGATTGGATAAGTTCTTGGAGGAGAAGTCCATTACCTGCTATTAAGTTCACTTAGAGAATAGCCACTGCCATTAGCAATGGTAACATGGAATAGACTTAGTTTTTGGGTACTTGCCAGGTTCTTATGGCCTGGATTGGCCACTGTTGGAAACAGGATGCTGGGCTTGATGGACCCTTGGTCTGACCCAGTATGGCATTTTCTTATGTTCTTATTAATAATGCGTTCTATGTCTCACTATTGAAGCTACTAGTCCTTAGTGAGTTCTCAACCAAGACACCTGAACCTACAACTATTGATCCAGAAGAAGACATCGAATACAAGGTACATGCTATCCTTGACGTAAGAAAGAGAGGTAGAGTATGGGAGGGTTATGGACCTGAAGAAAATTCTTGGGAACCTTTGGCAAATATCATGGATAAAGAGATGCTTCAACAATTCCACAGAATGCATCCTCAGAAACTAAGACCAGGTAGGAAGCCTGGAGGGCGCCCTTTAAAGGGGGGTACTGTTGCGTCCGTCTGTCTCAGACGGCTTCGCCCCGTATGCCTCACCTTGTTCTCGGCTCCTCCGGCTTATCTTGGGACAATGGCTACCGCTGCGTCTGCAAGCCGCCCTCTCCAGTGTCCCCGGAATGGCTATTTATTTATTTAACAGTTTTTTATACCGACCTTCATAGTAAATTACCATATCGGATCGGTTTACAGTTTAACAAAGGGAAAACAACAAGAGTAACAAATTCACGTAAATGAAAGATAACAATAAGTAGGAATAAGTCAAAAATTACAATCAACAAGGGGAGAGAACTTGGAAGCTTGCAACAAGCTGGAAGGAAGATAGGCCGGTAAAAGAAATTTTACCATAGAAAGTACAAGTTAAAAACTTAAAGACGGTGTTTTAACCTTAATGTCTCAGAGTCCATTTATTCCTTCATTGAAAAATGGAGTGCCAGACCGAGTAGCAATGAAGGCCAACTATTGATTGTCTGGTTCAGGGAAGGCTTGTTGAAAGAGCCAGGTCTTAAGTCCTTTTCTGAAAGTTAAAAGGCATGGCTCCAGTCTGAGATTTGATGGGATACTGTTCCAGATCGATGGGCCTGCTATTGAAAAGGCTCTGTCTTTGGTCGTAACGAGGCGTGAGGCTTTAGTGGGGGGAACATTCAGAGTGCCTTTGTACATGTCTCTAGTTGGTCTGATAGAAGAGTAGAGTTTGAGAGGTATTTCCAGGTCAAGTTGAAGTTGATGATGGATAGTTTTATGGATTAAGGTGATTGATTTGTATAGAATTCTGTAATTTACTGGTAACCAATGTAGATTCCTGAGAATTGGTGATATGTGATCGTGGCGGCTGGTACTGGTTAACAATCTTGCTGCCGCATTTTGAATCATCTGCAGCGGTTTAGTAGAGGATTTGGGAAGTCCTAGTAGCAGGGCGCTGCAGTAGTCTATTTTGGCGAACAGTAACGCTTGGAGGACTGTCCTGAAGTCGTGGAAGAATAAGAGAGGTTTAAGTTGTTTTAGGACCTGTAATCTGTAAAAGCAATCTTTCGTTGTTGTATTGACCATTTTCCTGAGGTTTAGTCGGTTGTCTAGAATCACCCCAAGATCTCTCACCTGTTTACATGTGATGTGAGCGTTGAATGATGTTGGTTGATGGATATTATCATTTGAGGAGATGAGGAGAAGCTCTGTCTTAGAAGCGTTAAGGACCAAGTTTAAGCTATTGAGTAGATTGGTGATGGAAAGTAGGCAGTTATTCCAATGGGTGAGCGCTTTTGCTATTGAATCTGTTATGGGGATTAGAATCTGTACGTCGTCTGCGTACAGATAATGAATTAGATTGAGATCTGTTAACATTTGGCAGAGGGGGAGGAGGTATATGTTGAAGAGGGTTGGGGATAAAGAGGATCCTTGTGGTACGCCAAGATTAGATTTTGTTAGGGGAGACTCTTTATTATTGATTTTGACTTTGTAAGTCCTATTACTGAGGAAGGACTTGAACCAGTTGTACGCAGATCCCGAGATGCCGATATCTGCTAGGCGATCCAACAGGATGGTGTGATTGACGGTGTCGAAAGCCGCCGAAATGTCTAACAAGACTAGTAAAAAGGAATGTCCTTTATCTAACCCCATAATAATATGGTCTGTTAGTGAGATGAGGAGGGTTTCCGTGTTGCGTGATTTCCGGAAACCATATTGCGAAGGGTGTAGGATCTTGTGGTCTTCCAGGTAGTCAGAAAGCTGTGTGTTTACCAATTTCTCCGTTAATTTAGCGACGAAAGGGAGGTTAGAGATGGGTCTGAAATTTGCTGGAACATTAGGGTCTAAATTGTGTTTCTTGAGGAGGGGCTTGAGTGAAGCGGTTTTTAGAATGTCTGGGTAGCTTCCTTGGGATAGGAGGCTGTTTATTATGCAGGTCAGAGGTCCTGAGATCAAGTTAGGGATTAGAAGCAGGAGTCTCGATGGGATGTTGTCAGCTGGATGGCTAGCAGGTTTCAGTTTTTTTTAGAAGGGATTCAATCTCCCTTCCCTTCCCTCCCTTCCCTCCCGCCATGTTCCTCCCAAGGGCCTACTAGGGTGCGTGCGCACTACCCACGTCTTTATTCCAGCATTGGCGCGAACCTCGGAGGCGTCCCCCCTCAAGTGACGTCATGCCATCCAGGTATATAGCCTGTACTTGTTTGCTAGCTCATTGAGTTAGCAAGGATTAGATTCGTTCGGTCTAAGCTACTCTGCCACTTCCGTGCTACTGCTGGAAGCTCTCTCTCTGCCCTTCGGGGTATTGCTAACCTGGGTACCCGCTCCTTGGGGGCCCTCTGCTTTATTTCAGGTGCCTTACTGGGATCAGGTACTCGCTCCTCGAGAGCCTGCTCTCCCAGCCTCGGTGCCAGTACCATCTTCTTCAGCCTGGTGGAATCGCTAACCTACAGCAACCGTCTAGCGAGTAATCTAACTCTCAGTCTGTCTCATCTACAGCATTGCCTTGCCTGGGAAACCTACACCGGAATCCCCCTATACCAACGTGGTGAGACGGGTTCCCTCTGCCGAGGGTCCCGGGACTGTAACCTCTGGATCACCTCACTACTGCCACCTCTGGTGGTACACATCAAGCTTTATAATAAAAGAGCTAAAATCTGTGTTTGTGTGTCCTGGGTCTAGCCCAGTACTGTGGCTCCCCACGGGGCCCCTCCCCGTGGGTGTGGTCATCTGTCACAGTACCCAAGAATTCACCCAAACATTGCTAAACCAGAACACTCTGCAACACGAACTAGGTTTGTGGCCCTCTGATATATGAGCCCAAATATGATACAGAGAGACCTTGAGCGGTTTCTTTCCATGTTTAAATCTCTGTAACTACACCTGCCATTATCTGCATGTGCATCTGTACTTTCATCTGTATTCGAATTTGAGTAAATGTTACCTATTCAGATGAATTAGTGTTACATGATCTCATGGCGAGTGAATAGCTTGCGTAAAGAAAGATAACAGCCCCTAAATTCAGACAATTTGTAAGTGCCTCAGAGAATAAAGGGAAGGGTGGGAGGGGAGGGGGTAACGTATAAGTTAATGTCCATCTTTTTTACATTTGGTTATACAGTCCTGTACTCTTATGTTCTTAACTGTTGTATTTCCTCAGGAGACTGTTGTTTCAGCTGGGTTTCATGAGTTTGTATTACTGTATCTTGCACACTGTCAATAAAAAATATTCACACACAAAAAAAAATGAATTAGTACTGATGAGCCTGGACTTCACTAGGCCCTTCACGGCCAAGACAGGTGCCCGAGAGGGGGCTTAGGAGCAGTCCTGACACACAAAATAGAAGATCGATATAGACAGGGTGTCAGAAAGCCAGTAAATTTTATGTCTTACAGGTCAGAGCAATCATTCACCCAAAAAAGTCACTCTTATGATTTTTCTAGTTGCACATAAATTCCGACATTAGCTAATGTTTCGCAGACTAAATGCATCAGGGGTAGAGTCTCAACAATAAATAGCCATCAACATCTGGAAAAGGTGCTCAGTTCCTGACTCTATGGAATCCATTTTAAATTCCATTGAGTAAATCGTAAGACTCTTTTGGAAGGATATCATCTATTTGTTACGACTGTCGCTGCCCGACTTCTCCACTCCGCCCACCTTACCTTTTTTGTGACTCCTCCCGTGGTTGATGGACATCTGGCTGCAGTAGCGTCTGCCTGCCGTCCTCTCCGGCGTCCCCGGTCCGGCTTGGGCGCTGCATCCCACCATGTTGTCCAGGTACCATACGGTGCGCGCGCGGCCCTGCTTCTTATTCTCACCTTGGTACGAACCTCAGGGGCGTCCCCCTGTGATGACGTCACGCATCCCGGATACAAAAGCCTACACTTTTTGCTAGCTAATCGAGTTAGCAAGGTGGGATCTCTTTACAGATGGGATTCGCTCTCCGAACCTAGCTACTCTGCCTCTCCATCTTTTGAACTTTATCCTAACGGGGTACCCGCTCCATAGGGGCCTCTCTCATTTCTTTCAGGTCGCTATCAGGAACCAGTACTCACTCCTCGAAGGCCCATGTTCCCTGACTCGCTGCCTGAACTTATCGCTTCTGCTTGGAAGAAGCCGCTGCCTACATCATCAATGAGTTACCAACTTTATTTCCTCAGAGCTGTTCCCTGGAATCAGGTACTTGCTCCTCGAGGGCCTGCCTCTATTCCAGCTTCTGTGTCACCTTCTGGGAGAAACCGCTGTGTGAGTAACTTTACCAACGAGGCTCGATACCAGAACTCTGTGTATGCTCCACTGTACTCACTATCTCAGTTTTCTCCACTACAGCACAGCCATAGAGGGAATTGCTGTTCCAGTATCCTGAGGAACCTTAAGCCTAGCCGGGCTTCATCTCTACTCACTACTGCCACCTCTGGTGGCTTCTCAATTCTGTCTAATAAAAGAAATAACTCTGTGTTGTATGTCCCAAAGCTGAGCCTGACCTCTGGCCCCTCACGGGACTTCCCCCCGTGGGCATGGTCAGCTACCACAGTGTCCAAAGGTCCACCCAAAACCTTACAAACAAGAACAGATTGCTAACTCCATGGATCCGGCACAGCTCAATGCCCTGCAGGCCACTCCGGGCCTGGCCCTGTGCATTTCTGAACAGCAAGACGCATTGGAGGAACTCACTTCAGCGTTTCATCAGCTGCACGCACAGAAGACCCAAGGCGCTACTTCCAGTAATGAAGGTCAGTTACCTGAAGTAACTTTAAAGACTACTGTACCGCTGGCTACTCCAATTCGTTTCTCGGGAGAGATTCAGAGAACCAGGGGCTTTCTAAACCAGTGCTGCATGCATTTTGCATTACAGCCTTCTCACTTCCCACAGCTTTTGCCAAGACTACTCACATTCTATCTTATCTTGATAGAAGGGCCTTGTCTTGGGCCTCAACACTGTGGGAACGCAAGGATCCTATTTTGCAGGATATTGACGGATTTTTGGACTTATTTAAATCCGTTTTTGGCGATCCTGCCCGAGTGACCGTTGCCGGTTCTGCTCTGGTGGACCTGAAGCAAGGCAACCGACCACTGGCTGATTTTACGATAGAGTTCAAGACTCTTGCTACAGAACTCTGCTGGGGCCCCAAATGCCTGAAAACTCTCTTCATCAGAGGCCTGGATACTCGCTTGAAAGACGAGCTAGCCGTTCGTGAAACACCTGAACTAGTGGCTTTGGCAACTAGATTCGACCACCAGCTTCGTGATAAGGTGAAAGAACTCCGGCCTAATAGCGGCCCAGGTCAGAAGGAGGCTAGTGCCAAACCTGCACCTCAGATGGTTCCAGTAATTCCTGTTGCCAGTGGAGATGAACCGATGCAACTTGGTCGCAGTCATTTGACTTCTAAAGAGAGAAGACTTCAGAAGAGGCATGGTCTGTGTATGTAATGTAGACAGGCTGGTCATGATGTCCCAACATGCCCAATACGTCCGGAAAACGGATGGGCCTAAGTCCTGCAGGAGGACTATTCTTAGGCCTTACTACGCCCTCTCCTCCGCTCTCTCTCCCAGTCTCCTTGATCTGCGGATTGTCTGAGTTTCAAACTCTTGCCCTGGTGGATTCAGGGGCAGGAGGCAACTTTATTCTTCGACGCCTAGTGGAACATTTGAGGATTCCCCTCGTCACTTTGAAGGTTCCACTATGCCTATCTTCCATTCATGGGGTGCCCTTACCGGGTGACGTGACTTGCCAAACCGAACCGGTAATTCTTCGCACCGGAGTTCTCCATACAGAGTCAATTCCCTTCTTTGTGTTAGAGAAGGCCATGCACCCTATCGTCCTGGGGTTGGTGCCCAATTTGACTGGGCTTCCTTGGTACTCTCCCGCTGGGAACGAGGTTGTCATGGAAAGTGCCTTAAGGAGATTGCTCCTGTCATCTGCATGCCTACAACTCCAGCGATGCCGGGACTGCCGCCTCAATACGCATATTTTTGTGATGTGTTTTCCAAAGAAGCTGCTGACATTCTTCCTCCGCATAGGTCCTATGACTGTGCCATAAGACTGAAACCCAATACTGAACCTCCTAAAGGACGTGTCTATCCACTCTCAGTGATTGAGAACAAGGCTATGTCTGACTACATCGAGGAGAATTTACAGAAGGGGTTTATTAGACCATTGAAGTCTCCAGCCAGCGCAGGCTTCTTCTTTGTGGGGAAGAAGGACGGTACCTTACGCCCTTGTATCGATTACCGAGGTCTGAACAAGATCACGATTAAAGACCGCTACCCCTGCCTTTAATCTCAGGGCTGTTTGACCGGCTTCAGGGGGCCAAAATATTCTCAAATCTTGACCTGAAGGGGGCCTACAACTTAGTTCACATTCGCAGTGGCGACGAATGGAAAACAGCCTTCAACACTCGAGACGGCCATTTTGAGTACTTAGTAATGCCCTTCGGCCTGTGCAACGCACCTGCTGTATTTCAGAACATGATGAACAACATCTTGCGGGACCTGTTGTACAAGAGTGTTGTGGTATACCTGGATGATATCCTGATATTTTCTCAGGATTTGCCCACTCATCTAGAGGATGTCAAGCAAGTACTACGCCGACTCCGTGAACACCGGCTCTATGCCAAACTATCCAAGTGCGAATTTCATAAAGACTCTGTGCCTTTTCTTGGCTATATCATGTCTAAAGATGGCTTCCAGATGGACTCTCAAAAACTAGAGAGTATTAAAAATTGGTCCCAACCTACCAGCCTGAAGGCCCTGAGACGATTTTTGGGGTTTACCAACTATTATAGAAGCTTTATAAAGAACTACTCTTCTTTAACAGTTCCCTTGACCGCAATGACCCGCAAGAGTGCCAACGCTTCAAAATGGTCTGCGGAGGCATTTCCGCTTTTCAGAAATTAAAGAATGCCTTTTCCACAGAACCATGCTTGTGTCATCCTGACCCCAACAAGCCATTCATCGTAGAAGTTGATGCTTCTGATGTCGGTGTGGGGGCTGTATTGAGCCAAACTGGAGACTCCAAATCCTTACGTCCCTGCTCTTTCTTCTCACGACGTTTCTCCCCGGCAGAGAAGAACTATGGGATCGGAGATAAAGAGCTTTTGGCTATTAAGCTAGCATTTGAGGAATGGCGGCCTTGGCTCGAAGTCGCTCAACATCAAATAACCATATTCACGGACCATAAAATTCTAGAGTATCTCTGCCATGTGCAACGTCTTAACCACAAACAAGCTAGATGGTCCTTATTCTTCAATCGCTTTGACTTTGTGCTTAAATATCGCTCCGGAGATAGAAATACCAGAGCCGATGCCTTGTCACGCTCCTTTTTCTCAGAGGATGTGCCTGAAGAACCTCAGCACATAATTGACCCGAAGAAAGTCATCTTGGCGACTACACATTCTGTGCCCGCTGGTAAAACCATCGTGCCTAAACACCTCAGGAAGAAAGTGCTCTTTTGGGAGCACGATTCCAAGCTGGCTGGTCATCCTGGTCAACACCGCACCCTGCTCAAGATCCAGAAGTTCTATTGGTGGCCTACTATCAAAAAAGATACACTATCCTACGTGGCATCTTGTACCAACTGTGCCAAACACAAACCCGCTTCTGACCAACCGTGGGGATTGCTGCAACCGCTGCCAGCTCCGGAACAGCCCTGGTCACACATTGCTACTGACTTTGTAGTCGATTTACCCCTTTCTGGAGGAATGAATGGCCCATTTCGTGGTGCTGCCTGGCTTACCTTCAGGCTTGGAGCTTGCGAAGCTCTTCATATCACACATTTTTGCCTTCACGGCCTACCAAAACACATAGTATCAGACCGAAGATTCCAATTCACGGCAAGATTCTGGAGGGCCTTGTACAAGCTATTCGACATCTCTCTAGATTACACTTCAGCCTATCATCCGCATTCAAATGGCCAAACAGAACGGATGAACAGAACCTTAAAACAGTTCATTCGAGCCTACGTGAGTTGCCTCAGAATAACTGGGCTGAACTGTTACCTTGGGCTGAATTCGCCATCAATTCTCATCCAGCAACATCAACTGGATCAACACCTTTTGAAATGGTATATGGACGTTCACCAACACCGCCACTTCCACTGAAGCTCTCGGTGATGTCCCCAGCAGCTCAATCTACTGCTGATGAAATCCATAATCTGTGGACTCAGACTAAAGATATGCTAGTGAAAGCGAGTGACCATGCTAAGAAGTTTTATGATGCTCACCATTCTCAAGCGCCTGTCTTCAAACCTGGTGATAAAGTCTGGTTATCCACCAAACATCTCAGACTGAAGTTACCCTCCACTCGATTTGCTCCTCGCTACGTTGGACCATTTCCAATCCTCCGACGTCTTGGCAACATCACTTACAGTCTGAAGCAACCACCAGGACTAAACATCCACAACGCTTTTCACTTTTGAAACCTCTCATACTCAGCGAATTCTCTTCCAAGACTCAGGAACCACTTGCCATCAATGCAGAAGATTACCTAGAATATAAGGTCGAAGCTATTCTTGATGTCCGAAGACGAGGCAAAACATTTGAATACCTTCTTTCTTGGGAAGGTTTTGGCCCCGAAGAAAACTCTTGGGAGCCTCAGGCTAACATCCTTGATAAAGAGATGCTCCATCATCTCGCGCATCCTTTGAAGCCAAAACCTGGTACCCGCAGAGGGGGGTACTGTTACGACTGTCGCTGCCTGATGTCTCCACTCCGCCACCTTACCTTTTTTGTGACTCCTCCCGCAGTTGATGGACCTTCACATCGGTTTACAAAAGTTAAAACATATTCGGAAATGCAATTATTAATAAAATAGTAACAGCTAAAAGCTACACAAGATAAAAGAAATAAATTAGCTGTTAGTAAAGATAATCTATAAACCGACAGATAAACTAAAAATTCGTAAAAATAGGAGTCAAATTAAAATAGTCTGTTGCTCAGGATTTTTTTCAACTTGCCTCATCTGCTACCAATGTGTATAGGAAGGTAACTCAATCTCCATTACTCAGTGGAAGAGGGAGGGATCTTTCAGTCCACCCTGAAGTTGCTCAGCATGCAGGGGGAATATCTCTGTCCCCCCCAGCCCGATGTTACTCAGCGTGCATTGTGAGGGATCTCTCAGTCTGGACCCCCTCCCCCGATGTTACTCAGCCTGCAGTGTGAGGGATCTCTCAGTTTCCCACCTGCATTCCCCCTTACCTGGAAGACGAGGTTATCAATATGCATCTCCTTCTCCTTCTTCATGATCTGAATGAGCAGGCAGCAAATGATGTTCCTCTTCCTCTCCAGAGTGTTGCCTTCATCCTCCTCCACATTCAAGTACGTCTGATTTGGGAGCAGCCACATCTGGCTCTGCTGTGCTGCTTCCCCTGAGCGCCACCCTTCATTCAACCGCAGGACCCCTGCATCCAAAACCAAGACAACAGGGTTCAGAGGCACCTCTGTGACACAAAGAAACACGAGTCACAGGCAGCTCTGCAACTCACACAACCATACACAGAAACCTGGATCACAGGCAGCAATGAAATACACACACAGACCCAGAAACCTGGATCACAGGCATTTCTTTCTCTCTCTCTCTCTCTATATATATATATATAACCAGGTCACAAGACAGCTTTCCAAGACACACAAAGAAACATGAGTCACAGGCATCTCTCTCTCTCTCTCTATTTATTTATTTAAATTATTTTAATATACCAATGCTCAAGACAAAGTCTTATCGTACCGATTCACAGTATAACCAGGGGAAAACCAATAACCAGAAGAAAGAAAGTGACATTGAACAGGGATTACAATACAGGACAATAGAAAGAAGAAGAATTAGTTTAACAAAGCTCTCCTAAGAGTAAAAACGATATAGTACACCATTGATTAGCATGGATAATTAACTGAGTGGTTCAAGCATAACATTTCCTTTTGATAGTGGTTGGGGAGGGGATTTGTCAGGGGAAGGCTTGAGAGAACAGCCAGGTTTTCAATTTCTTTCTAAAGGAGAGCAGACAATGTTCCTGGCGGAGGTCTGCGGGAAGTGTGTTCCACAGCTGCGGTCCCGCGGTGGACAGTGCCCGTTTTTGGAGGGACTTGTGAGAGATGGATTTATAAGGGGGCGCCTGGAGAGTTCCTTTGTGGGGGGCTCTAATCGGCCTGTTGGAAGTATGGGGTTCGAATGGGATTGTTAGTTGGAGTGAGAAATGATGATAGATGGTTTTATGGATGATGGTCAGTGACTTGAACAGTATTCTAAAGTGGATGGGAAGACAGTGTAGGTTTTTTTTAATATCGGTGTGATGTGGTCTTTATGTTGACAATTTGTGAGGATCCTGGCTGCGGCATTTTGCAGCATTTGTAGAGGTATAGTTGTGGAGGCGGGGAGGCCGAGCAGTAGCGTGTTGCAGTAGTCTATCTTTGAAAATAGTATGGCTTGGAGGACTGAACGGTAATCATGAAAGTGTAGGAGAGGTCTTAGCTGTTTTAGAACATGTAGCTTCTAGAAGCATTCCTTTGTGGTGTTGTGAATGAATTTTTTGAAGTTCATTCTGGTGTCCAGAATAGCCCAGAGGTCTCTCACTTGGGATGTTGATATATATATATAAAACCAGGTCACAAGGCAGTTTTCCAAGATACACAAAGAAACCAGGTCACAGGAAGATCTCCAACACCATCACACCCAAAATCCCGGGTAGCAGGCAGCTCTTCAACACATACACCCAGAAAGAAGTTACTAACCTATTACAGGTGTTCTCCATAGACAGCAGGATAAATCAGCCACACAAATGGGAACTACCAAGTTGAGGGTTGCATTTGATTAGTTTGCTATTGTTACAGCATGAGTTGCAGGAATTAAATTGAAGGAATTCAAAAGTAGGTAATTTTGGTTTCTGTCTTTGTTCCCACCCCACCACAATGTTTGATATGTAAACAGTCATCTCAATTAGTAAAACAAGAGGTAAATGTTTTTCACAACAAGAGTCAATTAGAGATTGAGATAAAACAAGGGACTAATCGTTCCCTTATAAATCAATTAACTACTGTCCCCTTGCTGGGAATATTGTTTAGTGTGTTTGTGCTTTTAATAGTAAGGCAGTGAATAAACAAGTTAGACTGTTTGTATTTTTAAATAGTCAGTCAATAAGGCAGCTAGTAAGCAGTAGGTAGTGTGTTTATTTTTAAAAGTCTGTAAGGCAGCTAGTAAGCAGAACTGAGTGTTTGTATTTAAAAAAACAAACAAAAAACCATTAAAAAAACCACCCCAAAAAGTAGCAAGAAGCTAGAAATAAGCTAGGTGCAGTGTATACCTAAGTAAAAAGGTTGAAAAGTTCAACTCAGTTACTCACCTTGGAAAGGTGTTGAGGTAGTGTGATTGGGTTTGAATAGGGACCAACATTTGTTAATCAAGAGAGCAGTGAGTCACTCTGGCTGACTAACTGAAGTTAGACTGTTTGTATTTCCCAACCCTCCCACCCCTCGCCCACCCACTCCTAGCTCATCCCTTAATTTATAGGCAGGTGCCACTTTCACAAAAAAAACCCAAACCAACAAAAACTTTATTGAGAGTTTTATCAGTCCCTTGTAGGCCACTACCAGACATATAATGAATTCACTAATACATTTAAAGGACGTTAGACACATTCCTACTCCCATAGCAACCTAAAACTTAACTAGGAACTGATCAAAATTGAGATGAAGGCAGCAGCTTTACTTATTATTATGAATCTTTAATGAAAGTAGTTCCTGATGTCTGCAATGATACTATTTGCATAGCTGTAGCTGTATTTGAAGTTTCCAGTTGTTCTAAACGTTTTCCATGGTTTTCTAATGTTTTCTTAGTTTCTAAAGCAAAATTGGTGGATTGGGACATAGATTGAGATAATCTCTCCATTTTCATAACAGCTCTCCACACATCTGTCAAGGTAATAGTTTCAGGCTCAGTCACGTCTAGATCTAATTCAAGGGGCAAGTTACTTGCACACATTGCTGTATTACTTTCATCTGCCACTTTAGCCTCTGATGCCTGATCCATTAAAGTTTTCCCTCTGTTATTAATAGATGTTAAAGTCATCAGCTTTGGGGAAGTTTCAACCATTTTCACATTTAAACCATTCTAGACCTCTCATGATTTTAAAGACCTCTATCATATAAGAACATAAGAAATTGCCATGCTGGGTCAGTCCATCAAGTCCAGCATCCTGTTTCCAACAGAGGCTAAACCAGGCCACAAGAACCTGGCAATTACCAAAACACTAAGATGATCCCATGCTACTGATGCAATTAATAGTAGTGGCTATTCCCTAAGTAAACTTGATTAATAGCCGTTAATGGACTTCTCCTCCAAGAACTTATCCAAAACTTTTTGAACCCAGCTACACTCAGGGATCTTTATTGGGACCCTTACTTTTCAATATATTTATAAATGATCTGGAAAGAAATACGACGAGTGAGATAATCAAATTTGCAGATGACACAAAATTGTTCAGAGTAGTTAAATCACAAGCGGATTGTGATAAATTGCAGGAAGACCTTGTGAGACTGGAAAATTGGGCATCCAAATGGCAGATGAAATTTAATGTGGATAAGTGCAAGGTGATGCATATAGGGAAAAATAACCCATGCTATAATTACACAATGTTGGGTTCCATATTAGGTGCTACAACCCAAGAAAGAGATCTAGGTGTCATAGTGGATAACACATTGAAATCGTCGGTTCAGTGTGCTGCGGCAGTCAAAAAAAAAGCAAACAGAATGTTGGGAATTATTAGAAAGGGAATGGTGAATAAAACGGAAAATGTCATAATGCCTCTGTAACGCTCCATGGTGAGACCGCACCTTGAATACTGTGTACAATTCTGGTCGCCGCATCTCAAGAAAGATATAATTGCGGTGGAGAAGGTACAGAGAAGGGCTACCAAAATGATAAGGGGAATGGAACAACTTTCCTACGAGGAAAGACTAAAGAGGTTAGGACTTTTCAGCTTGGAGAAGAGACGACTGAGGGGGGATATGATAGAGGTTTTTAAAATCATGAGAGGTCTAGAACGGGTAGATGTGAATCGGTTATTTACTCTTTCGGATAGTAGAAAGACTAGGGGGCACTCCATGAAGTTAGCAAGTATCACATTGAAGACTAATCGGAGAAAGTTCTTTTTCACTCAACGCACAATTAAACTCTGGAATTTGTTACCAGAGGATGTGGTCAGTGCAGTTAGTATAGCTGTGTTTAAAAAAGGATTGGATAAGTTCTTGGAGGAGAAGTCCATTACCTGCTATTAAGTTCACTTAGAGAATAGCCACTGACATTAGCAATGGTAACATGGAATAGACTTAGTTTTTGGGTACTTGCCAGGTTCTTATGGCCTGGATTGGCCACTGTTGGAAACAGGATGCTGGGCTTGATGGACCCTTGGTCTGACCCAGTATGGCATTTTCTTATGTTCTTATGTGTACTAATTGCACTAACCACATCCTCTGGCAATAAATTCCAGAGCTTTATTGTGCATTGAGTGAAAAAGAATTTTCTCCGATTAGTCTTAAATGTGCTACTTGCTAACTTCATGGAATGACCCCTAGTCCTTTTATTATTCAAAAGTGTAAATAACCGATTCAATGCATATCCAGCATAGCTATCTGCTTCAATGGCAGGGGGAATGAAGAAAAGTGGATATATATACAGACAACAACCAAGGACTGAATTACATAGTCGGGGTAAACAAGCATGGGTGTAGCTTGCTTATTGAGGCGGTTACTATCCCTAACTAATTAAGCTAGATATTTCACTTAGATGCAGTTCCAACACTGCTCTCTACATTAATGGGGGGAACAGAACCAAAAGGTTACTAAGGGCCAAGAGTAACAGATAAATATGAGAAAAAAAAAAGAGTGTGAAAGCTTCCTGGGCAGACTGGATGGGCCATTGGTCTTCTTCTGCCGTCATTTCTAAGTTTCTTCGTTACTCGTTCAAGACCTCTCATAATCTTAAAGACCTCTATCATATTTCTCCTCTTAGCTGTTTCTTGTCCAAGCTGAAGAGCCATAACCTCTTTAGCTTTTCCTCATAGGGGAGCTGTTCCACTCCTTTTATCATTTTGGTTGCCCTTCTCTGTACCTTCTCCAGTACAACTATATTTTTTTGAGATGCGGAGACCAGAATTGTACACAGTACTCAGGAACGGTCTCACCATGGAGCGATACAGGGGCATTATAACATTTTTCATTTTATTCACCATTACCTGTTGCATTGGAGGTGGATCCTTGGGCCGAGGTGGAGTTTACGCAACCCGTAGGTAGGAGACCTACAGGTCCCCACCGTTGGCAGGCGGAGTGGGCTGATGGACAGAGGCCAACTGGAGCTTCACCAATACCAGCCCTCGTTACCCGCAGGATGAGCTTTTGGGTGCTGGGGCCGGCTGGACTTAGGTGGGCCTCTGTAGGTAGTCGATGTAGAAGTGTGTTCAGCCCAGAGACAGCAGATGAAAGATGGCACAGAACCACTTGACAAGACAGTGTCCTGGAGACTCGGGTGCCAAAGGAACAAAGGCAGACAGGGGCGCCTGAGGAAGAGCAGGCTGAAGACTGAGTGGACCAAGTCCAGGAAGTAAGCTGAAGAGGAGTCAAGAAACAGGCTGGAGTCAGGGCTAGCTGCAATCCAGAGGCAGTGGCAAGCAAGGCTGAGATCTGATCATGGAGAAAGTCAAACGTAGTCGAATTGAAGTAAAGGTCTGGGTCTGGAGACCGGCAATGCGTAGTCAGGCAAAGTGGGGGTCTGGAGATAGGCAATAGCATCGTCAGGTGAAGCAGAGGTCCGGGCTTGGAGAAAGTAAATGGCGTGGTCAGATGAAGCAGAGGTCCAGGCTTGGAGAAAGTCAATGGCGTGGTCAGGCGAAGCAGAGATCCGGGCTTGGAGACAGTCAATGGCGTGGTCAGGCGAAGCAGAGGTCCGGGCTTGGAAAGAGTAAATGGCGTGGTCAGGCGAAGCAGAGGTCCAGGCTTGGAGAAAGTCAATGGCGTGGTCAGGCGAAGCAGAGGTCTGGGCTTGGAGACAGTCAATAGCAAGGTCAGACGAAGCAGAGGTCCGGGCTTGGAGAGGGTCAATGGAGTGGCTAAATCAAAGTCTGTGTAGTCAATCCGAGGTAGGAAGCAGGACAGGAACAAGGAGACAGGAACCAGGAACAAACGAGGAACAGGGACGTAAGGAGTGAGATGAATCTCTAAGAGGCAACGAATACCCGACCAGCGAGGAGACCTGTTGCAAAGGCAACGCTAGGGAGCGGAGCCTGCACTTAAATACTATAACTCTGTTGATGTCATCAAACTTGGAATCATGTGTCCACCGGAGGACTCTTTCCTGGAGTTGTCAGGGCACGACAGTCTTTCCAGTAGGAACTGGGTGAGTAGCGAACAGGCAGGTACAGACTGGGTCTATTATATGACCGGGCTCTTCCGGAGTATCTTTAGGCTCGAAGGAACGTGATATGGCATCTGCCCGGAGGTTTTTCTCAGCTGGACGATAACAAAGCTCAAAGTTGAACCTGGAAAAGAATAAGGCCCATCGGGCCTGACAGGCGTTGAGACGCTGGGCATGGCTCAAATGTTCCAGGTTCTTGTGGTCGGTGAATACAATGAATTTATGTTGTGTGCCCTCTAACCACGGGCACCATTCTTCAAGGGCTAATTTGATGGCAAGTAGCTCTCGATCTCCAATACTATAGTTCTGTTCCACAGATGAGAACTTGCGAGAATAGAATGAACATGGGTCTGTAGATCCGGAAGCAGTGCGTTGGCTCAGGACCGCCCCCAACCCCAATCGCAGAGGCATCCACTTCAACTTTAAATGGGCGATTCGGGTCTGGGTGATGAAGACAAGACCCCGCCTGGAAAGTTTCTTTAAAGTGGTGGAAGGCTGAGATGGCTTCCAGTATCCAATTTCAAGTGTCTTGGCCCTTGCAAGTCAATTCAGTCAGAGGCGCAGCCAAGGTTGAATAGTGTGGAATGAAATGGCGATAATAATTTAGGAATCCCAGGAAGCGCTGGAGACCATGGGTTGCGGCCAATCCCGGATTCCTTTCAACTTGGCAGGGTCCATAGAGAATACTTGTTGGGAAATAATATATCCAAGGAAAGGTAGACTAGATTTCTCGAATAAGCACTTATCCAACTTCGCAAATAAGTGATTCTCACAGAAGCGTTGGAGGATGGTACGGACATCAGTGCGGTGTGTGGCCAGATCCTTCGAAAAGACAAGGATAACATCCAAATGTGCCACAAACTTGGTATACAGCAAATCTCTGAAAATTTCGATCATCATTCGTTGGAAAACTGCGGGCGAGTTACAGAGACCGAAGGGCATCACCAGGTATTCGTAATGCCCGTCTCGGGTGTTAAAAGCAGTCTTCCAAATGTTGTCGGGACGAATCCGCACCAAGTTATACGTACCGCGTAAATCCAACTTAGTGAATATAGATGCTCCTTGCAAGCGATCGAATAGTTCCGAGATTAGCGGCAGCGGGTACTTGTCCTTATGAGTGATAGAGTTTAGGCCGCGATAGTCAATACACGGCCTGAGCGATCCATCCTTCCTGGTCAGAAAAAAGAATCCTGCCCCAGCAGGAGCGGTAGAGGGGTGGATGAATCCCTTTGCAAGATTTTCTTGAATGTATTCTGTCATGGCTCTTGTCTCTGGGAGAGACAGAGGATAGGTGCGTCCTCGGGGAGGTGTGGTCCCAGGTAGGAGATCTATGGGACAATCAAACCTCTAAAGAGGTGGGAGAAGGTATGCTTTTTGCTTGGAAAATACATCTTCGAAATTCGCATAAGGAGCGGGTATGCCTGAACAAGTGGTAGCCAGAGGAACTATGGATGGCGGTACCACTTTCTGTAGACAGGACTGGCGGCAGGAAGAGCCATACTCCACCAGTTGCAGTGAACCCCAATCAAATTGGGGAGAGTGACGTTGGAGCTGGGGTAGTCCTAAGACTACCAGATGGATGGATTTCTCCAATACCAATAGTTCAAGTTCTTCCATATGGAGGGCACCAGTGCATTATTGAACTGGCTCACTGGTGAGGAATATTTGACCGGGTAACAGTTCCCCATAAATAGAAGCTATGCACTAGGAGGTCTCCAGGGGATGGGTTTTTATACCCAGGAGTTGAACTATGTCCTTAAGGATGAAATTACCTCCTGCTCCAGAATCCACCAGAGTAAGAACTGGGAAGGTCAGAGAGTCCCAGTTCAGAGTGACCGGTACAGACAGTTTAGGGGCCGGAGAGGTTGCATTCAAATTCAGGACCCTACTGAACTTAGGCTGAGAAGTTTCCCGGACTGGGCAGGTCTGTAGATGGTGGCCAGGTGTGCCGCAAAACAGAGACAGACCTGTTTGTCTCTGCGGAGGCACTCTTCTGGGGTCAGCCGCCCATGGCCCAACTGCATGAGCTCTTCCGTCTTAGCCACAATGGAGACTCTACCCAAGGCAGGGCTGGTGGTCAGTAGTGAACGGGATCGAACCCGAGAGGGCTTCCTGGGCATCCAACTCTCCCGGTAATGCTCTTAGAGACGATGGTCGATTCGGCCTGTCAAATCTATAAGGTCCTCGAGGAAGGAAGGGAGCTCCCTTGCAGCCAGCTCATCCTTCAGCTGCTAGGAAAGTCCATCCAGGTAGATGGCTCGTAGGCAGTCTTCCTGCCAGATGAGCTCTGAAGCCAAAGTCCAAAACTCAACAGTATAGTTGAAAAGACATCTCTGTCCTTGACGAAGATGTAACAAGCTGGTGCTTGCCACAGTATGCCGCCCAGGATCATTAAAGGTCCGTCAAAACACCACCACAAACTGAGCCAACTCCCTTAGGAGAGAGAGTCCAATTGTTCCCATAAGGGCAAAGCCCAGTCCAGCGCCTTCCCTTTGAGATGAGACAGGATGAAGGTGACTTTGGTTAGCTCATCCTGGAAGATGGAAGGCTGCCAAGCAAATTGCATATAGCATTGGTTAATAAACCCTCTGCAGAGCCTGGAGTTACCGTTGAAGCGTGGGGTTGCTGGTAGGGTCACAGCAGGGCTCGCGGCATCGACGTGATGGCTGTGGATGAGGAGGAGCCAGTGTAGGAACCGGCTTGCTGGTGAGGGCATCAAGCCGAGCATGGAGACGATATATGGAGGAAGCCAGTGCCTCGAGAAACTGCTGTTCTTGTACCTTGGATGCCAGGCCAGGGATGGTCTGGAGGGCATACGGCTCCACTGAGTCCATGACCTTTGCAACCTGTTGCATCAGAGGTGGACCCTTGGGCCAAGGTGGGTTTGACGCAATACCAGCCTTCGTTACCCGTGGGTTGAACCTTTGGGTGCCGGGGCCAGCTGGAATTAGGCGGGCCTCTATAGGTAGTCGATGTAGAAGTCTGTTCAGCCCAGAGACAGCAGAGGAGAGATGGTACAGTCTTATACTTGACAAAGTAATGTCCTGGAGACTCTGGCACCAAAGGAACGAAGGCAGAAAGGGGATGCCCGAGCAAGAGTAGGCCAAAGCCTGAGTAGACCAAGACCAGGAAGTAAGCTGAAGAGGCGTCAAGAAACAGGCTGGAGTCAGGGCTGGTGGCAATCCAGAGGCAGGGGCAAGCAAGGCTGAGGTCTGATCACGGAGAAAGCCAAACATAGTCGAATTGAAGTAAGGGTCTGGGTCTGGAGACAGGCAATGCGTAGTCAGGCAAAGTGGGGGTCTGGGTCTGGAGATAGGCAATAGCATCATCAGGTGAAGCAGAGGTCCGGGCTTGGAGAAAGTAAATGGCGTGGTCAGACGAAGCAGAGGTCCAGGCTTGGAGAAAGTCAATGGCGTGGTCAGGCGAAGCAGAGGTCTGGGCTTGGAGACAGTCAATGGCGTGGTCAGGCGAAGCAGAGGTCCGGGCTTGGAAAGAGTAAATGGCGTGGTCAGGCGAAGCAGAGGTCCAGGCTTGGAGAAAGTCAATGGCGTGGTCAGGCGAAGCAGAGGTCTGGGCTTGGAGACAGTCAATAGCAAGGTCAGACGAAGCAGAGGTCCGGGCTTGGAGAGGGTCAATGGAGTGGCTAAATCAAAGTCCGTGTAGTCAATCCGAGGTAGGAAGCAGGACAGGAACAAGGAGACAGGAACCAGGAACAAGGATGTAAGGAGTGAGAAGAATCTCTAAGAGGCAACGAATACCCGACCAGCGAGGAGACCTGTTGCAAAGGCAACGCTAGGGAGCGGAGCCTGCACTTAAATACTATAACTCTGTTGACGTCATCAAACTTGGAATCATGTGTCCACCGGAGGACTCTTTCCTGGAGTTGTCAGGGTACGACAGTCTTTCCAGTAGGAACTGGGTGAGTAGCGAACAGGCAGGTACAGACTGGGTCTATTATATGACCGGGCTCTTCCGGAGTATCTTTAGGCTCGAAGGAGCGTGATATGGCATCTGCCCGGAGGTTTTTCTCAGCTGGACGATAACAAAGCTCAAAGTTGAACCTGGAAAAGAATAAGGCCCATCGGGCCTGACAGGCGTTGAGACGCTGGGCATGACTCAAATGTTCCAGGTTCTTGTGGTCGGTGAATACAATGAATTTATGTTGTGTAGTCAGGCAAAGCGGAGGTCTGGGTCTGGAGATAGGCAATAGCGTAGTCAGGCAAAGCAGAGGTCTGGGCTTGGAGAGAGTCAATGGCGTGGTCAGGCGAAGCAGAGGTCCGGGCTTGGAGAGAGTCAATGGCATGGTCAGGCGAAGCAAAGTCAAAGTCCGTGTAGTCAATCTGAGATAGGAAGCAGGACAGGAACAAGGAGACAGGAACCAAAAGCAAACAGGGACGTAGGAGTGAGACGAATCTCTAGGAGGCAATGAATACTCAAGCAGCGAGGAGACCTATTGCAAAGGCAACGCTAGGGAGCACAGCCTGCGCTTAAATGCAGCAATGGGCACGGTGGCTGGCCCAGGAACGCCGGGGGCTGAAGTAGGGCCAGTGGCACCGGGGGAGGCCCTAGGACGGAGCTGATGGCCTACTGCCGCCAGCGAGGAGGAACCAGGAACTGGAGTCACTGTAGAAAGGTGAGGGGGCCGTGCTGCGGGTCTGCTGCGGACGGCAAGCATAACTTTACCTTCCTAATAATTCCTAACATTCTTTTTGCTTTTTTGACTGCCGTAGCACACTGAGCCGACAATTTCAATGTATTATCCACTATGACACCTCGATCTTTTTGCTGGATGGTAGCTCCTAATATGGAACCTAACATTATGTAAGTACAGCAAGGGTTATTTTTCCCTTTATGCATCACCTTGCTCTTGTCCACGTTAAAATTTCATTTGTCATTTGAATGCCCAGTCTTCCAGTCTCGCAAGATCCTTCTGCAATTTATCACAATCTGCTTTCAAAGCAGTTGTTGGAAGTGATAGGTCTGGTCAGGTCAAAGTTCAAAACATAGGTGGTACTGTTCCTGGTGATCTCCACCCAAAACTCTTACACATTGTCAATCATGAAAATAAATGAGAGGCATATTCCATCAACAACAATATTATATGTCCCTATGTCTGCTTGCAGGCAGTACCCATCTACTGCAATACGGCTCACAGTAAGATGTGCATACCATGGTTCTCAATGCCTGTATTCGGCTAGTACTTTCTGATGTTAGCCCCACAGCTCTAGACATCAATAAGAATTTTTTTGCAGCTTCTGCCATACTGAAATTCTGTGAGGTACCTCCATGCCACACTCGAAGGTGTGCTGGAAATTGTAATATGAAGCGTATTTGCCTGTTAAAGTAGAGCAGACTTGCGCAAATTCCTTCCTTTGCCGAGAAAGTTTCGAGGAATAATTTTGGAATACTCTGATGCATTGCGATTCATACCTAATTTCCTGCTTTTTCAGTAGGCCTGCATAATGTACTATTTATGTGTGAAATTTAAAAGTTTTGCCATCATGACTCGGGGCCTTGCATCATCAACTTGCTGTCTCCCTAGCCAGTGTGCCCATTTAATGATTAGGCAATCTTTTAGTGTCGGCAAAACTAGGGCCTCAGGCAGTCACAAGACCAGAAGCTTCGGTGTCTTTCCTCCAAACCTTCGCTAAACCCCATGAAACGCAGATTGTTTCTGCAAGATTGATTCTCTAAATCGTCTATTTTACTTTCGTGAATCAGCGGTAATTTCTCTATGTTTTTCAATTTCGATTCAACAGCCACAGATGTATCCTCCAATACTGAAATGCGTCCTTCTGCTGTGTCCCATCAGAGGCTGAATTCAGATAGTGTACTTTTTAGATCCATGATCTGATCAGAGATCTCGGCAATTTTCCCTGACAAAGTGGCAACCATGGTTTTGGTTATGTCCTCCAGAACAGACTCCTCGCCTGCAGGCAGCATTCTAGATTCTTTCCTGGCCACCACAATCTTAGAAGGCACCATCTGGGATATTTCTTTTTCGCCACCTTTTATGGGCAACACCCCAAGAGATTGCTCCATATAGCGATCTACTGACATGTAGAGGTCTCAGAATGAAGAGATTTGTAAAATTAAACACCAGTAGCAGACAATGAATGCAGATTAAGGCATTAACGAGGATGGTGCCCTGAGTTCAGCGTCTCTCCAGGCTCACCTCCTCACATGACCCCCACGTTGCTCTTTTTAACGCTGACTCCACAACTCCTGATTGGTGTGGCGACTGGATCTTGAGATGGCCTGGAGTTGGATGTATCCTATATTTGATGTCTAAGTTTCTTGCTATCAGAGCAGAAGATAACAGCATCTGCCACATTCTTGCAGAAGTCTATTAATTGGAACTGCTACTACTTGGTTGGATGTCTGGATATATTTAAGCAGATCAAACACATTATCTCTAGGACCAATAGGTCTGATGGAAGACCTATAGATTGGTCCTTATCCAAATGAAAGGAGAAAGAATAATAGGACAACTCTGATCCCTCCTAAGAGTTACCCATCAATATCACAGGAAGATTTTCTGATGTTGACCTGTCCTTAGAAAAGATTGATTCATGATCCTGAGAATGGATTTGTGTTTGGACCATTTCATCCCTAGCATGATAAGGACGACTAATGGATTGAGTGCCCAGATTGGAGGCCATCATGTCCAAAATGGGAAAAATCTCTTTTAGTGGAAGAGGTGGTGGTAATTTATGGCAACTCCAACCACATTTGTTTCTAAAAAGGAATGATCTTTTTTTGGGGGTGGAACTGCAGGTTAAGAGCCATCTGATTCTGGAACAAGGTCTAGCGTGGCCAATGGAATCTTTTGCATTAAAGGTGATGTGAAATATTCTATTTCTTTTTCTCTGCACCAAAGGAATCATTTTAGTGCCGAGATAATTTTGGCCTGACAGGTCTCCAATCACTTAGTGAATGGTGGTGATATACTGTGTGCGCCAAAAAGGGATTCTGCTCTCTGCGTTATTGTCCATGTCAACCTGTTTTCTTTATCCTGAGCTGATGATGACCTTTTGAGCATTGCTGTGCTAAGGCTTTGTAATGGTATGGTGTCAGTGTCCTCTTACCATCTCTTTGTTAGAGGGGGAATGATGCCTGCATTCACCAAGACTGTATCGACTCATGATGCTGAGCATGAGTGGACTCTGCCTTTTGTTTAGTTCAGGTGAAGGTATCACAGCTTCTGAAACTTTTCTTTTGCTTCCAGAGGTTGATGGGTGAGGCAATTCCAAGAAATCCTTCAGAGAGAGACTTCTATATGTCCTGGCTTTTGGGAACATACAAGCACAGGCAGCGCAGCTTGGTATATCATGAGAAGGGCCCTAGCACCTTACACTGCTATCATGACCATCTGTGAAAAATCTGTGCACCGCAGAAGGACATTTCTTGAAGCCTGGCATGGCAAAAATAAATCTAAATCAAACACAATTTTCAAAAAAGAAATATGGAAAGAAAATTTTTTTTTAAGGAGACGTGAAAAAAAAAAAAGAGAATAATGATAATAGGAAAAACATGATGAGTAACTTGGTAGAAAGAGCAAAATAAAATTTGTCTGTTCAGACAAATAGATGAAAAAGACGGAGGAAACTCGTGTTGTGGGTAGCTGGATGGTAAGGCTGGCATGTGTTCAGAAAAGCCTAATTTTTCTGAGAGACCTTTTGTGTCCCAGCACTATCAGGACACCTTACTGGAATGGCTGACTTTATAAGAACATAAGAAATTGCCATACTGGGTCAGACCAAGGGTCCATCAAGCCCAGCATCCTGTTTCCAACAGTGGCCAATCCAGGCCATAAGAACCTGGTAAGTACCCAAAAACTAAGTCTATTCCATGTTATCGTTGCTAATGGCAGTGGCTATTCTCTAAGTGAACTTAATAGCAGGTAATGGACTTCTCCTCCAAGAACTTATCCAATCCTTTTTTAAACACAGCTGTACTAACTGCACTAACCACATCCTCTGGCAACAAATTCCAGAGTTTAATTGTGCGTTGAGTGAAAAAGAACTTTCTCCGATTAGTCTTAAATGTGCCCCATGCTAACTTCATGGAGTGCCCCCTAGTCCTTCTATTATCCGAAAGAGTAAATAACCGATTCACATCTACTCGTTCTAGACCTCTCATGATTTTAAACACCTCTATCATATCCCCCCTCAGCCGTCTCTTCTCCAAGCTGAAAAGTCCTAACCTCTTTAGTCTTTCCTCATAGGGGAGCTGTTCCATTCCCCTTATCATTTTGGTCGCCCTTCTCTGTACCTTCTCCATCGTAATTATATCTTTTTTGAGACGCGGCAACCAGAATTGTACACAGTATTCAAGGTGCGGTCTCACCATGGAGCGATACAGAGGCATTATGACATTTTCCGTTTTATTCACCATTCCCTTTCTAATAATTCCCAACATTCTGTTTGCTTTTTTGACTGCCGCAGCACACTGAACCGACGATTTCAATGTATTAACCACTATGACGCCTAGATCTCTTTCTTGGGTGGTAGCACCTAATATGGAGCCTAACATTGTGTAACTACAGCAAGGGTTATTTTTTCCCTATATGCATCACCTTGCACTTATCCACATTAAATTTCATCTGCCATTTTGATGCCCAATTTTCCAGTCTCACAAGGTCTTCCTGCAATTTATCACAATCTGATTGTGATTTAACTACTCTGAACAATTTTGTATCATCTGCAAATTTGATTATCTCACTCATCGTATTTCTTTCCAGATCATTTATAAATATATTGAAAAGTAAGGGTCCCAATACAGATCCCTGAGGCACTCCACTGCCCACTCCCTTCCACAGAGAAAATTGTCCATTTAATCCTACTCTCTGTTTCCTGCCTTTTAGTCAGTTTGCAATCCACGAAAGGACATCACCTCCTATCCCATGACTTTTTACTTTTCCTAGAAGCCTCTCATGAGGAACTTTGTCAAACGCCTTCTGAAAATCCAAGTACATTACATCTACCGGTTCACCTTTATCCACATGTTTATTAACATCAGCGATGGAGAATCGCTGATTACACCAATCACCCAACTTCTAGGCCTCACCCTATTTTCGCTATCATTATTCAACGCACAATCTCTAACCAAGAAATCACTGATTCTCGCCGACTATCTCTCCGACGCTAAGCCCGATATATGCGCAATAACTGAAACATGGCTTAAAGACTCAGACACAGCCATAATAAACCAACTACCGACGCTGACATATGACATCTTCTCACTCCCCAGACAGAAAAAAAGGGGAGGCGGAATTCTTTTAGCAACTAAAAAAAACTTAAGATTCTCTCAACACCCAGCCAACTCATACTCCAAACTAGAAATCGGCTTTTTCACTTCAGACCATCTTCAAATTCTACTTGTCTACGCTCCCCGGGCCTCCTGGAAACAGATGCATCTCCTATGGTGGAAATAGTCTCAACTCTCCTCAACTTGGACGCCCCAGCCATTATCCTAGGTGATTTTAACCTGCATGTAGACAATCCCACTCTTACTACCAGCTGTGAAGCCTTTCTCACAGCCCTCTCAGCAATGGGATTCAAACAGATAGTGAACAAACCGACACACAAAGCCGGTCACACTCTGGACCTTATCTTTGTTAACAAAGATATCTATCCTGCATCGCTCCTCAATTGCAAGAAAGTACCTTGGTCAGACCACACTCTTATTTCGACCTCATTCTCACTGAAAGAATCCAGCACCCCCCACGTTCCTTCTCCCACATTCCTTTACAGAAAATCTTGCTCCTCAGAAGACCTTAAGAACCTCCTGACCACTCAACTTCCCCTTATAGACCTCACCGACCCGAACAAGGCTCTCTGCTCTTGGAACAAAATTACAGAAGATATAGCCAACAAGCTCTGCCCACTATTTACAAAAAGGGAACACTCAATTGCTTCCAAAAGACAACCTTGGTTCACCAATGAACTTAGAAGGCTAAAACAATGCTTAAGGCAGAAAGAGAGCAAATGGCGCAAAGCCCCATGTGCCAGCACACTCTCCGCCTACAAATGTACACTACACCAATACAAATCCTCTACTCTAAAATCAAAAAGGGACTTTTACGCCTCCAAGATCCATAACCTGGTCTTCGATGCCAAAGCACTCTTTGCCTACGTATCTAGCCTTACCCAAATCAACCCCCTGGAAGTTCCTAGCAACCTAGCACAAGCTAAAGCGGAAGAACTAGCTCTATTTTTCCAAAACAAAATTGCCAGCCTTCTAACACAGCTACCCTCCAATACCACCTCATACTCGACTTCTTTTAATCTCTACTTCAAAAGCACCCGTCTTGAAGCTTTCGATCCCATCGCCTCCACTGAGATACAAGTAGCACTAAGGAGAATGAAACCTTCCTCTCATCCTACGGATCACATTTCTACGAAACTCCTCTTGACAATTCCAGACTCCATTTCCAAAATTCTGGCGGACATCATTAATTGTTCTCTCTCCCAAGGACTCTACCCAGAGGACCTTAAATTGGCTTCTCTCAAACCACTCCTAAAAAAACCCAATCTGGATCTTAAAGACCCAAATAACTTCCGCCCGATTGCCAACCTGCCCTTCATAGCAAAACTCATAGAAAAATTAGTGAACACTCAACTTTCAGACTACTTAGAAGATAATAATCTCCTGTTCCCCTCCCAACATGGGTTCCGCAAAGCCTTTAGCACAGAATCACTCCTCATTTCCCTGACAGACTACCTCATCATGGGCCTCGACAAAGGACAATCATTTCTACTGATTCTACTGGACCTCTCGGCAGCGTTTGACACTGTCAATCACTCCATCCTCATAAATCAGTTGGCGGCAATAGGAATTACTGGCGCCGCACTTAATTGGTTCAAAACTTCTCTCAACAACAGAGGCTACAAGGTTAAAATCCAAAACAAAGAATCATCACGTTACAATTCAACCGTAGGAGTCCCACAGGGTTCCTCTCTGTCCCCTACGCTCTTTAACATCTATCTCTTACCGCTATGCCAGCTCCTCTCCAGCCTCAATCTAAAACATTTTCTATATGCGGACGATATTCAGATACTAATCCCTGTTAAAGACACATACTTGAAAACACTAGATCACTGGGAAAACTGCCACCAACAAATCAAACTCCCCCTCACTAGTCTAAACTTAGTATTAAATTCCTCCAAAACCGAACTCCTGCTCATCTCTCCCGAGAACAGTAAATCACTTCCACTCACCCTGGCATCCCACAATCCACGCAACTGAGAGACCTTGGAGTTTTAATTGACAATCGGATGAATTTGAAAGCTTCTATCAACAAAACTACCAAAGTCTGTTTTCACAAACTCCAAGTCTTGAAAAGGATAAGACCTCTCTTTCACTTGCAGGACTTTAGAACAATCCTTCAGGCATTAGTTTTCTCAAAGTTAGACTATTGCAATTCTATCCTACTAGGTCTCCCTTCCTCCTATACCAAACCGCTTCAGATGGTACAAAATGCGGCAGCACAAATATTAACAAACACCAGAAGAAGAGATCACATCTCCCCTATCCTAAAAAGCCTTCATTGGCTGCCAGTGCACTTCAGAATTCTCTACAAATCCATCTCCGTTATCTACAAAATCATTCATCAACATACTTCTATCGACCTGCAAATTCCTCTCCTCTTACACAATTCTTCAAGACCTACCAGAGACGCATATAGAGGTTCACTCCAGGTTCCTCCAACCAAAGCCACTAGACACATCACCTTGAGAGATCGGGCCCTCTCTACCGCCGGTCCCCCTTTATGGAATTTCATCTCCCCAGACCTAAGACAGGAACCCTGCCTCCCCAACCTTCAGGAAGAGACTTAAGACTTGGCTCTTCAAACAAGCTTTCCCGGACTCCAGTTAATGTCCTTCAACTTCAAGTTCTATAACACAACCAGCTCATTTAACTGTTCGTTGTAAATATTTAAAATGCTATTAACCTTTTCTTTTTCCTTCCTCTCCCAGTTTAAGCATCCCTGTTTTTTGTAACTGCTTTCTTCCGCACTACAGTTCCAGTTTGTTTTTTCTTTCTATGCACCACTGTTTTAATGTAAACCAGCATGATGTGATGTTATCATGAATGCCGGTATATAAAAACCTTAAATAAATAAAATAAAATAAATAAATAAAAAAGTGAAGCAGATTTGTGAGGCAAGACTTGCCCTGGGTAAAGCCATGCTGACTTTGTTCCATTAAACCATGTCTTTCTATATGTTCTGTGATTTTGATGTTTAGAACACTTTCCACTATTTTTCCTGGCACTGAAGTCAGGCTAACCGGTCTGTAGTTTCCCGGATCACCGCTGGAGCCCTTTTTAAATATTGGGGTTACATTAGCCACGCTCCAGTCTTCAGGTACAATGGATGATTTTAATGATAGGTTACAAATTTTTACTAATGATAGGTTATACATTTCTACTCCTTGTTCACAGGCATTTCTCAAACACACACACATACACAGAGAAACCAGAGTCACAGGCAGCTTTGAGAGAGACACACACAGAATCCAGATCACAGGTTGCTCTCTGACCCACACACAAACCTGGATCATAGTCAGCTCTCCAGGACAAATACACACACAGAAACCCTAGTCGCAGAATTTCTCTAACACCCACACAACCAGCTCACAGGGAGCTCCTCAACCCACACAGAGATAATGCTAAGGCAGGCTGCCTGCACGTCCCCAGAGGTTGCTGGTGGGCAAGGTGTTAGCCTGTAAGTGAGGGCTGTAGAGTACTCACCCCTGTCCTCATCACTCTGGGTCAGGATTCCCCCCTGTACAGTAAGAGGCTTTAGTGCATGGCCCAGCAGAACTGGAGAGAGGCCCGTAGATAGTAGAAGAGTCTCCACACTTACTTCCTACAAGGCAAACAAATCAGTAAAGGGCAAGGCAGGGACTTGAAGGGATGAGAGACGGACAGAGGGCTGCTGAATGCAGGAGGGGTGAGTTGTGACAGAGGCTAAGAAAGACAAGACACGAGCTCTCGAGTACTTGAGGGGCAAGTGTTGCTTACTTATAACAGGTGTTCTCTGGGGAATGCAGGATGTCAGTTCCCTGTATAACCAGGCCAGTTTGGAGCACTACAGAAGTGGAGTTGCCTACCACTGCTCTAGACTATTCCTCAAACTTTGCTAGATTCCTTCTCATGTTTACCACACCTTCCTGGGTGTCTATTCTGTTGCAGATTTTCGTAAAAGACATTTCCTCACAACCCTTCTACACTGTCGTTCAGAAAAGCTGTTGAAAAGAAGCAAGGTGCGATCTCTGTAGCACACTGGTACTAATGTCGCTTTCCTCGGAGTGAACTCAGTTTACCACTACCCTTTGTCACCTCCCACTCAACCAGTTTCTAACCTACTGAGTCCTCTGGTGCCCTTATCAAGGATGCTCTGCTCATGCATAAGTTGCAAGCATCAACAGACTTTACTATAAACAACGGAATTAGATAACGTTCAGGTTTATGATCATGTTTTCATTGTGTGGTCATGAAATGAGGACTGTGACTGGCTTCTCAGACTGAAATGAACAACACTTGGCTACAAGAACTTTGGACAGTGCTTGGATCAGAACATGGAGTAACAGCTTGCAGATTATGTCTATATTCATTTACAGTACTTTATGTTAACTTTTGTAAAAAGACACGTTAGTATTCAACACTTTATGAGAAAGTATCGGGACCTAGGTCTAGAAATCTTGGGCGATGTTCTTATGAATGCTACCCCTGATGCTACGTGAGAAGCCCTAAAACACTAATTTGGTCTGCTTGCCTTAGAAATGCTCTTGCTATTAATGGTGACATTCCTAGCTTTCTCTCTCTTGATGGGGACATTTTTCTTACCTCTTAATTTCCTTTCCATTAGTCCTGCTATATGAGTCCAGGTCATAACTAGTGGGTTGCTTTCCCTTATCCACAGATGAAGGCAGACTATCCTGTTCTCCCTGTGACATCCTGGTACCAGCAGCAGGAATCCAGCATTTTGCTGACAAAGCTTTGGATCAGACCCCTGTATTAATCATATAATAATCCCCTAAAAACACAGACGAAATCCTAAGAAGCAGCTTCCCTGAAGCCTAAAGATAACAGGAAAAGAACACACCGAAAGGCAAAAAAATGTAACAAATACAACATATAGGAGACATGGCGTCAGCTCAACTGCATTTAAAGTTTCTGTAGAAAGAGTGGGTCCTAGACTAGTGAAGCAGGACTAATGGAAAGGCAATTAACAGATAAGAAAGATGTCCCCTTCTTTTTCGCTCAGCTATACCAGTCTGGTCACGGGAGGAAGTGAGAGCTGCCCTGAGAACGCCAGCCCCACAGGCCAATTCCTCTTTCAATAAAACATCCGGTCAATAGTGCCAGACAAAGGTTTGCAGGGAGGACCAAGTAACTGCTCTACAAATGTCTAGCCTGAACCTCTGTCCCAGACGCCCTCGTACGAGTGTGCTCGTATTAACTCTATATTAATATGAGCCTCCCCCTTGCATTGTCTGACTCGTGGAAGAGGTGGTTACCTCCAAATAGCGGATGATAATCCTTCGTACATCCAAACATCTAAGTGAACGGTGCTCCACATTTCTCTCGGGCAAAGGCTGGGAAAGCCACTGTTTGATTATTGTGAAACAAGGGCGGCACTGGGAGAAAGACCACGGTATCCATCTTAATAACCAAAAATGTTTCCCGACAGGACAAGGCTTGAAGCTCCAAAATCTGCCACCAGAAAAAACACTTTCAGAGCCAGAGCCTTTAGGGAGCTCTGTCTCAGAGGCTTAAAGGAAGGCCCTATCAGGCCCTGAGAACCAGGTTAAGGTCCAACTCAGGAACAATAAGGTAAAAGGGGGGATACAATCTTTTGACCCCTCCCCCCTTACAGAAACTGAGAAAAATCTGGATGAGTGGCAATAGCCATCTTCCTGACAGCACCTTGGTAGCATGAAATAGCTGCTACCTGCACTTTCACCGAACTCTGAGTGAGACCCTTAGCGAGCCCTCCCTGAAGGAAGGCCAGAATGCATGGAACTGGGGCCCACCAAGTGCACTCCCCCAGGACTCGCAAAATCCCTCAATGTAGCAAACCGAAACACAAAACCCACAAATGTAGGTAATATCAGACATCCAATAATCAAAAAACCCACATTACTCCAAACTGTATCCAAAAGATTTCATTCTTGTAATATTAACACCATTCTGTGACTCCAAAAGAATTCAAAAAGCTCTTCATACCAACCAAAAATGTCTTTTAAGAGAATGGTGGTTGTTTCATAAAATTGGATCAAGGGGTACCATCCAGGTTTCCCCCGTTCTTTATTGTAATCACGAACAGAACACCATCCGCCTTGTTATTTTTTAATTATTTTTTTTTAAAAGCATTGGGTTATCATGAATTATTATGATTTATTTCTACAGAAGGAAGGCTTTTTAAGCCTTTCCTGCTACTAGAGTGGTGGACTATTCCTATTTTTGATGCAATAAAATTTCAATTTATAAGGATCAATTTTAAATTTTTGAAAAAAAAATAATTAAAAAATAACAAGGGGGATGGTGTTCTGTTCGTGATTACAATAAAGAACGGGGGAAACCTGGATGGTACCCTTTGATTCAATTTTATGAAACAACCACCATTCTCTTAAAAAAATCTTTTTGGTTGGTATGAAGAGCTTTTTGAATTCTTTTGGAGTCATAGAATGGTATTAATATTACAAGAATTCAATCTTTTGGACACAATTTGGAGTAATGTGGGTTTTTTGATTATTGGACACTTGAATGCAGGCCAAAGAAGTGGACTCAAACCAAACAGGGAAACACAAATGAAAATCCTCCAACAAGTAGTCCTGCAAATGTCAAACAATTTTTTTTTTGACATTTAGATTCCCTAAAGCATCAGCAAGCTAGTCAGTGTGCCCTATACTGCACAAGCCACCTGGTCTAGTCAATCAAAGAAGTAGACCATTTTTGTGCTTTTAACAGAGTTGAAATTATGGAAGGGGAATAGTTCTTCCTGCAGATTCATCATTGCTCAAGAGCCAAGCCGAAAGACAAAATGGAGCCAGATCATCCATTATCACCAGACCAGATCAGATCAGCAGTCCCGGTGAAGCTGGAAGAAGTATTGGCTTGTCCACCTGTAGTCACTTGATGTACGCATTCCAAGGTCTGTACAGTCAATTTGGCACCATCTGTATTATTGGCTTCCATCTCTTTTCTACAAAGAACCTTGCCTATAACAGCTCACGGGGGAAAGACATAGAGCAGGTCCCCTGCCAGCCAGGGCTGCACCAAGGCATTGATTCCCATTAACCCCTGTTTGTGCTGTCAACTTCATGTTCCATTGGGTTGCCATCAAGTCCATCTTTGGTCGACCTCACCACCAACAGATTAGACTGAAGGCCTCTGGATTCAGGTCCCATTCCCCAGGATCTCACCATATATGACTGAGGAAATCCATTTGCACATTCCTCTGTCTGGCGATATGAGCTGCCGATAGCATCTGTAGGTTCTCCTCTGCCCAAGAGAACAGAAGAGCCTTCTCTGCCGAGACTCCCTGGATTCTGGTTCTCTTCTGATGTTTCACATATACCACAACCATCGCGTTGTCCAAGAGAACTCGGACTGCTCATCCATGCACCACCAGGAGAAAATATAAAAGTGTCAAATGAATAGCCACGGTCTTCATTTGGTTGATGGACCACGAAACTTCCTCCTGCTCCAGCGACCTCGCACCACCAGAGTCTGGCAACATGCCCCCCAACCAAAGAAACTTGCATCATCCATTGCTACCAGCACCCAGGATGGGGTTACTAGACTGATCCCCTTCATCAGATGTGTTGACTGGATCCACCATCTTGAGACTGTGGGGGCCACCGAGACAGGAGGTACACTTGAACTGGGTATATGTGAGCTCTGGCCCTTGGTACCAAATCCAGAGCTGCTACCATGAGCCCCAGCACTTGCAGATAATCCTAAGCTGAGGGATGCTGAACTTGTTGAACAACCCTGGCCACCCTTTTGTTTGTGAGGAAGGCCTGTCCATCTGTGTCAAAGCACACTCCCAAATACTCCGGGGACTGGGAAGAATGAAGTTTGCTTTTGGCAAAATTAATAAACCAGCCCAAGCCTTTTAAGACCTGAACCACCCAGCGTGAAACAAGCAACACTTCCTGATGAGATGCTGTCCAGATTAACCAGTCGTCCAGGTACAGATGGACCTTGATGGCTTCGCGCCTGAGGACTGCAGCTACCACGACCATTATTTTGGTGAACACCATTGTTGCTGTCACCAGGCTGAATGGCAGCACCCAGAACTGAAATGTTCTTGCAGTACACAGAATCGCAGGGACTTTTGGTCTTGTTCTCAAATGGGAATGTAAAAATAAGCCTCCAATAAGTTGAGGGAACATAGAAATTCCCCTGCTGGATGATGGCAAGAACCGAACGCAGAGTTTCCATGCGAGAATGGGTAACGTTCAGGCAAAGATCCACCCCCTTGAGATCCAGGATGGGCCAAAAAGCCAAAAAGCTCCATCCTTCTTGGGAACCACAATGTAAATAGAATAGCGACTCCATCCACACTTCAGCAGAGTAAAGTTTCCCTGACTGCTCCCTGGTTAGCAGGATCCAAACACTAGAAAATCATGAATGTTTCTGAAATGGGCTGATGGCAAGTCCAGCATGTAGCCAGCACGAATGATCTTCAGCACCTACTGATCTGAAGTTATATAGATCCACTCCCTATAAAACTCCTGCAGTTCGCCTCCTACAGAAGCAGTGAGCTTCTCATGAGGATGGTCATCTGGCCCCAAAGATGGCATCAGCTTCTCCAAGGAGTGGTACTGGTGTCTCCTCTCTGCTTTTGGGTGCTAGGAAAAGACTACCCCTGCTCTCTCAAAGCTTGAAAGAGAGAAATCAGAAGCAGCAGCTTCCAAAAATTACCTTCTTGGTCTTTAATGCCTGAAAGTCCAGGACTGCCTCCGACCCTATCTGACCCTTTAGAAGGCCCGACCCGTATCCTTCAGAAGTCTTTGGGGCTTGGGGTCTCCCAGATTTTTCACTAACTGATCCAGGTCCTACCTGAACAGCAGCCTATCCTTAAAAGGCAGCTTGCCCAAAGGTCAGCTGCCCAATTATACAACCACAAGATACTCTACCAAGCTTGCAGAGTACCGCAAAAGATCATAAAGGGTGTCCACCAAAAAGGCCGCAGCTGACTCCATTCTGGATACATCCTCGCTTTCAGGAGCTGCTATATCCAACAGAGGAGCACTCACACCACAAGTGCTTCGCAAACAGAGACCTGGATAGCCGTAACCGAAGAGACAAATAAGTTCTGTAAGGGGGGGGGGCTCCATTTTAAGACTTATCATACTGGCCAAACGAGAGGTCCATCAAGTCCAGTATCCTGTTTCTAACAATGGCTAATCCATGTCACAAGTACCTGGCAGGATATCAAGAGGTAGACAGATTCCAAGCCTCTTATTCCAAGGATAAACAGTAAAATTTTGCAACATCATCTTAATAATGGTTTACGGACTTTTCCTCCAGGAAACTGTCCAAATTTTGCAATCCTGTGTATCCCGCAGTGACGCCCCCCTTTCCACTGGGATCATGAGTCACCCCATAACTAGTATGTATCACTGGTACCGAAAAAACCTCTGTACCGTTTCCAGCAGAAGAGGATACAGCCTCTGCAGCAGTTTCACACCTTGCAAGGATTCCTCATGGGCCTCCCTTTCTGCCAATATCATCTTCTCTACCTCGGGTAAAGTAAGCCTTGGGTAAAGTCAGCATGGCTTTACCCAAGGCAAGTCTTGCCTCACAAATCTGCTTCACTTTTTTGAAGGAGTTAATAAACATGTGGATAAAGGTGAACCGGTAGATATAGTATACTTGGATTTTCAGAAGGTGTCTGACAAAGTTCCTCATGAGAGGCTTCTAGGAAAAGTAAAAAGTCATGGGATACGTGGCGATGTCCTTTCGTGGATTACAAACTGGCTAAAAGACAGGAAACAGAGAGTAGGATTAAATGGACAATTTTCTCAGTGGAAGGGAGTGGACAGTGGAGTGCCTCAGGGATCTGTATTGGGACCCTTACTTTTCAATATATTTATAAATGATCTGGAAAGAAATAAGACGAGTGAGATAATCAAATTTGCAGATGACACAAAATTGTTTAGAGTAATTAAATCACAAGCAGATTGTGATAAATTGCAGGAAGACCTTGTGAGACTGGAAAATTGGGCATCCAAATGGCAGATGAAATTTAATGTGGATAAGTGCAAGGTGATGCATATAGGGAAAAATAACCCATGCTATAGTTACACAATGTTAGGTTCCATATTAGGTGCTACAACCCAAGAAAGAGATCTAGGCATCATAGTGGATAACACATTGAAATCGTCGGTTCAGTGTGCTGCGGCAGTCAAAAAAGCAAACAGAATGTTGGGAATTATTAGAAAGGGAATGGTGAATAAAACGGAAAATGTCATAATGATGAGACCGCACCTTGAATACTGTGTACAATTCTGGTCACTGCATCTCAAAAAGATATAATTGCGATGGAGAAGGTACAGAGAAGGGCAACCAAAATGATAAAGGGGAATGGAACAGCTTCCCTACGAGGAAAGACTAAAGAGGTTAGGACTTTTCAGCTTGGAGAAGAGACGGCTGAGGGGGGATATGATAGAGATGTTTAAAATCATGAGAGGTCTAGAACGGGTAGATGTGAATCGGTTATTTACTCTTTTGGATAGTAGAAAGACTAGGGGGCACTCCATGAAGTTAGCATGGGGCACATTTAAAACTAATCGGAGAAAGTTCTTTTTTACTCAACGCACAATTAAACTCTGGAATTTGTTGCCAGAGGATGTGGTTAGTGCAGTTAGTATAGCTGTGTTTAAAAAAGGATTGGATAAGTTCTTGGAGGAGAAGTCCATTACCTGCTATTAAGTTCACTTAGAGAATAGCCACTGACATTAGCAATGGTTACATGGAATAGACTTAGTTTTTTGGAACTTGCCAGGTTCTTATGGCCTGGATTGGCCACTGTTGGAAACAGGATGCTGGGCTTGATGGACCCTTGGTCTGACCCAGTATGGCATTTTCTTATGTTCTTATGTTCTTATGGAATGCAGCAGAAAGGCAGTGAAGGATTTTCTCTTGCCTTTTAGAATAGGAACCCAATGCGGCGCTACCTGTGGTTGTGAATCCTCCAAACAAAGGCAGGAGAGGACCGGATCAATAAGGAATATGATTTCCTGGGGGAATTTCTCCTTCCTCCAGAGGTGCCGAGTTGTTGGCATCCTCAAGATCCTCTTCTTTATTAGGATCCTCCCATGAGAGCCTTGGCACAGCCACTGTGCTCCCTTAGCCGATAACCTGAGAAAACAGAGCAGGCGGAGACACCTTCAGGGCCAACCTTGGCTGGGAGTCCCCAAAGGGTGTGAAGGCATAAATTGCCTGCTGCAAAAAGGGAAAAAATTCAGGGGAAAATTTGTTGCATGCACTCTGAATCGCCACCAACAACGATTCAGCTGCAGGAACAACTGGCAGAAGTATTGGCACCGCATCAGATAATCCCCTGGCCTCATCTGACTCCACCCTATCAAGACCTGCTGGTACAGGAAAATTTCCCCAAATGGCTGCTGAAGGTGAGAGACATATCACCAATCGTGTGTCTAGGCCCTGAATACACGGCAGTGACAGCTGGCTGCTGTGCAGTGAGAAGGAAGAGGCCAAACCTGCGACTACCCCCCCCGGCAGCTCCCGGTTGGAAGCATGCCAGGCACATCAGGCCCTACTCTGTCGTGGCCCTGCACACCTTTCAGGATTCTCACTGCCTCATGCCGCAGGTCGACTAGTCCATGGTACAACTCCCCCTTTTACCGGCTCTTCCCACCATCTCCACACATCGCTGAGTGAACAAAGTCTCCTCCTGTTCAATACCTGCAGCAAAGACTCACCGATCACTCCAGTCCTGCCATTGGCTTCACTTTCTTTTTTTTAAAACTTTACTGGCAGACAAAAAGAAATCAAATGGCTGATGTTGAGGGAGCGCTCGGTAGCGGTCCCAATTCCGGGGAGGTTGATGTGCCCTTGGACCAGGGACAGCGACGGCAGCATCCACGCCGCGAAGAGGATCGCCCAGGAGTGGCATTAGGCCATGAAATAAGGCCCCAGCGTTGGCGGCTCCCTGCCGAGAAGACCGACAAAGATGGCGGCAGCTCCCTGTCGCGGAAAGATCCAATGGTGGCGGCTCTGTCTGCCGCGACAGTGGCAGCTTTGGCGGTGGCCTCCTGGCCGTGGAAGGAATGGCGCTGGCAGTGGCCTCCAGGCCGCACAGGGAGTGTTGCGTCCGTCGGTCGCAGATGGCTGCGACCGCTCTGCCTCACCTCTTTTTTACTCTTTTCCTCCTCCATTGGAAGAATGGCTGCCTCCGCTGCTGTTTGCTGAAACCCTCGGCATCTCCGAGCCAGCATGGGCGTCCCTGTCCGCCATGCTTCTTCCTGAGGCCTCCTAGGGCACACGCGTGCATGCTGCCTATGTTTTTGAATACGTCATGGCGGTAACCTCGGGGGCGGCCCCACCGCATGACGTCAGTACCTCCAGGTATTTAAACCTCCGCTCCACTCCAATTGAACGAGTTAGCAAGGACTTCGGTTTTGCTGCTCTGACTGCTTTTAAGCTGTTCGCTTGGATTCCTCACTACCATCCGGGGTATCTCGCTCCTATGGAAGCTCTGGGTACCCGCTCCTCGGGGGCCTCTCACTTCTACTCGCCCTCCGGGGTTAATCTGCCTATCCGTAAGGACACCTACTCCTTCTGGGTCCTGTCTGCTTTCTTTCAGGAACCCTCAACGCTCCTAGGTACTCACTCCTCGAGGGCCTACTCTACTCAGGGTATCCTGCATCTCGGACCTCGGATCCCTCTCTTCATTCAACTACCGAAGGAAGTTATCAGCACTGCTACTCTATGAGTATCACTATACTCCAGCTCTCTTCATCCCACTCTTCAGGTGCACGGCCTACCCCACGCTGCGGAACACTACCGCACCTTTGTTACATCTGGGTGAGACCATCAACTACAGAGACTGTCTGAGTTTATTGTGTTATCGCTGGAATACAGTACGGTCCGTTCCTTGGGCAAGATTCAACTCTTCAACAGCAGTGTAATAAAGCTTTCTTTCCTCAGTGTCTGCTTACTAGAGTCTAGCCAATCGTTGTGGTTCCCCACGGGGCCCCTCCCCGTGGGAGGAGTCATCGCCACTTCGACCAAGAGTCCACAATATGCCACAAACCCAACAGATTGCTAACTCCATGGACTCGGCTCAGCTTGCAGCCTTGCAGGCCATTCCTGGCCTAGCCTAGCGGATCACTGAGCAACAAAGTCTCTGGAAAGCCTGGCTGCTGCCTTCAATCAGTTACATGCACAACTGAATACTTCAGCAACTCCAGTGAAAGAATTGCTGCCTCCGGTGGTGACTGTCAAGACCACCATACCACTATCCATGCCTACCCGCTTTACGGGTGAAACAAGGATGTGTAGAGGGTTTGTTAACCAATGCAATATGTATTTTTCTTTGCAACCTGCCCTCTTTCCCACAGAAGCTTCCAAGACCACCTATATCTTATCTCTACTTGAAGGAAGAGCCTTGGCTTGGGCTTCACCGTTATGGGAACATGAAGATCCTATCCTGAATGACCTATCAGGATTTCTGAAACTTTTCAAGTCCTTCTTCGAAGACCCGGCTCGCCACACCGTCACTGGATCCGCTCTGCTCAATCTCCAGCAAGATAATAAGCCGCTAGCAGACTATGCGATCAAATTCAAGACTTTAGCATCCGAACTACACTGGGACACAGGATGTTTATGTGTTATCTTCATGGAGGATCTCAACTCTCGCTTAAAGAACGAACTGGTGGCTCGCGACCTGCCTGATACCCTTGAATCTCTCATGAAACTGGCTGGGAGAATAGACCGCCGGATTCGAGACCGGACTCAAGAGGCTAAGAGTCCTCGAAAGCCCGTCCCGGGAGCTAACTGACCTAAACCTGTGCCAATTGTCTCAAGCCTACCATCTGCACCCTTAGAAGACGACAAGCCTATGCAATTAGGAAGAAGTCATTTAACTTCTAAAGAAAGATGATTCCGCAAACGCATGGGGTTATGCATGTACTGTGGCCAATCAGATCAAGCCATCCAAACCTGTCCCATCTGTCTGGGAAACTGACTGGCTTAGGATCTGCAGGACTCCTCCTCCTAGGCCTCACCGCTCCAACTCCTCCATTGTCTTTACCAGTCTCACTCCTCTGCGGAAGCCTGGAGTTTCAGTCTCTTGCCCTCATAGACTCTGGTGCTAGAGGAAATTTCATCTTAAAATGCTTAGTAGACATCTACAGATTCCTACCACACCAATAGCTAAGCCATTGCTATTATCTTCAATCCATGGAGAACCATTGCCTGGAGCGGTTTCGTTGATTACCCAGGCCATCGGTCTGCGCACTGGAGCTTTACACTCTGAAACCATCTCCTTCCTCGTATTGGAATAGACCATGCATCCGGTGGTACTTGGACTGCCCTGGCTACAAGATCATATGCCACAGTTTAACTGGGTAACGCTGGAATTATCCTGGTGGGGACCTGGCTGTTATGGCCGGTGTCTCGCGGAAGTCTAGCCACTAATATGCATGCATACTACACCATCATTACCAGGTTTGCCTCCACAATACACCTCCTTCCAGGATGTCTTCTCTAAACAAGCAGCAGATGTACTTCCACCTCACAGAGTTTTCGACTGTGCTACAAACCTGAAACCCAATACGGAGCCTCCTAAAGGGAGAGTTTACCCACCTTCTGCAGCTGAGACTAAGGCCATGTCCACCTATATACAAGAGAACCTTCAAAAAGGTTTTATCAGACCCTCCAAATCCCCGGCTGGTGCAGGATTCTTTTTTGTGGGAAAAAAGATGGCACCTTACGTCCCTGCATCGACTATAGGGGTCTGAATGAAATTACCATCAAGGACCGGTATCCCCTGCCCTTAATTTCCGAACTATTTGACAGACTCCAGGGAGCCAAGATATTTTCTAAACTGGACCTCAAAAGAGCTTACAACATGGTGCACATTCGTGAAGTTGACGAATGGAAGACGACCTTTAACACCCGCAATGGACACTTCGAGTATCTCGTCATGCCCTTCGGACTAAGTAACACACCTGCAGTCTTCAAAATATGATGAACGACATCTTACGGGACTTACTATATCAATTTGAGGTAATATATCTTGGTGACATCCTGATCTTCTCCCAGGATCTACAAACACACCAAGAGGATGTAAAAAAGGTTTTAAGACGCCTACGGGAGTAGCACTTATATGCAAAACCCGAGAAGTGTGAGTTCCACAAGGAATCTGTACCCTTCCTGGGATACATTGTTTCAACAAACGGGTTTCAGATGGACCCCAAGAAATTAGAAAGCATCTGAGATTGGCCCCAACCTACATGCCTGAAGGCACTGCGCCATTTCTTGGGCTGCACAAACTACTACCGTTCCTTTATCAAGAACTATTCATCATTGACGGTCCCTCTCACTGCAATGACCAGAAAGGGAGCCAACCCTGCTAACTGGTCTCCTGAAGCTATATCTGCCTTCCTGTCTCTCAAAGAGGCTTTTCAAAAAAAGCCGTGCCTCCGCCATCCAGTCCTTCGCCCATTCATCGTCGAGGTTGACGCATCGGACGTCGGCATGGGAGCAGTTTTGAGCCAGTACAGCGAGTCCAATGTGCTCCATCCATGCTCCTTCTTCTCAAGGTGCTTCTCGCCCGCCAAAAGAAATTATGGAATCGGAGACAAAGAGTTACTCGCAATAAAGCTGACCTTTGAGGAGTGGTGTCCTTGGCTGGAGGGCTCACAACATCAGATAGTAGTGTACACCGATCACAAGAACTTGGGAGTACCTCAGACATGCACAACGACTCAACCAACGTCAAACAAGATGGTCACTGTTCTTCAACAGATTCGATTTCCTTTTGAAATACCATCCGGGAGAGAAGAACATCCGGGCGGCTGATGCCGTCACGATCCTTCTCACCTCAGGATGTGCCAGACGAACCCCATCACATTATTGATCCCGGGAAAGTGGTTCTTGCAGCCACTCATGTTGTACCCGCTGGAAAGACAGTTGTGGCTAGAAATTAAAGGAAGAAACTGTTGAAGTGGGCACACAATTCCCGCTTGGCTGGCCATCTTGGACAGAGTCATACTTTGGCCATGTTACAGCGGTATTACTAGTGGCCAACCATGAAAAAGGATGTACAAGCTTATGTGGGTTCCTGCGCTGTCTGCGCCAAGCAAAAGCCACCAGCTGGACGTCCTTGGGGTCTGTTTCAACCCCTGCCAGCGCAGGTGAACCCTGCGCTGGCAGGGGTTGAAGCAACCGTTTTTGTGGTAGACTTACCACTCTCCAATGGGAACAATACCATTTGGGTCACTGTTGATCGCTTCTCCAAGATGGCAACATTTAGTAGCCTTACCAGGATTACTTTCAGCTGTGGAGTTAGCGAGACTCTTCATCAAACATATCTTCCGCCTTCATGGAATGCCTAAGCATATTCTGTCCGACAGAGGAGTACAATTCACTACTAAGTTCTGGAGAGCCCTATGTCAAAAGTTTGACATCTCATTGGACTTGACCTCCGCTTACCACCCTCAGTCTAATGGACAGACTGAAAGAATGAACAGAACGCTTAAACAGTTTCTATGGTCCTACGTAAATTCAAGACAGAGTGACTGGGCGGACCTGCTGCCTTAGGCAGAATTTGCTATCAACTTGCATCCTGCTACATCTATGTGGTCTTCTCCCTTCCAACTAGTCTATGGACGACAACCGCTTCCACCTCTGCCAATTCCCTTATCAGTGGCTTCTCCTGCCGCACAGGCCACTGCAGCAGAGTTATCTCAGCTTTGGAAGCAAACAAAGGATCTACTCCTTAAAGCAGGACAGAATGCAAAAAAGATCTACGATGCTCACCATCGAAAGGCACCTCAGTTTCAGCCTGGAAACAAAGTCTGGCTGAGTACCAAGTTCTTCCGTCTTAAACTACCTTCAGCACGTTTTGCACCTCGCTATGTAGGACCCTTTGCTATCCTTCGGCGCTTGGGAAATCTGACGTACAGTTTGAAACTACCCCCATCAATGAAAATACATAACGCCTTCCATGTCTTTCTGTTAAAACCCTTGATGCTCTCAGAGTTCTCTAAGAAGACCCCAGAACCCACTAGCCTGGACACGGAGGATGATATTGAGTATGCTGTAGATGACATCTTGGATGTCCGCAAGAGAGGCAAGACGTGGGAATACCTCATCTCCTGGGATGGTTATGGACCAGAAGAAAACTCATGGAAGCCTCTGGCCAACATCATGGATAAAGACATGGAACGTCAATTTCATCTCGCACACCCTCGAAAACCCAGACCACCAGGAAGAGGTCCTGGAGGGGGCCCTTTGAAGGGGGGTACTGTTGCATCCATCGGTCGCAGACGGCTGCGACCGCTCTGCCTCACCTCTCTTTTACCCTTTTCCTCCTCCATTGGAAGAATGGCTGCCTCCATTGCTGTTTGCCGATGCCCTCTGCGTCTCCGAGCCAGCATGGGCGTCCCTGTCCACCATGCTTCTTCCTGAGGCCTCCTAGGGCACGCTGCCTACGTTTTTGAATATGTCATGGCGGGAACCTTGGGGGGGGGGGGCGTCCCCACCACATGATGTCAGTACCTCTGGGTATTTAAACCTCCGCTCCACTCCAATTGAACGAGTTAGCAAGGACTTCGGTTTTGCTGCTCTGACTGCTTTTAAGCTGTTCGCTTGGATTCCTCACTAGCATCTGGGGTATCTCGCTCCTATGGAAGCTCTAGGTACCCGCTCCTCGGGGGCCTCTCGCTTCTACTCGCCTTCCGGGATTAATCTGCCTAACCGTAAGGACACCCGCTCCTCGGGGGTCCCGTTTGCTTTCTTTCAGGAACCCTCAATGCTCCTAGGTACTCACACCTCAAGGGCATACTTTAGTCAGGGTATCTTGCATCTCGGACCTCGGGTCCCCCTCTTCATTCAACTACCAAAGGAAGTTATCAGCACTGTTACTCTATGAGTATCACTATACTCCAGCTCTCTTCATCCCACCCTTCAGGTGCACGGCCTATCCCGCGCTGCGGAACACTACCGCACCTTTGCTACATCTGGGTAAGACCATCAACTACAGAGACTGTCTGAGCTTACTGTGTTATTGCTAGACTACAGTACTGTCCGTTCCTTGGGCAAGATTCAACTCTTCAACAGCAGTACAAATAAAGCTTTCTTTCCTCAATGTCTGCTTACTAGAGTCTAGCCAATCATTGTGGTTCCCCACAAGGCCCCTCCCCATGGGAGGAGTCATCACCACTTCAACCAAGAGTCCACAATATGCCACAAACCCAAAAGGGAGGAGCTACAGCAGCAGCCTCTGGGCCACAAGGAGCGGGCGGAGGTGGCACATGGCCACAAAGGAGGCAGTGATGATGGGGCGGCCTCCAGGCTGCAGGAAGAACATTGGTGGTGACGGCGGCGGCTGGACCGTCGTGGACGGCAGTAATAGCAGCAATAGCGGTGGCCTCCAGGCTGTGAGGAGAGGGCAGCAGTCAGTGTCGGCAGTAGCGGCCTCTGGGCCGCGCTGCAAGGTAAGAGGCTGCTTGTGGGCATAGCCACAAGCAGCATCGCAACAGCTGAAAGAGGAGACCAAGAGGGGGGTGCATGGGGGAAGGCAAAAAAGGAGAAAATGACTGAGCACACGCTCAGATTTAAAAATCTCCTCCTGGAAGAGTTTTTTCAAAATGTATCTCATCCCCCTGCCAGGCTCTATCAGAACCTAATGAGAATGGGAGCGGCTGTGTGAGCTCATACTGCTGGTCTGAACCAGAGACCTGGCCTGTGGTCTGATCACCAATCCAGCAATGAACTGAAGATCACCCCCATCCTTCCATCTGCTGGGAAGCAGAAAATACTGGATTATTGGTGCTTGGCACCACCCCTAAGTATTAGCTGTGATGTCACAGGGAGAAAACAGAACAGTCTGTCTCAATCTGCTGGTAGGAGAAACAACCCATTAGTTACGACCTTGACTGGTATAGCTGGATGAAATTGAAAGGAAAATTAGTTTCTTACCTGATAATTTTCGTTCCTGTAGTACCAAGGATCAGTCCAGGACACCTGGGTTGTGACTCCGCACCAGTAGATGGAGACAGACTAAAACTTGTGGGCGGAGCATATATGCCCCTGTGGCAGTCACAGCCCCTCAGTCATACGTAATGTCAAAGTAGACAAAAGCCAAAAGGCAACCATAGCTAACCATACAACTTGGTAGGGAAAAGAAAAGCAACACCCCTACAGGAACCAGACTCCCCAACCGGGAAAGCGAATAAACAAGGATCAGCGTACTGAAAAACACAATAATGAGCGGACTCTCCGTTACTATAACGCAACACTGCGGGCGGGATCCTGGACTGATCCTTGGTACTACAGGAACGAAAATTATCAGGTAAGAAGCTAAATTTCCTTTCCCTGTACGTACCAGGATCAGTCCAGGACACCTGGGATGTACCAGAGCTAACTTATCGAGGGTGGGAAGCAGAGAGTCCCGCTCGGAGTACCCTCTCTCCAAAACCCCCAGCTTCAGTAGCCTGAACATCCAACCGGTAATGTTTAATGAAGGTATGCAACGACTTCCAGGTAGCCGCCCTGCAAATCTCTTGAGGCGACACCTGAGAAGATTCCACCCAAGACGCAGCGTGAGACTGTGTCGAATGAGCCCGAAGACCCACAGGCGGTGATTTTCCCCGCAGAATGTACGCAGAACCAATGGCTTCTTTGAGCCAACGGGCAATTGTCGTGCGGGACGCCGCAGCACCTTTCTTTGGACCCGAAGTCAACACAAACAGATGATCCGCCACCCGAAACGGATTAGTAACCTCCAGATAGCGAAGAAGGGACCTCCGCACATCCAGTTTTCGCAAGTCTTTTGTTTTCGGGTCCGAAGACTCCCCAACCGTGAAAGCGGGAAGTTCAATTGACTGATTCAAATGGAACGACGACACGACCTTAGGAAGGAAGGAGGGAACCGTCCGCAAGGAAACCCCCGAATCGGAGATGCGCAAGAAGGGCTCCCTACAGGACAACGCCTGTAATTCTGAAACACGACGGGCCGATGCAATCGCCACTAGGAATACGGTCTTCAAGGTGAGATCCTTGAGCGTAGAACGTTTCAGGGGCTCAAACGGCGCTAAGCATAAGGCAGAGAGTACCCAGTTGAGGTTCCAAGACGGGCAAGGGGGCCGCAACGGAGGACGGAGGTGCTTAGCCCCCCTAAGAAAGCGGGAGATATCCGGGTGGAGAGCCAGAGAGACCTCCCGGACCTTACCACGCAAACCCCCAAGCGCCGCCACTTGAACCCGAAGGGAATTACACGCTAAACCTTTAGCGAGCCCCGCCTGGAGAAAAGCCAGAATATCGGCAATAGAAGCGGAAGTGGGGTCTAGGCCCCGCTCCATGCACCATTCCTCAAAAACTACCCAGACCCGAACATAAGCTAGGGACGTAGACTGTTTTCTGGATCTCAGCAACGTAGCTACAACCGCATCCGAGTAGCCTTTTCTCTTCAGCCGATACCTCTCAAAAGCCATGCCGCGAGACAAAAGTGAGCCGCATCCTCCAAACAGACGGGGCCCTGACGAAGGAGCCCCGCGAATTCCTGCAGATGAAGGGGTGCGGCCACCGACAGCTGGACCAGGTCCGCAAACCACGGCCGGCGTGGCCACTCTGGCGCCACCATGATCACATTGGATGGGTGCAATTCTATGCGCCGTAGGATCTTGCCGATCATGGGCCACGGTGGAAACACATACAGAAGCACATCCACCGGCCAGGGAAGCACCAACGCGTCGACTCCCTCTGCTCCCCTTTCGCAACATCGACTGTAAAATCGCGGAGCCTTCGCGTTGTGCCAGGTGGCCATCAGATCCATGTGGGGCGTTCCCCAAGTCCGGCATATGAAGAGAAACGCCTCGTCCGCCAACTCCCACTCTCCGGGATCCAAGCGGTGACGACTGAGAAAATCTGCCTGGACGTTGTCGACTCCCGCTATGTGGGAAGCCGCGAGATGGCTGAGATGCCGTTCTGCCCAGAGCATCAAGAGCCGCGCCTCCTCCGCCACTAGAGGACTTCTTGTCCCTCCCTGGCGATTGATGTAAGCCACGGTGGTAGCGTTGTCCGACAATACCCGGACCGCCTGGTCTCCAGCCGGTTGATAGACCACCGGGTCTGCGACTCTGACCACAGACCCTGAACCGACTTCCCTTGGCAAACTGCCCCCCCAGCCGGAAAGGCTGGCATCCGTGGTCACCACCGTCCAGTTGGGTACCAGAAGGGACACTCCACAGGAGAGATGTTTGGAATCCAGCCACCAGCTCAGGCTGGATCGCGCCTGCCCCTCGAGAGGTAGAGGTAGATAGAAATCCTCGGAAACCGGTTTCCAGCGGGAAAGCAATGAGAACTGCAGCGGCCGTAGATGAGCGAACGCCCAAGGGACTAACGCCAGCGTGGATGCCATAGACCCCAGAACTGTCAGGTAATCGCAGACTCGTGGCCGGTGTAGCGACAAAAGATGTAGCACCTGAGACTGCAGTTTGCATATCCGTTCCTGCGAGAGAATCACCTTGCCTCGCTTCGTGTCGAAAGGGCTCCATGATATTCCAAGGACTGAGAGGGTTCGAGATGACTCTTGTTGAAGTGGACCACCCAGCCCAGGGACTGCAAGAGCTGTAACACCCTGGCCACCGCCTGCCGACACAGACTCTGAGACTTCGCCCGGATCAGCCAATCGTCGAGGTAAGGGTGAACCAGCAGGCCTTCCTGCCGCAACTGCGCCGCCACGACCACCATCACTTTCGTGAATGTCCAAGGCGCTGTCGCCAGGCCGAATGGGAGCGCCCGGAACTGGAAGTGCCTGCCCAGAATGCAAAACCTCAGAAACCGCTGAAAAGCTGGTTGAATTCCCACATGAAGGTATGCTTCTGTGAGATCTAGGGACGCCAGGAATTCGCCGGGACGCACTGACGCGATCACTGACCGAATGGTCTCCATTTTGAAGTGAGGGACCCGAAGGCATCTGTTGACTCCTTTCAGATCCAGAATTGGGCGGAAAGTGCCGTCTTTCTTGGGGACTATGAAGGAAATGGAGTACCGGCCCTCGCCATACTGAGCGGCCGGAACCGGCGCGATGGCTCCCAGTCTTTCTAGTCTTTGGATGGTATCTAGCACCGCTGCCTTCTTCTTGGGATCCTTGCAGGGTGAGACCAGGAATTTGTCCGTTGGGATGCGAGCAAAATCTAACTCGTAGCCGTGTTTTATCACGTCTAGGACCCATTGATCCGACGTCACGCTGGCCCATTCCTCGAGGAAGAAGGATAGACGCGCCCCCACGTTTGGAACAACGTGCCGAGGACGCGACGAGGAATGGGCCGGCCGAACTTCATTGCGAAGGCTTGGACCCCGCACCCGACGGGGCCCCTCCTTGCCGGCCAAAACGTTTGCCCCGAAAGGACTGCTGCCACTGGGTGTTCCGAGAGGAAGACGGCCTATACGAGGGTCCAGAGGATCTTTGCGGCCTTGACTTCCTGGGTCCCCTGAACCGGGCTCTGCCTGAAAAGGAAGATCTCGACCGGGCCCTATCCTCCGGCAGCTTAAACGCTCGGTTCTCCCCCAGGGAAACCATCAAATCGTCCAACTCCTTGCCGAACAGCAATTTCCCCTTAAAAGGCAAAGCCCCAAGGTGAGCCTTGGAAGAGCCATCCGCTGCCCAATTGCGCAGCCAAAGGAGACGACTTGCCGACACCGCTGCCACCATGGACCTAGCTGAGGTGCGCAAAAGATCATGGAGTGCATCAGCGCCATAGGCAATGGCCGCCTCCCAACTGTCTGCGTGGGAAGCCTCCTCTGGAAAGAGACCCGCATTCGCCTGCAGGACTTGAGCCCAGCGCAGACTAGCCCGCATGTTGAACCTCCAACTTTCGGTCTTGAATATCCCGGAGGGCTGTTGCTCCCGTGACCGGGATGGTAGACCTCTTTGTGACAGCGGACACCGCCGAATCCACCTTTGGGAGTCGGAGGAGCTCTAGCGCGTCCTCCGGCAAAGGGTAAAGTTTGTCCATGGCCTTGCTGACCTTCAGACCTAACTCCGGAGTATCCCATTCCTTGAAGAGGATATCCGTGGACGAAAAATGAAAAGGAAAAGCGACCGCCGGCCCTGTGAGTCCAAGCAGAACAGGATCCATATTTGCCTCCTGGCGGACCACCACCGGAGGAGCTTCAATCCCCAGCTCCTGGAGAATGGCCGGAATGAGTGGCGACAGTTCCTCTCTGCGGAACAGACGCACCACCTTGGGGTCATCCCCGTCGACGGCCTGCGCTCCTTTACCTGTACTGGGCTGCGCCGAGCCATCTGCTGCTGCCGTCCCGGCCCCCGGCAGGGGCTCCTCGGAGGCCTCTGTGTCCGCCCCGGAGGTATCTTCGGAATCCGAGTCCTGCGGCACCCCTCGGGGAAGCCGCTTGCCCCGGGCCGCGCTCTGGGTGATCTTCGCCACCCTCCTTGCCATCTTCTTCTGCGGCGGGGTCCGGTGGACCCTGGAGCGCAAGGTGTCCCCCCGTCTGCGCTTGCTGCGCTTATAACGGAGAACTTTGCGCAGCAAAAGCGCCAAATCTTCAGAAAACTCGCCCGAATCCGTTGCGTCGCTTTCCGAATGCCCCCGGGACTGGGGCCCCTCCGAAGGGACCTCCCCAGCCGCACCCCGCTGCGGGGAAAGCGTAGGAGGTAAAACCGAGGCCCCCACCGTTTCCCACGAAACTACCCGTCCGGTGGACAAAATGGCCGCCACTCCCGCGCTGACCGGGAACGGGTCAGGAGGCCTATCAGGGGGACCCCCCCCTTGCGACGGCGTGCATGCGACCCGGGAACGGGCCCCCCGAGGAGCCGCCGACGATCCCTCGTCTCCCGGGACGCAGGCCGAGCAAAGGCTGTCCCGGGAGAGACGCGCGCGCGCCGAGCCGCAGGCCCTGCACTGCGAGCCGCGCGGCATTGCAAAAAACCGCGGGAAACCAAAGACGCGCCGAAAAACCCTGAGGGGCGCTGAATAAAACCAAAAAATCAACGCGGCGGAAATCGGCAACCTCCCCCCTGCCGACGACGCCCCCCCACCCCCCCGAGCGGGACGGAGCGCACCGCCAAGGAACGGAGAGCCGACAGAAAAACAAAAGTAAAACACTTTTTTTTTTTTTTTTACAGAAAAAACGCTGTCCCTGGTACTGAAAACGCCCTATGTCCTGCAGGGGTGAGTGAACCGGGCTCCCCGGTGTCACCCCTGACGCTGCTACTAGCCCAGCCGGGTCCTCAACCCTAGCAGCGGCCTCAACCTGGGGAGGGTAGTCCCCTCAGGACCTCACAACTCCCCAGGGAGGCAGGGCAACCGGGACTAAACTAACCAAATTAAACAAAAAAACCAATTTACAGGAAAAAACCAAGGAAGTCTAATAGAAAACAAAACCCAAAAAGCGAACCTGACTAAAAACCAGAATCAGGCCCGACAGGGCTGTGACCGGACCTGCACCACCTACTGGAGACAGAGTAAGACTGAGGGGCTGTGACTGGCACAGGGGCATATATGCTCCGCCCACAAGTTTTAGTCTGTCTCCATCTACTGGTGCGGAGTCACAACCCAGGTGTCCTGGACTGATCCTGGTACGTACAGGGAAACTGCATTTACTTGTACTTCCACAGTCACTTTCTTGATAGAGTATGTGTCCTGTATCCATTTACCTGTATATATAATGCCACTTCCAAACAACATGCATCCCATATCTCTTCCCCAAGCTCGCTGCTCTTACCTGCTGGCTGTTGAAGTTCAGCAGGATAAACATCTGCAAGGTGGAGACATGGAGAGTGACAGCTCCATACAAAACTTCTGCATGCCCAAGCCAGGTCCAATGCAATCTCCGAGGCTTTGCGTGTTCCAGCCCACACATGCTCTGACCTACAAGAGGAATCAGCCCATATCCTGTAATTTCTATACACCCATCACAACAATCCATAGACCCTTCTGCGCCACAATACAGACTCTTCTCATCCAGCATCACCCTCAACACACTCCTTCCCCTGTCACCATCATCCATACTCTTCTCATCCAACCTCACCCTCAACACACTCCTTCCCCTGTCACCATCATCCATACTCTTCTCATCCAACCTCACCCTCAACACTCTTTCCTCTGTCACTGTCATCCATAGACTCTTCTCATCCAACCTCACTCACATCACACTCCTTCCCCTGTCACTGTCATCCATAGACTCTTATTTTAAAAAACTTGTATTCCACCTCCTCTAATAAAAATGTTTAGTGAGGATTACATACTAAAGCATACATAATCAAGAATAACACAACATAATATCAACAACAGGTACAAGATATAGTTCTAAAAACATAATCATGTAAAAGCCTTCCTAAAATACAGAGCTTTAATACAGTGCCTAAACTTGATTATATCTCACTGTTTCAGAATAGGAAGAGACTCTCACTTTTGTGAGTTGATGCCTATAGCCTTGCGGTGCAGATATTGTCAACAAATCCATACTAGCAGAAACTAATGGATACCAAGAATGTATATTCTGATTGTAGCATTTTATGAGTTAAGACCAGCAATTTTTAAAAAAATGTATTCTTAACCCTGGGAGGCGCTATGAATGCGTTGGTCCAGCCCCTCCTAAGATCCCCAACATAAATAATAGAAATGGAGGCATCAAATGGATGTATAAGGCCGCCTGAACGAGAAAATCTGGAAAGCTATAAGCACAAATGCTCGTAGTTCGGGCAATAAAATCCCAGACCTGCAGGCCCTAATGATGAAGGCGGACTTGGACATTGTTGCTGTCATGGAGACTTGGTTCACAGAATCACATGATTGGGATACGGCCATACCGGGCTATAACTTGTTAAGGAAGGACAGAGAGGACAGAAAAGGGGGAGGAGTGGCTCTTTATGTCAAAAACAAAATCCAAGCATCTGAGCTGCAAGGAAGATGGGGCAAAGAAGAAGCATTATGGGCCGTCCTAAAAAACGATGATGGGGCATCCAATTTTATTGGAGTGGTTTACAGGCCTCCAAATCAAATGGAAGAACTTGACAGAGATCTGGTTGAAGACATCCAAAAGATGAGAAAGAAGGGAGAAATGGTGATTGTTGGAGATTTTAAGCTGCCGGATGTAGACTGGAGAATCCCTTCTGTAGAATCTAACAGTAGTAGAGAGATAGTGGATACCCTGTAAGGGGCTCTGTTCAAACAAATGGTAATGGAACCCACGAGGGAGGGAGCTATACTCGATTTAGTGCTCACTAATGGAGATAACATCTCTAATGTCCGGGTAGGGCGCCCACCTCAGCACCAGTGATCATCATACGGTATGGTTTCATATCACACATAGGATACGGAGAAGTTGCACAAAGACCCAAGTTTTGCAGTTCAAAAACACGGACTTTGTTGAAATGGGGAAGTACCTGGAGGAAGAACTAGAAGGCTGGGAGAAAATGAGAGATGTGGATCAACAGTGGACCAAACTAAAAGGAGCAATTACCAAGGTAACTAATATATATGTTAGAAAAGTAAAGAAAAGCAAGAGAAAAATGAAACCTATCTGGTTCTCAAAGGAGGTGGCTGATAAAATAAAAGCTAAAACAACAGCGTTTATATTTCTTAAAGGATCCCAAACGGAGGATCACAAGGAAGAATATCTGGTGGAACTGAGGGAGATGAAGTAAGTAATAAAAAAAGCAAAAAGTCAAGCGGAAGAAAGGATTGCCAAAGAGGTAAAAGCGAGGTGACAAAACATTTTTCAGATACATCAGAGAAAGGAGAAAAGTTCAAAGTGGTATAGTGAAATTGAAAGGTGGAAAGGGTCAATGTGTGGAGAGAGACGAAGAGATGGCAGATATATTAAACGAATAATTCAGTTCGGTGTTCACTAAAGAGGACCCTGGAGAAGGACCGTCGCTAGTTAACAAGAAACTGGAGGGGAGTGGAGTAGATGAAACTCCGTTACAGAAGAGAATGTATGGGAAGAGCTGGGAAAACTGAAAGTGGATAAAGCCATGGGGCCGGATGAGGTTTATCCCAGGATATTGAGGGAGTTCAGAGATGTGCTGGCGGGTCAGACCTCAACCTTGCTTGCCATTGCCTTTGGATTGCCGCCAGCCCTGACTCAAGCCTGCCCTTGGACGCCTCGTCAGCTTACTCCCTGAACATGGTTTTCTTCATGCTTCGGCCTGCTTTTGCACGAGCGCCCTCTGTCTGCCTCCGTTCCATTGGCGCCCGAGTTTCCAGGACATTACCCAGTCCAGAGTAAGACTGTACCATCTCTCACCTGCTATCTCTGGGCTGAACCAACTCTTACTTCAACTACACACAGAGTCCCACCTAAGTCCTGCCGGCCACTGCACCCAAAGGCTCAACCCGTGGGGAACAAGGGCTGGTATAAGTGAAGCTCATGCGGCCTCTATCAGCCCACTCCACCTGCCGAAGGTGGGGACCCGTAGGTCCTTACCTACGGGTTGCGTCAACCCCACCTTGGCCCAAGGATCTACCTCCGATGCAACAATGGCCTGGATTGCAAACTGGTTGACGAACAGAAGACAATGTGTGATGGTAAATGGAACTTACTCTGAAGAGAGAGTGGTGTTAGGCGGAGTACCGCAAGGATCGGTGTTGGGACCGGTCCTGTTCAATATCTTTGTGAGCGACACTGCAGACGGGATAGAAGGTAAGGTTTGTCTTTTTGCAGATGATACTAAGATCTGCAACAGAGTAGACACGCTGGAAGGAGTGGAGAGAATGAGACGGGATTTAAGGAAGCTGGAAGAGTGGTCGAAGAAATGGCAGCTGAGATTCAATGCCAAGAAGTGCAGAGTCATGCATATGGGGTGTGGAAATCCAAAAGAACTGTATTTGATGGGGGGTGAAGGGTTGATGTACACAGAGCAGGAAAGAGTCCTAGGGGTGATAGTGTCTAACGATCTGAAGTCGGCAAAACAATGTGACAAGGCAATAGCTAAAGCCAGAAGAATGCTGGGCTGCATAGAGAGAAATATCTAGTAAGAGAAAGGAAGTGATGATTCCCTTGTACAGGGCCTTGGTGAGGCCTCACTGGAGTACTGTGTTCAGTTCTGGAGACCGTTATCTCCAAAGGGACAGAGACAGGATGGGGGTGGTCCAGAGAAGAGCGACCAAAAAGGTGGATGGTCTTCATAAAATGACTTATAAGGAGAGATTGAAGAACTTAAATACGTATACCCTGGAGGAGAGGAGGAGCAGGGGTGATATGAAACAAACTTTCAGATACTTGAAAGATTTTAATGATCCATGGTCAACAACAAACCTTTTCTGTTGGAAAAAAATCAGTAGAACTAAGGGTCACAATTTGAAACTCCAGGGAGGAAGACTCAGAACCAATGTCAGGAAGTATTTCTTCACAGAGAGGGTGATGGATGCCTGGAATGCCCTTCCGGAGGAAGTGGTGAAGACTAAAACTGTGAAGTATTTCAAAGGGGCATGGGATAAATACTGTGGATCCATAAATGCTAGAGGATGGGAATGAAGAGAAGAACCATAGAGGTGGCTTGCTGGAATGGTGGCTACTACCTGGTGATTACTACCCTTACTCAATAAGACTTCACATGGTTAATGCAACTCCAACATTGCTCTCTGCTTCAACGGCAAGGGGAAATGTGGAAAAGAGGATTTGCATTCATACAACGACCAACAAGGACTGAACTACACAGTCTGGGTAAACAAATAAGCTGGGGTAGCTTGCTTATTGTGGCAGTTACTACCCTAAACCAATTAAGCCTGATACTTCACTTTGAATGCATATACAGCGTTGCTCTCTGCTTCAACAGCAGGGGGAAATGTGGAAAAGAGGATTTACATTCAGACAACATCCAACAAGGCATTGATCTGTGCAGTCTGGGTAAATAAGCATCGGGGTAAGTTGCTTGATGCAGTGGTTACTACCCTTAACTATTAAGCCTTATGCTTCACCTTTGATGCAACTCCAACATTACTCTCTGCATCAATGGCAGGGGGTGGAAGGAAATTTGAATCAAACAGTTACCAACAAGGGCCCTGAACTTGGTGGTCGGTGAAACAGATAAGTATGGGAAAATAAGTGTGGGAGCTTGCTGGGAAGACTGGATGGGCCGATTGGTCTTTTTCCACTGTCATTTCTATGTTTCTTTAGCATGACCCATTCGTCTTTAGAATTTATTCCCTTCTTTTTGTTTCCAAAATCTGTTTATTTATTTATGGTATAAGCAGGATGCAATGTAGCAAGAACGTGCAGATAATGATATAACAAACTTCACCAACAAAAATTTGTTTTACCATTTATGTGGCCATCATACTAGGCACTCTTGGTGTGTGATACCTTCATTTGCCTTATATACAATCATCAGCCAATATAGACTTCCCTCTTTTTTCACTTTTTATATGCAAATAAAACTTATGTGATTCTGGAGTGAAACAAAACTCCCCGACACGCGTCTGTGTTTCGTAGACTGCTATTTCTTTTGTTCATTTAATTTAAATGAAATTTAATGAACAAAAGGAATGGCTTTCGCTTGAAAAATTCCCCCTGATGCAGTCTACGAAACAGGAACCTGAGCCCGAAACAGTTCCCCTTTTTGGTTGTAGAATCCAAAAAGACGAAGACCTTCCCGAGGATCTAGATGTCTGAAATGCCGAGCTTCTGTAGGGCCAAAAATGCTTGGAGTCTCTGGCCCGACCCCTCATGGGCGAGGGGCGATGTGACCTCTTTTTCTTATCTTCTGGTAGCCACGGCACTGAAGGTTCACCCCACTTACTGGCTAACTTCTCCAATTCACTTCTGAATAGGAGGGATTCTTTAAGAGGCATCTTTGTGAGGTTAGCCTTAGAGGTCGCATCCGCTGACTAATTTCACAGCCATAGTTGTCTTCTGGCTGCCACCACCGAGGCTACTCCTCTGACCGAAGTACACACTGGGTCAGAGCTTGCATCTGCTAGGAAGGCCACGGCGGGCTCAATCACCTCTCTGGAATGTGTCCCTGAGCTCTCTGTCTCTCTCTCGAGAAGCAGACACAGGTGAGCCACAGGGCACAACAGGAAGCGATCTGCAGTGTCATTGCTGTCATGTCAAAGGCTTGCTTAGGGATGGACTCCAACTGTCTATCATGCACATCCTTCAAGGCCGCTCCTCCCTCTACTGGGATAGTTGTTTGCTTCAAAACGGTGCAGACCAGGGCGTCCGCTTTTGGGAAACACAAGCGTACTCTGGCCGCTGGGTCCAGAGGGTACAGGGCCTCTAATACCGACCCTCCTTTAAAGCTGGCTTCCGGGGCATCCCACTCTAGGTCAATCAACTCCTGGATAGCTTCCAGCATCAGGAAATAGCAAGAGGCTTTACGAAGAGACACTAGGATGGGATTCTTCTTTGGTTCCATCATCGGGTCTGTGCCAAGAACTCCCAGTCTCTTCAGGGTCTGGGAAACCAAGGCCAGCAATTCATCTTTGTGGAAAAATCGTAACATGATCCGGTATGGTTCCAAACCCATGGTGTCTGGGTCCCTGCCAGGGATACCCTTGGTGAGGCGAGGCATGTCCCAAGGCATGCTAATAGGGCTGGAAGGACAAAGCCTTCCCAGCTGGGTCTCAGTCCGGGCAGGGGCAGTGGCCGACTGAGCCTGAACCAAGGCTTGAAGGCCCTAAAAGAATTCCACCCAAGAAAAAGTTGCCGGGTCCATACCTGGCCCAGGAGAAACTGGGGTAGGCGCCGCTGAACTGCCCTCTCCCGAGGAGGACACAGCCCCGGGATTGCTCAGATCCGGGGTACAACTGGATACGGTCGAGGCTGACCCGTCCTCTGAATGGGAGGGGCCGGGCTTGGAGATGTTCTGATGAGAGTACAGCCCTCCAGGGCCTCCTCACAGTGCTGACACAGGAAGGATTCTAGGTCAGACTTCAGCCCTAATATGGCAGACAGCACAAAGAGAGTGTTGCTTGTGCTTCTTTGTTGCCAGAGCCATAGTTCAGAGTAGCTTGTGCATTCAGCCGGCTAGCACTTGGACTCGAGCTCGCACAAATCCGCCCCGATGCACATAAGGATAAGCGCCCAGCTGTGCGCGAACGAATGCATATACTTACACCTGCGCACGGTTATGTGCGCGCTTATGCACACACTAATTGCATGCTTTAGGTGCACAGTAGGGCTGGCGTGTACCACATGTACCGACGGTCTATGGGGAAAATGGCACTGCACAAAACTGCATGCAAGATGGCACCAATGCGGCCTGCTACGTGGAGAGCCCACCGAGTCTGAAGTGGGGCCTAGCCCACTGGAGGGCCACTGAACCCACTCAGAAACCCCCTTCCCCTTGCCACAACAGAATCGGGAATGTCATCGGTACAATGTGCCAAGCAAGAGACTGAAGGAAAGACTTACCAGAGCCCTTCCAAGACTCTGATTCGGAGGAGTCCTACTGTAACTTATCTGGGCTCAGCGCTTACTGGCTGAGTACAGAAATGGTCTCTGGCTGCGGGGGGGCTAGGGCTGAGACCATCACCGTCGTGCTTGGCTTCCTGCACCCACTGCCTTTCAGCTGCTTCAGCAGCAAAGTCCAAGCCGGGAACCAGCTACCAGACCAAGGCACACCTCTGAGGGATCTCGGAAGTCACCTCAGGAATTCTCAATTGGGTGAGGAACCTTTTAGGTATCACTGCAGGAGAGTGGGGCTCAATCTTTCTCCAATTTAAAGGTAAATTTTCTTCTTCAAACGAGTACTGCAATCCTGCTAAACACCAATGCTGGTGTAGGGAAAGCACATCCACATCTGCTAGGAATCGGAGAGATACTGAATGGCTGAGGTCACTTCAGGGGTATATCTAAGGTGACGTCAGCTTTGAAATCTGACTCCATCTCCATCTGCTAGCAGGGGAGCACATAGCCCATTGGTCCTGAGTCCATCTGACTACACACTAGGAAATTTGAGACTATGTTAGCTCTAAAGAGAGAACATAATGGTGTACTTGCAGAAATGCATAAAATTACTATACGGTAAGGGAAAGTGTTGCCAGAGTTGTTCATAGCTATACAGAGATCCTGTTGAGCCATCAATAAAATGCTGAAGAAAGAGAAGGCCCATAGCCTTCCACTCATATAGCACCTTACTATCCAGGGGGAAATCTGGATTCACATGTAATGGTAAAAATAAAGAATTTGTAGAATCCAGACCCACAATTTTGCAAAAACATCTCCAGGCATGAATCATCGGATGCAACAGAACATCATCCTTCCCCATCTACCTCAATGGTGATGGACGTCGAGGACCTCTCTTACCTGAAGAGTTGAGTCCGGTTCAGTGGAGATCAGTGGAGGAGAAGGATCTCTACGGGAGGGCCAGGAGAGGACCAAAGGGTTCAACAGCGAGAGAAGAAATGTGCTATGGATGCCCATGGCACATAGTAGCTGTAGCTGATACTATACTGCTCCCTCTCTTCGAAGCATCGGAAACGGACCGATGTACTTAGGAGTCAGGCGATGAGAGGAAATTCTCAATCTTATGTGTCGGGCACTTAGCCACACCTTCTGACCAGGACGGAAGAGTGGAGCGGGACATCTGTGGGCATCAGAAGTACGCTTGGAGTGTTCAGCGGCCTGGATAAGGCGTTCTTTAACTTGGTTCCACACCTGGCGAATGGTGTAGGCCGTGAACTGTGCCGCTGGGGAAGGAACAGTCAGAGGAATTGGAAGTGGCAGCCGAGGTTGTCGTCTGAATACCACGGAGAACGGAGATACATTGGTGGCAGCAGCGATAACTCAGCCCAGGGTAGTAATTCAGACCAGTTGTCCTGCTGGTCATTCACGTAGGAACAAAGGAATGCTTTCAAGGTCCGGTTGGTCCTTTCAACTTGACCATTGGCCTGTGGATGATAGGCCAACATAAAATTCAAGGTACTATTAAATTTCTTACATAAGGAGCACCAGTATCTGGCGGCAAACTGTAGTCCTCGGTCAGAGCTTATTTCCTTTGGGAGTCCATGGAGACGGAAAATGTTTTTCAGGAACAACTTGGCTAGTTCTGGGGCCGATGGGAGGCCCGGCAAGGGAATAAAGTTACCCATTTTCGAAAAACGGTCAATGATGACCCAAATTACGGTATTGTTCTGGGACAGAGGCAGGTCTGTGATGAAGTCTGTTGAGATGCTGGACCATGGCTCGGTAGGCACTGAAAGCGGCTGGAGTAGGCCCCAAGGCTGTCCAGTAGGTGGCTTCTGTTGGGCGCAGATGGGAAAAGAGTCCACATAGTTACGAGAGTTTTGCACCATGGTGGGCCACCAGTAGTATCTCCGCAGCATCTCTAGGGTCCTGGTACGACCCAGGTGTCCTGCCATCTTGGAATCATGGGCCCATTTCAGAACTCGTTCACGTAATCTACGTGGAATGACGGTTTTCCCCACTGGAACAGTGGTGGTCACGGCAAGGGATATGCAGGCAGGATCTATGATGTGTCTAGGAACATCAGGGACATTCTCTGGTTCAAAGGATCTCGATAGTACGTCAGCACAGAGGTTCTTGGGACCGGGGCGATAACGTAAGACAAAATTTAACCGTTCAAAGAAGAGCGCCCATCGGGCTTGTCTAGGATTCAAGAGTTGACCCTCTTTCAGGTGCTCAAGATACTTATGGTCCGTGAAAATGGTAAATTTATGTTGCGCCCCTTCCAACCAGGGGCGCCACTCTTGGAGTGCCAACTTGACGGCGAGAAGTTCTCGGTCACCCACGGTGTAGTGCTGCTCTGTGGGAGAGAACTTGTGGGAGTAAAACGAACAAGGTATTAATTTACCCTTTGGAGAAAACTGACTTAACACAGCTCCTGCTCAAAATGCGGAGGTGTCAACTTTGTCGACGAAATGGACATCTTGGGTCTGGATGCTAAAGACAAGGGCCGGAACAAAAGGATTCTTTTAATGTCTGAAAGGCGGCTTGTGCCTTGGGAGTCCACACACGAGTGTTAGCCCCTTTCTTGGTCATAGCGGAGAGCGGAGCAGCTAGGGTAGAATAATTGGCAATGAAGCTCCGGTAATAATTGGTGAAACCAAGGAAACATTGTAAGGCCCGTAGGCCTACTGGCTGGGGCCAATCTTGGATCCCTTGGACTTTCTCTGGATCCATTGAAAAACCTCGATCGGATATGATGTAACCTAGGAAGGGTACGCAATTTCAATCGAAGAGGCATTTTTCTAACTTGGCATATAGATGATCCTCTCTCAGACGTTGGAGGACAATCCGAACATGATCTCGATGGGATTCGAGATCCTTGGAAAACATCAAGATGTCAGTGAGATACACGACTACAAAGAAGTACAAGAGGTCTCGGAGGATTTCATTCATAAAGCGTTGAAAGACCGCTGGGGCATTGCATAGCCCAAAGGGCATCACTGTATATTCATAGTGACCATACCTCATATTGAATGCGGTTTTCCAGATATCTTCGGGTTGGATGCGTATCAGGTCGTACACATCCCTCAGATTCAACTTGGTGAAGATCCGTACCCCTTGAAGGCAGTCAAACAGCTCACTGATAAGGGCAGAGGGTAACGGTCTTTGCGGGTTATGGCGTTGAGCCCTCTGTAATCAATACAAGGGCGCAGACTGCCATCCTTCTTCTTAACGAAGAAGCAGCCCACTCCAGCGGGAGAATCAGAGGGTCGAATGAACCCTTTCTCTAGGTTCTCTTTGATATACTCAGACATGGCTAGGGTTTCTGGGTGAGACAATGAGTAAGTTCTGCCCTTGGGAGGCGTCGTGCCCGGCAGAAGCTCTATGGAGCAATTGAATTTGCCTAACGGGGGCAAGGTATCCGCCTTCTACTTCGAGAAGACGTCTTCGAACTCAACATACTGAGTAGGCAAACCAGATGGAGTGGTAGACTTCATGGCAGAGACTGTTGGGGATACTTGACGTAGGCATGTCTTCTGGCATTTGGGACCCCACTGCACGGAATGCCAATTGAACTGGGGTTCATGGACCTGGAGCCAAGGCAATCCCAGGATGACTGGATGTGTGGAATGTTTTAACACATAGAAGGACACTTCGTCTTCGTGGAGAGTGCCCACTGTAAGACAGACAGCCACTGTTCGATGGGTGATGAGCCCTGGAAGGTGTTCTTGAATGGAGGCGATGTGGAGAATCACATCTAATGGCTGAAGAGGATGTCATCCATGATGAAGCTGCCACTTGCTCCTGTATCGACTAGAGCAGTGGTAGCGAAGGAGTGGGCCTGGATGCCCAGAGAGACTAGAAGCAGCAGTTGGGGGCCGGTGACAGTAGCGCCTAAGTTCGGGACCCCCGCCAGGCTCAGGCATTGCAGTTTTACGGACGGGCTGGACAAAACTGCCGAAGATGTCTGGAAGCACCACAGTAAAGGCAAAGACCCTCCTTTCTCCGACGGAAACATTCAGTTGGAGTCAATCGTCCACGGTTCACCTCCATAGGTTCCACCACAGACAGAGGTGGTGGTGCTGGAGTCTTGGCTGGAGGACTCTGGACACGCGTGGAATGTGGTGTAGGAGAGTGGGAAACCTTTATTTCTAGGCGCCTTTGCCGGAGACGATGGTCGATCTTCCCAGTGAGTGAAATCAGGTCCTCTAGAGACGTGGGAGTCTCACGGATGGAGCATTCATCTTTGAGAGTCCATCTAGGAAGATGGCTTGCAGACAATCTTCTTGCCACCCGAGCTCAGTAGCCAGGGTTCTAAACTCCACCATATACTCAGATAGGGTCCGAGACCAGAGGTGGAGTAGACTGTGGCTGGCGACAGCTTGGTGGCCGGGATCTCCGAAGGTCTGCTTGAAGAGAGCAATAAACTCAGATAGCATGGAAAGCATAGGATCAGAACGTTCCCATAAGGGAGAGGCCCATGCCAAAGCCTTCCCTTCCAGGCGGGAAAGGATGAAGGTCACTTTGGTTGATTCCTTCGGGAACAAGGATGGTTGCAGTGCAAATTACATGAAGCACTGATTGAGGAAGCCACGACAGGAGCGTGTGTCCCCATTGTATCGGGGAGGTGCAGGGAGCGCCAACGATGCTTTAGGTAGCATAGAGGCCGATAGACCCATGGGATTGGCCAGGGCTGTATCTGGCAGCTGGGAATGAAGCTCTTCCACCGAAGAGGCTAGTGATTCCAAAGCCCTGCAAAGTCCTTGGACTGTGGCGGCCAAACCCAGAAGGGCCCTGGAGGCAGGAGACTCCGCCAAGTCCATGGCCTTGGCAACCCGTTGCACTTGGAGGTGGACCCTTGTCCTGGAGCAGTGGAGAATGGCTCCCTGGTAGGGACCAGGAAGCACGTGCCCCCAGGGGGGCGGAGCACAGGAGGAGACAGAGGCTTGGATGAGCTTCACCACTGGAAGCCCGAGGTCCCCCCGGGTGGAGCCCGTAGGGACCTGAGCCACTTGGACTTAGGTGAGCCTCGCAGGGGTCTCCCGGAGAGGTAGTAGAGAGGTGTGCCCACGATCAGCAAGGAAGCACGGTTGGACTTCACGCTGTTGGCCTGGAGAGGCAAGGAAGGCCCAAACAGCATAGGCGATGACAAGGCAAAGGAGAGAGCCAGAATCAGGAGACGTAGTCAATGGTAGCCGAGGTCAAAATCAGAGGATCAATCCGAGGAGTAGTCAACGAGGCAGAGGTCAGACGAGGTCACAAGGCAGGCAGAGGTCAGGATTTATTTATTTATTTATTTTAGTTTTTTCTATACCGGCATTCATGAGAGTATCACATCATGCCGGTTTACAATAAACAGGGGTGTGATGAAAGGTATAGTGAACGAAGTAAATAACAGTTACAATAAAACAGGGATAAGTACAACTTGGAGCAGAGAAGTGATAGGAAAATTAACATAATATATTAACCAACTTTGATGAGGTACATTTAGAAAGATTTGACGAGGTACATTAGCAGGAGATTATGGTATTTGCTAGGTATTGTCCATTTGAACTTATTGTAGATTTTTTACGTGAAGGTAGTGATAGGAAGTAATGGTTTTCTGCATATGGGTAGTTATTGGAAGATGGTTAGAGGTGAGTTATGATTTAATCCGAGTCTGGGAAGGCTTTTTTGAATAGCCAGGATGCAGGCAGCAGACAGGAAGGTCGAGGTCAGTACCAGAGAGACAGTCCGAGGGTACTACCTGGGACGACGAACAGACAGACGAAGGAACAGGAGGACGCTGGAACAGTAGGATCCTGGAACAAGACTGTGAACGTGGAGGCAACCTAGCACACAATACAATGCTGACCCGATTGCCAAGGCAAGGACGTGCAGGCAGGGACTTCCTGATAAAGTTCCATCAATCAGGGCGCACCGCAGAGCTAGGACCCGCCCCTGGCCCTACAAGAGGCTGGGCAGTCCACATGCGCGCACGTAGGGGTGTGGCCGACACCACTGGAAACGCCGTACTCAGGCGTGAGGCCTGGTGCGCAGTGGAAGGCCCGGCGACTGCCACTGCGGGACGCCGAGGCCTAGCGGAGCTTGCGGCTGCCGCTGGGGAGGCCGACCCATGACATGCAGAGGAGTTAGCAAGGTGAGCACGCCCATGTGTGGACAGGGCACGCAACACCAAACTCCATCATACCATCAATATACAGATCCTACTCCAATGCCAAAAGCAAATCACACCATCTGCAATACACAGACCTTTCTACAATGCCAAACCTCCATCATGCCATCAGCAAGGCACAAACCCTTCTTCAATGCCAAACCATCACACCAGCAGCAGTACATAGACCTTTCTTCAAATATAAACTACCATTATACTCTCACACTCATCACACAAGATCTACAGACAGAATTCTTCCTCCCTTAATCACAGTAGAGTTGAACACCTCACAGCAACACATGCCATCTGTCTCCTATCTCATTTCCCTGCTGCTGTTTCATACACACCTCCATGGAAAGTAGTTTCTTCCTAAAATGACCTTCATACCACTCCTGCCATATCTGCCCACCCTCACACCAACACTTACTTTCAGTGTAAAAATCTGAAAATTTTCCAAGGTAACTGTAGAGAGAGGCAGGGAAATATTTCCTGGGGTCATCCATGTGACAGAGATGGGAGATGGTCCAGCAGCCAGGAGACAAAACCAGCACCTTGACTTCCGATTCCTTCTGCAGCCTCAAGGCGTGATCTTCTATTATCTAAAGGAAAGAACATAAGAAGTTGCCATATTTGATCAGATCAAGGGTCCATCAAGTTCAGCATCCTGGTTTCCAACAGTGGTCAATCCAGGATACAAGTACCTGGCAAGGACCCACACATTAAAAACTAAATTGACTAAATAAATAAATAAATAAATAAATAAATAAAAAGATCCTAAGCTACTAATGCTGGTAATGAGCAGTGGCTATTCCCTAAGTCAACTCGATTAATGGCAATTTATGAACTTCTCCTCCAGGAACTTGTCCAAAACTATTTTAACCAAGCTATGCTACCTGCTTTAATCACATCTTCTGCCAACAAAATCCAGAGCTTAAATGTGCATTCAGTAAAAAAGAATTTTCTCCAATTTGTTTTAAATATTCTACTTGCTAACTTCATGAAGTGCCCCCTAGTCTTTCTATTTATCTGAAAGTGTAAATAACTGATTCACATCTACCCGGTCTAGACCTCTCATGATTTTAAACACCTCTATCATATCCCCCCCTCAGCCATCTCTTCCCCAAGCTGAAAAGTCCTAACCTCTTTAGTCTTTCCTCATAGGGGAGCTGTTCCATCCCCTTTATCATTTTGGTTGCCCTTCTCTATCGCAATTATATCTTTTTTGAGATGCGGCGACCAGAATTGTACACAGTATTCAAGGTGCGGTCTCACCATGGAGCGATACAGAGGCATTATGACATTTTCCGTTTTATTCACCATTCCCTTCCTAATAATTCCTAACATTCTATTTGCATTTTTGACTGCTGCAGCACACTGAGCTGACGATTTCAATGTATTGTCCACAATAATGACTAGAATCCTGGGTGGTAACTCCTAACATGAAATCTACCATCATGTAACAGCATGGCTTATTTTTCCCTATATTCTGATTATTTAATCCTACTCTCTGTTTCCTGTCTTTTAACCAGTTTGCAATCCACAAAAGGACATCGCCTCCTATCCCATGACTTTTTAATTTTCTTAGAAATCTCTCATGGGGGAATTTGTCAATCACATGCTGAAATTCCAAATACTTTACATCTACTGGCTCACCTTTATCCACATGCTTATTAAGCCATTAAAAAAATATGTATAAAAATTGGTTCTTACCTGCTAATTTTCTTTCCTAGAAAACCACAGATCAGTCCAGACTCCTGGGTTTTGCCTCCCTGCCAGCAGATGGAGACAGAGAAAAGTTTCACTGACACTGTCATATAACAGTATGCCATTTGTAGTCCGTCAGTACTAAGCTGTACCCAAGCTAAGACTATAACTAATGAACCAACACTAAATTTGGAATCCAAACTCCCACAACAATCAGGAAGGTGAAGTCGTTCTAAGGAACCAAAGGCCAACAGCCCTAAATCCCCCAACTCTGCATTCTATATAGATCATCAGTACAAGCGGACTCTCTCACCCCAATGGGCGGGGCTCTGGACTATCTGTGATATTCCAGGAACACAACATAGGTATTGCGGGGGTGGTGGACCCTTGGCCCGAGGTGGAGTTGGCACCATCCGTGGAGGGAACCCCCATCAGTCCCCACCGTCGAGAGGCGGAGAGGAACGGGAAGCAGTGGCCGGCTGGAGCTTCACCAATACCAGCCCTCATTCCCTGCAGGTTGAGCCCTTGGGTACTGGGTCCGGCTGGTCTTAGGCGGGCCTCCGCATGGATGATCCCAAGGGGAGTGTCCAAGGAAGCAAGGGTCAAAGCCAGTAATCAGTCCTGAGCGAGGTCCAAACGTAGCAAAGGTCAAAGCCAGAAATCCCTCCAAGGCAAAGGGCTATGCAGGAATCAGGAACAGAGTCAGGAACAGAACCAGGAATGAAGTCGGGAACAGGAACCAGTACCGAAGTCAGGAACAGGATGAGCACACGACAACCGTGGAGGCCTTGTTGCCAAGGTAAGCTCTGACTGTCAGAGCTTGTCTAAAATAGTCCCAGGGCGATGACATCACTGTAAAGGGCTGGCAGCCCTAGCTTGCCGTGGGCCCTTTAAATAAACTAGAGAGGCGTGTGCACCTGGGGGGACCAGATGAGAGGAGCAGATGGCGGCGGCGTCTCCGCCGTGTTCTAAGGCCTGCCAGCAGCAAGCAGGGCCGCGGAGAGGAGAGCAGCATTGAAGGCACCACCTCCGCATCGCTGAGGAGCTGGGGCCCGCCGGGTAAAGAAATCGCCAGTTAAAGAAGTCCAGTCGCGGGCTCTGCGGCCAGCCGACGCAACAGTACCCCCTCCTCTAAGCCCTCCATTCCAAGGGTCTGTGTGGCCAGGGCACAGATTGTCCCCCAGCTCATGCGGATTCATGGATTGAAGTTCCACTGAACACACAGGAATAACTGTTTCAGAGTTGCCTCAAGCAATGACCGGGGCCCCAGACGGGGTGGAGAGAACCGAAGAGGGGAGCCTTTTTCCCTTCTCTTGTTGCAGAAGGGCATGCATGCTCTGGATCTCCTCTTCCTTGTAGGTCAAAAGGGAAATGAATCCTTTCATGGCTCGATTGTGTTGCTTTACGAAGGCTTTGTGTTCTGCCTTTCTTTGCATCAGCTGTTCCTTCAGCTGCACGAAGACAGCCCCCAAGATGTTCTTCTGGAGGGAGCAAGGGTTTGTCTGAGTCTCCTGAGACCTTTTTCTTAGGAGAAGGTGGTTAGGGAGAGTGGTAGCCACGATCAACAAATGGGGAGACTCCACCGGTTCTAAACAAGAACATAAGAACATAAGAAATTGCCATGCTGGGTCAGACCAAGGGTCCATCAAGCCCAGCATCCTGTTTCCAACAGAGGCCAAAACCAGGCCACAAGAACCTGGCAATTACCCAAACACTAAGAAGAACCCATGCTACTGATGCAATTAATAGCAGTGGCTATTCCCTAAGTATAATTGATTAATAGCCATTAATGGACTTCTCCTCCAAAAACTTATCCAAACCTTTTTTGAACCCAGCTACACTAACTGCACTAACCACCTCCTCTGGCAACAAATTCCAGAGCTTTATTGTGCATTGAGTGAAAAAGATTTTTCTCCGATTAGTCTTAAATGTGTTACTTGCTAACTTCATGGAATGCCCCCTAGTCCTTCTATTATTCGAAAGTGTAAATAACCGAGTCACATCTACTCGTTCAAGACCTCTCATGATTTTAAAGACCTCTATCATATCCCCCCTCAGCTGTCTCTTCTCCAAGCTGAACAGCCCTAGCCTCTTCAACCTCTTCAGCCTTTCCGAGCACTGTGGGCCCCACTGGATGAGATCGGTCACGGCCCAGTCAAACTGTGGTTGGTGCTTCTGCAACCATGGCAGGCCCAGAATAACTGGGTTCACACCTTTGGGAAGGACATAGAAGGAGATGAGTTCCATGTGATCCAGCCCAATTTTCAGTGTAAGAGGGTGCATGGTCCGGGTCACCAAACGGGGGGGATGGGGGGGGGGGGGGGTGGAGTTTCCATGAACCGAAGAAAGGGCCAATGGTGGTGTCAAGGGAAACATGAAGATTTGATACTGGTTTACGAGTTCCTGCTGAATAAAGTTTCCCCCGCCACCGGAGTCCACTAAGACCTGAATGGCAAAACAGGTGGGAGGTTGTTACAAGAAGGCTGGCAATAGAAATAAAGATGATGCTGTAGCAAGACCGAGGGTTACTGATTCTGATGTCTCCTGGCATGGGGTTGTGTCCTTCCTTTCTGGGCACTGAGGCAGCAGGTGACAAAGGCCTAACTGGCGGCGACGAGACTTCTCAGTGTTCATGAGATGGATATGGCCTAGTTGCAGTGGTTTCTCTAAGGAGTTCCCCGAAGGTGAGGGGTGATCGCAGCCAGAGAGGAGTGGTTCCCCAGAGTGACCTTTTTGAGTTGAGAGATTCTCCCGGGCCTGGTCTTGGAGTCAATCGATCTTCCCTGTGAGACTGAAGAGCCCTTCAAGGAGAGCAGGAAGCTCTCGTGCTGCGAGTTCGTCCTTAATCCTGGGGGTTAACCCATCCAAGAAAATGGCGTGTAAGCAGTCTCCCTGCCAATTTAATTCTGTGGCCAGGGTTCAGAATTCAATCGCATAGTCAGTTAAGGGGTGCAAATGTAGAAGATCGGAGCCCATGGCAGAGAGCCTGCCTGGTTCCTCAAAAACCTGTTTAAAGGCCGAGACAACTGTGAAAGATTCGAAAGCAAGGGGTCTGAGCGTTCCCACATGGGGGAAGCCCAAGCCAAGGCCTTGCCAACCAGAAGAGATAAGATGTCTTGACTAGGTTGTTCGGAAAGAGTGCTGATTGAAGGGAAAAATGCATATGGCATTGATTTAAGAATCCCCAACACCGCTTGGGGTCTTCTGTGTAATGGGGCAGTGCCGGCAACAAAATGACCGCCCGATCGGAATCAAAGGCTGGCGCGGAAGCCACTGGGGGCGGTGGGTGGGTCAAGGAGTCTTGGTGAGAGGCAAGACGGTTCACATCAGCCACCACTGGAGTTTTCGAAGCTTCAGAACAAGTCTAGGGACAGCCTTCAGCACAGCCAAGTCCACCGGGTGTGTATCCAAATAAGGCGTTTAGGTGCTCAATGGAGGCAGCCAACGCCTCAAGGAACCACTGCTGTTCCTGGATCTTCAGGGCCAGTCCCAGAATGGCTTGGAGAGCGGATGGCTCCGTCGAGTCGGCCCTGGCAACCTGTTGCGAGGGTGGTGGACCCTTGGCTCAAGGTGCAGTTGGCGCTATCTGTGGAGGGATCCCCCATGGGCCCCACTGTCGGGAGGTGGAGCGGAACGGGAAGTGGTGGCCAGCTGGAGCTTCGCAAATACCAGCCCTTGTTCCCCCTCAGCCTGAGCCCTTGGGAACCAGGGCCGGCTGGTCTTAGGCAGGCCTCTGCGTGGATGATCCCGAGAGGAGTATCCAAGGAAGCAAGGGTTAAAGTCAGTAATCAGTCCAAGCGTGGTCCAACGAAGCAAGGGTCAAAACCAGTAATCAGTCCTGAGCAAGGTCCAAACGTAGCAAGGGTCAAAGCCAGAAATCAGTCCAAGGCAAAGGGCTAGGCATGAACCAGGAATGGAGTCGGGAACGGGAACCAGGAACGAAGTCGGGAAAAGGACAAGTAACGAGCACACGACAAGCATGGAGACCTGTTGCCAAGGCGAGCTCTGATTGTCAGAACTCGCCTAAAATAGTCCCAGGCCGATGACATCACTGAAAAGGGCCGGTAGCCCTAGCCTGCCACGGGCCCTTTAAATAAACTAGAGACGTGCGTGTGCGCGCCTGGGGGGACCGGACATGAGGAGCAGAAGGCAGCGGGGGCGGCTCTGCCGCATTCCAAGGCCTGTTAGCGGCAAGCAGGGCCACGGAGAGAAGGGCAGCACCAGAGGCACCCCCTCCGCATCGCCCAGCAAGGCGGCGACACCTGGTAAGGAAGGCCGGTTGCGGGCTCCATGGCCGGCCGATGCAACAGCAGGTAAAAACCAATTTCCCTTTCCTGTTCATACCCCAGATCAGTCAAGACTCCTGGGTTGTACACCTAAGCTTCCTCAACCCGGGTGGGACTGTGTATTCCATGTTACCATTGCTAGTAATAGCAGTGGCTATTTTCTAAGTCAACTTAATTAATAGCAGGTAATGGACTTCTCTTCCAAGAACTTATCCAATCCTTTTTCAAACACAGCTATACTAACTACACTAACCACATCCTCTGGCAACAAATTCCAGAGTTTAATTGTGCGTTGAGTAAAAAAGAATTTTCTCCGATTAGTTTTAAATCTAACTTCATGGAGTGCTAACTTCATGGAGTGCCCCCTAGTCTTTCTATTGTCCGAAAGAATAAATAACCGATTCACATCTACCCATTCTAGACCTCTCATAATTTTAAACACCTCTATCATATCCCCCCTCAGCCGTCTCTTCTCCAAGCTGAAAAGTCCTAACCTCTTTAGTCTTTCCTCATAGGGGAGCTGTTCCATTCCCCTTATCATTTTGGTAGCCCTTCTCTGTACCTTCTCCATCGCAATTGTATCTTTTTTGAGATGAGGCGACCAGAATTGTACACAGTATTCAAGGTGCAGTCTCACCATGGAGCGATACAGAGGCATTATGACATTTTCCGTTTTATTCACCATTCCCTTTCTAATAATTCCCAACATTCTGTTTGCTTTTTTGACTGCCGCAGCACACTGAACTGACGAATTCAATGTGTTATCCACTATGACACCTAGATCTCTTTCTTGGTTTGTAGCACCTAATATGGAACCTAACATTGTTTAACTATAGCATGGGTTATTTTTCCCTATATGCATCACCTTGCACTTATCCACATTAAATTTCATCTGCCATTTTGATGCCCAATTTTCCAGTCTCACAAGGTCTTCTTGCAATTTATCACAATCTGCTTGTGATTTAACTGCTCTGAACAATTTTGTATCATCTGCAAATTTGATTATCTCACTCGTCGAATTTCTTTCCAGATCATTTATAAATATATTGAAAAGTAAGGGTCCCAAAACAGATCCCTGAGGCACTCCACTGCCCACTCCCTTCCACTGAGAAAATTGCCCATTTAATCCTACTCTCTGTTTCCTGTCTTTTAACCAGTTTGTAATGTTGGACTCTATGCCATCCCGGACATAAAGCGCCACACCGCCTCCCAGGTGCTCCTCTCTGTCACTGTGATATAATTTGTACCCCGGTATAGCACTGTCCCATTGGTTATCCTCCTTCTACTATGTCTCTGAGATGCCAATTAAGTCTATGTCATCATTCACTGCTATACATTCTCATTCTGCTTGTCTGATTTCCAAAACTCGAAGCTTTTTCACATGAGGCATGGACAAATCCAAATCTGGAAAAGGTCGAAGGTTCCACAGCTGGCTAAGATGGAATGCAAAAGCCCCTTTGCACAATGATACCCCAAAATCTGAAATCTGCAGAAAGTGGTCTCAAAGTGACAAAGCTTGAAGCTCCGAGATTCTTCTGGCTGAACAAATAGCCTGCAGAAAAAACACCTAAAGAGTTAAATCCTGTATGGTTGCCGTCTTCATTGGCTCAAATGCAGCCTCACTCATTTCTCTAAGCATCAGATTTCTCAATGGAGGACACTAATTCTTTGCCCCCCCATCCCCCCCGAAGAAAATGCACCACATCCGGATGTGAGGACCTTGCACCTTACCCAAGGCAGCTAACTTGCACTCTCAGAGAGTTAAAAGCTAGACCCTTGACCAAACTGTCCTGCAGAAAAGCCAAAATATGTGACACTGCAGCCTGAATAGGCTGCACACCGTTAACAGTACACCAGGACTCAGAGACCCTCCAAATCCTCACATACACTAAGGGTGTGAGCAGTTGCCTGACCTACATTAAGGTGATAGCAGCTTTGGAAAATCCTCTCCATCTCAACCATCTCCTCCCTGATGGAGACGACCAAATAGTTGGCCGAACCTCAGCGGTCAACTATGCCCACATCGCTCAGATCTGCGAACCATGGATGACTTGGCCACACTGAAGCTACCAGAATCACATTGCCCAGATGTTGCTCTATCCGCTGTAAAACCTTGCCCACCAATGGCCATAGAAGAAAGACAAAGAAGAATGCCTCAACTAGAAACAGAACTCACAATGAGCACCGAATTACTTTGGAGGAATTCCTAAAGATCAATTGAATAACCACGATACAAATCCTCTGTAATAGATTATTTGTGGAAAAATTATTTGTAGAAACCTCTAGACCTTCTAAATCCCGAACCAGGGTAAAAAAGTTTAAGCAACCTTCTGAATGTGTTCAAGAATGTGTTCAAGAAAAATATTTAAGACAAAGGGAGGAACGTTTCATATATTGTTGTCATAAATCCCCACCAGGGGTAATGTGACTATGAATTATAATCATAAACGGACCCCCTCCGTCCAATGTTTTTCTGAATGTGGGTGTTAAATTATTGCCTGCACAGGTCTCACGCATAGGTCTCGATAGACTATCAGGGTATACCCACCGACTGAACGTGGAAGGAGGTTGAAACCCCTGATGAAAGGTCCCTGGATGGACCTGAAACGCGGCTGCGTCGGTGACCTACTACAGACATCAGATAAGTCGGGATGTTGAAAGAGCTTATTTCTTAAGCCTTCATTGAAAATCTTTTATGCTTATGGGGTTGATTATAATTATTAACATCATCTATTAATACCCGTTTCGGGATCATCATAATTTTGCTGGGACATTTACAATTGTTTCATAGTCCTTGGAGGAACGTTTTTTCACCATTAATAACAGTGAAAAATATTTTTAAAATATACACTTTAAAAGTTAGCACTTGGTGTTCATCACATTCAGAAAAACATTGGACGGAGGGGGTCCGTTTATGATTATAATTTATAGTCACATTACCCCTGGTGGGGATTTATGACAACAATATATGAAACGTTCCTCCCTTTGTCTTAAATATTTTTTCTTGAACACATTCTTGAACACATTCAGAAGGTTGCTTAAACTTTTTTACCCTGGTTCGGGATTTAGAAGGTCTAGAGGTTTCTACAAATAATTTTTCCACAAATAATCTATTACGGAGGATTTGTATCGTGGCTATTCAACTAGAAACAGAGCATCAATTCCTTCTGACCTTGATCCCTCCAGCAATTGTAAAAATAAGATGCCTTGGCATTCTGTCTGGTCGCTATTAAGTCCATATAGGGATACCTCCATTTCATGAGAATGAAATGCATCACCATGTCCGACAGCTCCCATCCCCAGGGTCTAGTTATCTCCGACTGAGAAAATCCACCTGAACATTGTCTACCACAGTGATGTGAGGCACCACCAGCCCCTCTATGTGTTGCTCCGCCTAGAGAATCAAGTCCTGGGCCTCCTGAGCTACTGCCTGCCTCTTGGTTCTGCCTTATCGGTTGAAGTAGATCACCACCGTTGCATTGTCCAACAGAGAATGCACCAGACGGTTATGTAACCATGGAAGAAAGGCAAATAACGGAAAATTTACCACTCTTGTCCCTAATCAATCGATAGACTATGAGACTTCCTGGTTCGAACACTGACCCTGCGCCAACTGATCCTGACACACTGCATTCTCATCCAGAAAGGCTGTCATTGGTGGTGTCTATCACCCAGTTTGGACTCTACAATTCCACTCCATGCTGCAGATTGATTCGAACAAGCCACCATGAAAAACTGTCTTTGGATTCCCCCATGAGCGGGAGGGGAAGATGAAACTCCTCCAATAACATATCCCACCAGGAGAGAAGAACTCTCTGAAGAGGCAGTACATGCATAAACATCCAGGGTACCAGCTCCAATATTGATGCCTTAGAATGTAGTATTTCAAATAGTCCCAGACTCTTGGTATCAAACGCTCTAATAGGCAACAAATCTAACCCTGAAATTTCAGCATCCTCTCCTCCATGAGAAAAACTCTCCCTTCCCCTGTGTCGAACCAAACCCCTAGATACTCCAGGATTTGAAAGGGAACAAGATAACTCTTTGCTAGATTCACAACCCAGCCCAAAGACCTTAACCACAGCGGGACCTGCTACACTGACAGGTCATCTGACTTGGCCCGTATGAGCCAGTGGTCCAGAAACAGAAGCACCAACACCCTTTCTGGTCTAAGGACTGCCGTCACCACCATCATCACACCTAGGTGAATGTATGTGACACCAGTGCCAAACAAAAAAGAACTGAAAATGCTCCCCTAAGATCATAAACCATAGAAACCACTGGTTCCCTGGTCTGATGGTTATGTGTAGATATGACTCTGTCAAGTTGAGAAACGCCAAGAACTCCCACTTTGTATATCGCAGCTATGACTGACCTCAGAGTCTCCATGGGAAACGAGGAACCTTGGGGACTGCATTTACCTACTTTAAATCTAAAATCAGCCAAAACATCCCTTCCTATTTGGATACTACAAAATAAATGGAATACCTTCTTGTTCTTTAATCCCTTGGTGGAACTGGTCTTATAGCCCCCAGACGTAGTAAACAGCCCAATATCTCTTGAACAGTTACATGCTTGGCATGGGGAGAGCAATGGGAAACAATGAAATCCTCTCTTATTGGTTGAGCAAATTCTAACACATAGCCAACCTTTATCACATTTAGAACCTACAGGTCCATAGTAAATTTGGTCCACTCCTCACAAAAGAGTGCCCGTTGCCCTCCGACAGCCGGAACAGAAGAGTGGACTGACCTTGCTTCATTGTGAGGACTTTGTACCTCCAGTTCCCTGACCAGGGTTGTCTAGGGTTGGTTTGCGCCCACTCTGAAAAGACTGTCCCCAGGCCTAGGCTATTCCTGAATCTTGTCACTGTCCCTGCAATTTGACAGTGCGGTCCGGAGTTAGAAAAACTTTCCCCTGACGGGTGTCGAACAAAGCTCCCAAAAATTCCAACGATTGGGAGGGAGTTAGATGACTTTTGGCTCTGTTGACCACCCAGCCGAGAGACTCTAACAACTGTAGCACACGGCGGATCGTGGTCAGACACAGGGCTTCGGACTTCGCCCGAATCAGCCAATCGTCCAAGTATGGGTGCACCAACAAAAGCCTTCTCGATGGAGTTGTGCTGCCACCACCATCACCATTATTTTGGTGAACGTCCTAGGGGCCATCGCAAGGCTGAAGGGTAGAGCCTGAAACTGGTAATGCCGTCAGGATGAAAAATCTCAGAAATTTCTGATGATCTGCCCTGATCCCGATATGCAGATATGCCTCCGTCAGATCTAGTAAAGCCAGAAACTCTCCTGGCCGGACTGAGGCGATGACGGAACGCAACGTCTCCATGCGGAAGCGGGGAATCCGAAGGCATTTGTTGACCCGCTTTAAATCGAGAATGGGATGGAAGGACCCCTATTTTTTTGGAATGACGAAATAAATGGAGTAATGGCCCTTGCGCTGCTCTGGCGGAGGAACTGGAACAATCGCTCCCAACTCGTGGAGGCGGTGCAAGGTTTGCTTTACTGCTTTACGTTTTTCTGCGTACCCACACGGGGAGATCAGGAACCGCGGGCTGGGCCGGTGTGCAAAATCTAAAGTGTAGCCGTGTTTTATCACCGAGAGTAACCATTGGTCTGAACTGATTTTGGCCCATTCCTCATAAAACAGAGACAGCCTGTCCCCTACCACTGGCACAGAGGAATGGACCGGTAGGCCATCATTGTGCAGCTTTTCTGCCTGGGGTGGTCTGGGAAGTCCCAGGTCTGCCGAAGCGCTGGCCATGAAAAGGCAGTGACAGAGGACTGCTGCCTGCCCGTACTCTGCCAAAAGGAGAAAGCGGGTGTTCGGGCCGCTCGAGATTTTTGACTCCCTCAGAATCGGGACCTAGAAGTAAAAGTTCCTCTGGACCTTGGTCTATCTTCTGGCAGGCAGTGCACCTTATTTTCGCCCAAGGACTGAATCAGGTCCTCTAGTTCCTTTCCAAACAGTAGCTTGCCTTTAAAGGTAAAGAACCCAACTGCGATTTGGATGGACACATCTGCCGACTAATTCCGCAACTACAATAATCTGCGGGCCGAAACTGCCGATACTATGGATCGAGCGGAGGTCCGTAAAAGATCATAAAATGCATCTGCACTGTAAGCCACCACCGCCTCAAGGCGAGCAGCCTGCCGAGCTTCGTCCTGCGAAAGACCCTTGTTGGCCTGCAGAGACATCCAAGTAGCGGCCCTGCAGATTTCTTGCGGAGAAACCGATTGACTCTCCACCCAGGAAGTAGCCTGAGAACGCAACGAATGAGCCTTTAGGCCCTCAGGAAATGCCCGGCCCTGGCAAAGATAGGCCGAGGAAATCGCCTCCTTCAACCACCATGCAATAGTAGTCTTAGAAGCCTGCTTGCCCCTATTTGGACCACTCCAAAGGACAAAGAGATGATCGGAGACCCAAAATTCATTGGTAACCTGGAGATACCTTAGTAACACGCATTTCATATCAAACCGGCGAAGTTCACCACCAGCTGAACCCACAACATCCTCCGGAGAGAATGCGGGGAGCTCCACCGACTGATTGACATGAAATGCGGAAACGACCTTTGGCAAGAAGGAAGGGACTGTCTTGAGGGAGACTCTTGAATTGGAAAAACGCAGAAAAGGCTCCCGACAGGACAACGCTTGAATCTCTGAAACCCGCCGAGCGGAACAGATAGAAACGAGGAAGACCGCCTTAAGCGTGAGATGAATGGGCTTGAACAGAGCCGTACAGAGAGCCCGAAGGACGAGATTAAGACTCCACGACAGACAAGTGGAATGGACGGGCGGCCGCAAGTGCTTGACGGCCTTCAAGAACCGCACAACATCCGGATGAGACACCAAGGAATGACCTTCTACGCTACCGAGGAAAAAGCCAAGAGCAGACACCTGAACGCGCAATGAACTGAAGGAGAGACCCTTGGAGAGACCCTTCTGAAGAAAGGAAAGCACCAATGAAACCGGAGCAGAGCGTGCTGAAACACCCGAGTCCGCACAGGCGGCCTCAGAAACTTTCTAAATGCGTACATAAGCCAAAGAAGTAGACATCTTACGAGCTCGCAGGAGAGTGGAGATAACTTCCTCCTTATAGCCTTTACGCCTCAGGCGTCTCCGTTCAAAAGCCAGGCCACTAGACAAAAGCGATCTGCCTGGTCGAAAAATACGGGCCCATGCCGAAGGAGACGAGGAAGATGGCCGAGCGAAGAGGCCCGTCCCTTGCCAGGTTGACGAGATCCGCGAACCACGGTCTGTGAGGCCATTCTGGTGCTTCCAGAATAACTGGTCCCTGGTGGAGTTCTATTCTTCGAAGAACTTTTCCCACCAGAGGCCACGGAGGAAACACGTAGAGAAGGATGTCTGTGGGCCAGGGGAGCGCTAGACCATCCACTCCCTCCAAACAGTGTTCCCTCCAGCGGCTGAAGAATCTGTTGGCCTTGGCATTGCCCAAGGTTGCCATGAGGTCGTTGTGAGGGGGGACCCCACCTGCTGATGATCAACTCCATGGCTGCGTCCAAGAGTTCACATTCTCCGGGATCAAGACGCTGGTGACTGAGAAAATCGGCTTGCATATTCTCCTTTCCCGCGGTGTGAGAGGCTGCCAGGCAATCCAGGTGACACTCCACCCAAGCAAAGAGCCAGATGGCTTCCAGAGCCACCAGGCGACTCCGAGTGCCCCCCTGCCGGTTGATATAAGCTACCGTGGTGGAATTGTCGGAGAGAACCCTCACCGCCTTGCCACGGATCAGGGGCAAAAACACTTGTAGAGCCAGACGCACCGCCCGGGCCTCCAGATGATTGATGTGTCAGCGGGACTGAACTGGGGCCCAGACTCCCTGCGTGGTCTGAGACTGGCAGACTGCTCCCCAGCCGGAGAGACTAGCATCTGTGGTGACTACCATCCACTGTGGAGTCTGAAGAGGCATTCCTCGCAGAAGATGAGGGAGCTAAAGCACCACTGCAAGTCGGCAATGGTAGAGGCTGAAAGCGGGAGGACCGTGTGAAACTGGGCCGACACCGGCTGCCAGCGGGATAGCAAAGCTCTCTGTAATGGTCGCGTATGCACAATTCTTTCTTTTTTTTTTTTAAATAAAGTGGTACTTGCTTGAGCCTTAAGAGAGAAAGAAACCCAACAGGGAAAGGGCTAAGTAGCCAAGATTAGGGAACCGCAGGGTGAGCTGATCCATCTGCTGGAGACAGACAAATACTGAAGGCTGCAGGGTAGGCTCTGTCCTGATATAGGATACCCTTTCAGTTTTAGTCTGTCTCCATCTGCTGGACAAGAGGCTCAACCCACGGTCTGGACTGATTCGGGTACGTACAGGGAACTCCAATTATTACTACATTGCCAAATTGGTTAGCTTACCATCATCTGTTTTATTTTGGCCAGGTGGAGAGTGGTATACTGCTATCACTATACTCTTCTCCAATACACATGGGAATTTTATCCATAAAGATTCTACCTTGCATTTAGTCTCTTGCAGGAACTTTATCCTGTTGGACTCCATGCCATCCCGAAAATAAAGCGTCACCCCACCCCCCAAGTTGATCCACCCTGACAATGTGGTATAATTTGTATCCTGGTACAGCACTGTCCCTTTGGTTAACCTTCTTCCACCATGTCTCTGAGATACCAATTGTGACTACCTCTTCATTCAGTACTATATTCTAACTCTACCATCTTACATCTTAAGGCTTCTGGCACTTGAATACAGACATTTAAAATTGTGTTTTCTATTTGTATTAATAAACTATTTTTCAGTTGACAGGGATAATTTGGAATCTTTTAATTCAGGTAGTCCATTACTTATAGGCACATGGATTACTTTTCTTTTACTGGAACCTCTCTGTTGGAAATACCTCCATCTGCTGGAGACAGAGAAATACTGAGGAGATGCAGGTGGCACACCAGGTTAAGAGGGGTGCTCTTCAAGTTTTTCTCTGTCTCCATCTGCTGGAAGGGAGGCAAAACCCAGCAGTCTGGACTGATCCAGGTACGTACAGGGAACTCTCCTGTTTCATTAGTATCCTTCGAACATGCCTCCCTCTGAACCATGCACTGCTAAGCGACTGTCTGCTTTCTCCCTTTCTCTAATTCAAAACCTTCTCTATCGCCTTTTTAAAGGTTATTAACAGCAGCCTGGTCCCAACCTGGTTAAGGTGGAGCCCATCCCTTCGGAAAAGTATCCCCCTTCCCCAAAAGGTTCCCCAGTTTCTTACAAAACTGAATCCCTCTTCCTTGCACCATCGTCTCATCCACGCATTGAGACTCCGGAGCTCTGCCTGCCTCTGGTGACCTGCACGTGGAACAGGGAGCATTTCAGAGAATGCCACCCTGGAGGTTCTAGATTTCAGCTTTCTACTTAAAAGTCTAAATTTGGCTTCCAGAACCTCATTCCCATACCTTCCCATGTCATTGGTGCCAACATGCACCACAACAGCCAGCTCCTCCCCAGCACCGTCTAAAATCCAATCTAGGTGACGTGCAAGGTCTGCCACCTTAACATCAGGCAAGCAAATTACCAGGTGATCCTGACATGATATTCATATCATAACATGACCCAGATATCTAAAAATCAACAAAAAAGGCTAGAAGGAAAAATTATCATCAAATCACCCAAAAAAAGCTAAAAGTACATTCCAGAGTCTGAAAAACATATTATTGGCTTTGGCTGCCAAGTTTTAATGATCATTGCTTATGCACCAGAGCTGCTACTGTCTCTTGTCTAGCTCATTTCCTCATGTAATCTTATATTCCTTTAATATCCCAACTTCCATCGCACGATTGCTTCCTCCCAGTCTTTCCTCCTTTCATTACTTGTCATTCTCCCCATTTTCACCTCCCATTTCCACTCACTCTTCTCATTCACTTTCCTCACCTTCTCCTTCTCTAGTTCACTCCCATGCCCTCCACCTCTACTCTTCTTTAGTAGCTCCTTCTCTACGTGCTATTTCTCACCCACCTGTCCCATTTCTGCCCAAATAAAAAAAAAAGAACACAACAGCAGATAAAACCCTTAGGGCCATCTAATCTTTCCAATTTTAGTCCTGTTACAATACCATAGAACCCAGGCGATCTCTCGCTCTACCCTCACTTCCTTGTCTCTAGGTTTTCACTGTGCTTATCCCCAAACCAGTACTCCTGCTCTCCTAGTCCTCCTTCATACCCTTTTTCTGCTACCTTACACCCTTTGCCAATCCCTCACCTGATCATCCATCTGATCATCAGTCATGTCCAACTTCTCCGCATCAAGCAGCCTCTTATCCAGCTGCTGCAGTTGGAACAAGTGAAATTCCTGCTGCAGCTCTTCCGACTCGCTCACATTTTTCAACATCTGCTGTGGGAATCGGTTAGGAAAGCAAAGGCCAATCTTATCAATAACAGCACTCTCCAGCCAGATCTTTCCCTGGGTCAAGAGACGGTCCCCCAGATAATACCTGAAACACAAAGCATCATGGGAGAAACAAGCACCACACTCTCCACCAGCCTGACCTTTCCCTGGGTCAAGAGACGGTCTCCCAGATAATACCTGAAACACAAAGCATCATGGGAGAGACAAGCACCACACTCTCCAGCCAGATCTTTCCCTGGGTCAAGAGACGGTCCCCCAGATAATACCTGAAACACAAAGCATCATGGGAGAAACAAGCACCACACTCTCCACCAGCCTGACCTTTCCCTGGGTCAAGAGACTGTCTTCCCAGATAATACCTGAAACACAAAGCATCATGGGAGAGACAAGCACCACACTCTCCAGCCTGACTGTTCCCTGGGTCACAAGATGGTCTCCCAGATAATACCTGAAACACAAAGCATCATGGGAGAGACAAGCACCACACTCTCCAGCCTGACCTTTCCCTGGGTCAAGAGACTGTCTTCCCAGATAATACCTGAAACACAAAGCATCAGGGGAGAGACAAGCAAAACACTCTCCAGCCGGATCTTTCCGGTATTCTGGAAAACCATCATGGGACAGATTAGCAGCATACTCAGTAACCAGTCTCCTAGTCAAGAAGACATTCCACACTCTATTATCAGTGCTAGCACTTTATTTGTGTGGAAGAGAATGACCATAGTTGAGATGGAGACAGGGAACAAAGGTCTTACCTGTAAAAATGTTCAAAAGTGTTGGCGAGTTCCAGGCCAGATAGGAACAGCATGGGCTCAAGAAACTGCTGCAGCTGTCTCAGTGTTTCTCTATTGGAGGAGTCCATCCAGCTTTCCTGGATCCGCTGATCAATGTAACGGGCAAACTGCTCACTGACCTACAGAAAAGCATACACAGTGATCCAGTGAATGAGCTAGAAACCTCTGTGCTATGGAGAAGAGGACACAGTAACCCAAGGTACACAGCTGGAAACCTTTATACCTCCAGAGATCCAGCAAGTCAGTGAAAGAGATGGAAACCTCTGTGCTATGGAGAATACGACACACTAACTCAGGATACACAGCTGGAAACCTTTATACCTACAGAGATTCAGTGAAAGAGATGGAAACCTCTATGCTATGGAGAACAGGACACAATAATAGAGGGAACACAGCTGGAAACCTTTATACATCCAGAGATTCAGTGAGTCAGTGAAAGAGATGGAAACCTCTGTGCTATGGAGAAAAGGACACAATAACTGAGGGAACACAGCTGGAAACCTTTATACCTACAGAGATTCAGTGAGTCAGTGAAAAAGATGGAAACCTCTGTGCTATGGAGAAAAGGACACAATAACTGAGGGAACAGCTGGAAACCTTTATACCTCCAGAGATCCAGTGAGTCAGTGAAAGAGATGGAAACCTCTGTGCTATGTAGAACAGGACACAGCAACTGAGGGTACACAGCTGGAAACCTTTATACCTACAGAGATTCAGTGAATGAGATGGAAACCTCTGTGCTATGGAGAATAGGACACAGTAAACCCATCTCGAACATCATTAACAGATCCGTCTCGCTTGGCAATGTACCTAAACATCTTAAACATTCCATAGTAAAACCTATTTAAAAAAACCCATCCTTGACCCCTCCGATCTAGCCAACGTTCGCCCCATCTCCAACCTTCCCCTCATCGCAAAAATCTTAGAAAGATCAGTCAACCGCCAACTATCAGACTATCTGGACGAACCACAATATTCTCTTACCCTCCCAATATGGTTTTCGCAAACACCACAGCACACAAACCTTACTCATTTCACTCTCCGACCACATCCTAAAAAGCTTAGAGAAAGGTCTTTCACATATTTTGATACTTCTTGACATCTCTTCTGCGTTTGATACAGTCAACCACAATATATTAATAGAACGCCTGATTGACATTGGCATTTCTGGTTCTGCACTCCACTGGTTTCAGTCTTACCTGTGCGATAGACAATATAGTGTTCAAATTGGAAACTGCATATCTAAACCAACCAATCTCACACAAGGTGTACCACAGGCTCCTCCCTCGCCTCTATACTTTTCAGTATATACCTCCTCCCCCCTCTGCCATCTCCTCTCAAAGCTAGCCCTTCCGCATTTTATATATGCGGATGATGTTCAGATCCTGATACCCAGATCAATCCAGACTCCTGGGATGTACCAAAGCTTTCTATTGAGGGTGGGACCTGGAGAGACCCGCTTGCAAGACTGTTGCCAAATGTCAGACATTCCGAATTCCCAACATCCAGATGGTAGTGACTTGAAAAGTTATGTAGCGACTTCTAAGTCACCGCTCTACAAATTTCCTGTGGAGAAACCAGCTGGGCCTCTGCCCACGAAGCCACCTGAGACAGAGTAGTGTGAGCCCTCAACCCTTCCGGAACCTGACGCCCTTTAAGAATGTATGCCGACCCAATAGCTTCCTTAAGCCACCTCGCTATGGTAGTCTTAGAAGCCTGGGTACCTTTCTTTGAACCACTCCAAAAAATGAAAAGATGATCAGATCTCCTAAAATCATTCGTAACCTTGAGATACCTCAACAAAGCCCTATTGTCGTCCAACAACCTAAGCTCCTATGCATGAGGTGTAGAAGCATCCAAATCCAGAAAAGCCGGAAGCTCCACTGTCTGATTAACATAAAAAGCGGATACCACCTTCGGAAGAAACGAAGGTACCGTCTGCAAGGACATTCCTGGGTCCGAGATCTGCAACTCGGAAATTTTTCTCGCAGAACAAATGGCTACCAAGAAGACGACCTTTAAAGTCAAATCCTTAAGCGTCACTCTGCGGAGAGGTTCAAAAGCGGAGAGGTTCAAAAGAGGCCTAACACAATCCCCTGAGAACAAGATTAAGTTTCCAGGATGGACAAAATCTCCTTACCAGAGGGCACAGATTTTTAACCCCCCTAAGGAACTGGACCACATTGGGATGCGAGGACAACGAGCAACCTTCAACTTTACCCCGCAGACAAACCAGAGTCACCACCTGAACTCTGAGAAAATTGAAAGCTAGGCCTTTGATCAAACCTTCTTGAAGGAAAGATAAAATGTGAGGCTCCGAAGATCGTAAGGCCTGTACGCCTTTGGATATACATCATGCCTCAAAAACCTTCCAGACTCAGACATAGGACAACGAAGTAGACACCGTCTAGCTTGTAGGAGAGTAGTAATAACCACCTCTGGGTACCCTTTTTGTCTCAAATGCTGCCTCTCAAAAGCCAAGCCCTAGACAAAAGCGATCTGCCTGATCTGAAAATATGGGACTCTGCCGAAGGAGACGAGGAAGATGACTGAGGCACAACGGTCCATCACTGCCATGTTGACCAGATACGCGAACCACGGCCGACATGGCCATTCCGGGGCTACCTTCACCACTTCGCCTGGGTGTCTCTCTTTCTGATGCAACACCTTGCCTACCAGAGGCCAAAGGGGAAATATGTAAAGCAGAACTCCCCGAGGCCAGGGTAGAACCAGAGCATCGACTCCCTCAGCTCCATATTCCTGCTTTCAGCTTAAAAATGAGATGCCTTTGTGTTGAGACGAGTCGCCATTAGATCCACATGGGGACAGCCCCACCTTTCTCGGATGAGTTGCATCGCTAACTCGGACAACTCCCATTCCCCTGGATCTAGCAACCTGCGACTTAGAAAATGCGCTTGGACGTTTTCGACATATGCGATGTGTGAGGCCGCTATCTGAGCCAAGTGCTGTTCGGCCCAAAGAATTACCTCTTGATCCTTCTGGGCCACCATTCTACTCTTGGTTCCTCCCTGCCAACTGATGTATGCTACGGTCGTCGCATTGTCCATCCTCAAACCAACGGCAGAAAGGCAAGCAATGCCAACCTCACCACTCTGGTCTCAAAACGACTGACAGATCATGAGGCTTCTTCCGCTGACATACTGCTCCCCATCCAAAAAGACTGCATGAGGAATCAGAGGGCCTAACTCCTTCCTGAACAAGTAGAGTACTTTGGGGTAATCTCCCCCTGAGACTGGAATATCCTCTAGATATCATCCTCTAGATATCATACTAAAAAACCCTTGAATACTGGGAATCCTGTCACCTAGAAATCAAAAGCCTCCTCAACAGCCTAAATCTGGTACTAAACTCCGCCAAAACTGAGGTATTACTCATAACTCCTGATAACAATCTCACAACCTCTCTGCCAACCAACCTACAAACCACTCATGTGAGAGATCTAGGTGTGCTAATCGACAATAAACTGAACTTCAAAGCCCACATCAATAAAACCACCAAAGACTGTTTCTATAAACTGCAAGTTTTAAAAAGGATAAGACCACTCTTCCACGCCAAAGACTTCAGAACCATCCTCCAAGCCCTCATTTTCTCGAAATTGGACTACTGCTGCTCCACTTTACTTGGCCTCCCCTCCTCATACACAAAACCGCTCCAAATGGTCCAAAACGCAGCAGCCCGTCTACTGACAAACACTAAGAAAAGAGACCATATCTCCCCAGTGCTACAAGACCTCCACTGGTTACCAATTCATTTCAGAGTCATTTATAAATCCATCACCTTGATTTACAAAATCATTCACCAACATACCACAATCGATCTACAAATTCCTCCCCGCGTACACAAATCCACAAGACCGACCAGGGAAGCCTACAGAGGATGCCTCATTGTTCCACCCACGAAAACCACTAATCACAGCACCTTAAGAGACCGAGCCCTTTCCACTGCAGGCCCACCGTTATGGAACTCCATCCCTCCAGAACTCAGAAACGAACCATGTCTCCTAACCTTTAGGAAAAGACTCAAGACATGGCTTTTCAGGCAAGCCTTCCCGAACTCTACCTAATATGCACCACAAATAAATTCTCTACTCAGAGACTGTATATATGAGACGCCATATTTATATTGTACTTTTGTATATAATTAACCTCCTCTATCTCTTTCTATTTCTTACATTCCCAGTTCATTAGCCCTTGTTAATTGTAACTGCTTCTCTTCATCACGTTATTTATGTTTGGTTGTATTATTCGCACCCCTGTTATCTGTAAACCGACATGTGAACGAGTTCATGAATGCCGGTATAAAAAAACCTTAAATAAATAAATAAATAAATAAATAAAATAATCTCTCTCAGATAAGACAGCGTCATCTGGATCAACCTGGTCCGGCGACAACAATGTCTCCTGTGTCCCGGGGTCCTCCTGTGACCCAACGGAGTCATCCAAGTTCTCACCATCATCACAGGATGCCGCAAACCCTGTCCCAATGGAGGCCTTTTTCCACAGGACTGCTCAGGCCCAGGAGGGACGCTCAGACCCCAAGAGGGTGAGACTGGCTACCAGACTGGCCTGCTGAGTTAAATAAGCTTCATGCAGCAGGAGGACAAAATTTGCAGAGAAAGCACGAGGAGCCTTCGGGAGCTGTGTGGGTGCAGAATCAGTGGATGCAGGCACTGGCAGATCTAAGTAAATTTGCCACCCCGCCCTTCTACCGTGGTTGGGTGGACCGGAGAAAGTCGCGGAGGCAAAAAAACACCCCTCTTCTGTGTGAGCGGACAGCACTGCCGGGGCAGCCAAAATGGCCGCCGTTCTCGCGTCAGAGGAAGTTGGAGGCCTGCCGCAGGCTGCATTTCAAAAGAGCCCTCGGGAGAGAGCCTGAATGATGCTTTATACTTTTTGCAGTCGCTGGGGGCTCCGATGGTCCCTCCCCCCCGAAATGCAGGCCGCACACAGACCTAAGTGGCTCAGCCGTGCCGGCACTGCTCCACACACACAGCAAACATGGTCATGAACCATTCTCTCATTAGCGGGAAAACTCCCCTGCCAAACCCCGAGCAACACCTTGATCGGGAGAAAATGAACGGAGCCTGTCCACCCACTAAAACTAGCAGGGGCTAGAGGGAGAGAGCTACTCTTTTTTTTTTTTTTCAAAACAACTTTATAAATCTGGTCAGCCTCTCTTTAGCATGGAACACAGAGCTGTCTGGCTTGGGTTCAGCAAAAAGCAAAAAAGAAGAAGAGAAAGGCTGAATCCAGAATTTTAAAAGGAAGAAAGGCAAGTTGAGCAAAAGAAAAAATTACCAGCCGCCCTGAGCCTACAGCCACGTGAAGGGGAGGGATCTGGACCACCAGATTTACACCCCACGCACTAACAATGCGAGCATACAAAAAGATCACAGACCTCCAGCTCATCCACCTCAACCAAGCAAGGCAAGATCCACCAGGACCCAAACACCCCGGGAGGAAAGGCTCACCACAAAAAACAAAAATTCGCCATCTGCTGGAGGCAAGAGAAATACTGAGGAAATGCAGATAGCATCAGGGCTTATCAAGTAGTGTCAGTGAAGCTTTCGCTGTCTCCATCTGCTGGCAGGGGTGCATAAACCCAGGAGTCTGGACTGATAATTACAGGGAAGGATGGATTTGAGGGCAGGGAGGGCTCTGAATTTCAGTCTCAGCACCTGAGTCTTGGCAAATTAAGATACTAAATGTAGGTGAATTTTCAAGCTCTTAAGTTGGCTGAAATTAGGAACCCAAATTTAGGTGCCTTTTTTTTTTTTTTAATCATCAGCCTTTGAGGCAGCAGACAAAAATTTTTAGGAGCCAGGAAATCTGTATCTTTTTTTTTTTTTTTTTTGCATGACTATTTTTTTCTTTTCTTTGACTTTTTTGTTTTCTCTGAAGACCTTACACATAGGTGACATCACCAGATGGAGCCTGGCATGGAGTTTGATTTGAAAGTTTCTAGAAACTTTGAGCATGCCCTTTTTGTATATGCAGCACAATATATTGACAGGCAATCTCGTCTTTTTCATGGAGTCCACAGGTTGCAGTTCTGGTCACTTCTGCTGGTAGGAAGAAAATTCTACCTCCTAAGTGGTGCAGGACTTGTCTTGTAGGGCCGCATGGTATTTTCATCAAGCCCGTACATCATTCTTGGTACATTTTTCAGTTTCTTAAGTTTCCTTTATTTTTCAGTACCAGGCACGCTTATAATCCAGCATTGAGTTCTTTGATTTCGCCTTGTTAATTTTTCCTCTGATGCCGCTACAAGAGAAGGCATCTAGCAGCTACAATAAGGGCCCCTGTGCAGGAAGAAAATGTCTATGACAGATCCCCATGATAAATGTGTCCACTGCCTGGGGGGCCAACCACAATATCTGGAGGACTCATCTTTGCGCAACTGTGACCCCAGGGGGAGTCCGTGCCAACTTGAGCTTATAAAGAAGCATTTCAGGTTTCATAGGTCAAGCCCACTGGTACTGGCATCAAAGGCAGCAACATCAAGGAACCCAAGAGCTGCATCAATGCTGGCAGTGCACCTTCAGAAGGATAGAAACAGGATGGAGTGGGTCCAGAGGGAGGCTATTAACATGGGCAGTGGTCTTCCTTCTAAAGCACGAGGGGATAGACTTAAAGATCTAAACATGTACACCCCGGAGGAAAGGGGAGACAGGGAGATAACGAACGCTCTACAATCCACTGGGTTAAAGCATTCGAGGTAACATGCTTTCACCAGAGGAAGGTCGGTTCAAATGAATCAGACAGTTTTTTGATTGGGTGACTAGAGAATTAAATGAAAAACAGGCACTTGATGTGATTTATCTGGATTCAGCAAAGCTTTTGACACCAGTCCACACAGGAGGCTCATGAACAAAATGAAAAGCCTGGAAGTGAGTCCCAAGGTGGTGAAAAAGATTACAAATTGGTTAACTAACAGATAAGAGTGAGAAGACATAAATGGAACCTACTCTGAGGAAGGAAGTGTGATAAGTAAAGTGTCCCAAGGTTCAGTGCTGGGACTGATTTTGTTCAATACCTCTGTGAGTGGAATTGCAGAAGAGTTAGAAGGAAACGTTTTTCTTTTTGCAGATGACACTGAGATCGTTAAACAGAGTGGACACCCCTAAAAGAGTAGAAACAATGAAAAGTGATCTAAAAAAGCTCAGAGTGGTAGAACATTTGTCTGGGATTCAATGCCAAGACGTGGAGAGTCCTGCATTAGGGCTGCAGAAATGCAAAGGAGCTGTAATGTGCACGGACCAGGAGAGGCACCTTGGGGAATAGCGTCTGGCAATCTGAACGGACCTTGGGGAATAGCGTCTGGCAACCTGAATGGACCTTGGGTAATAGTGTCTGGCAATCTGAATGGACCTTGGGTAATAGTGTCTGGCAATCTGAATGGACCTTGGGTAATAGTGTCTGGCAATCTGAATGGACCTTGGGTAATAGTGTCTGGCAATCTGAAGGCAGCGAAGCAATGTGACAAGGCAGCGGCTAAGGCCAGAGGGATGCGGGGCTGCATAACCAGCAGGAAAAAGGAGGTGATAATGCTCCTGTAAAGGTCCTTGGTGAGGCCTCATCTGAGTACTGTGCTCATCCTGGAGATCTCATCTCAAAAAGGATAGAGAGAGGATGGAAGTGGTCCAGAGAAAGGGGTCTGTGCCTAAAGAGTTATGAGATGAGAGTGAAAGCCGTAAATATGTACACACTGGAGAAGAGGAGAGGCAGGGTGATATGATACAGACTTAAATATCTGAAAGGTATTAATAATGTACAGGAATCAAAACTTTTTTTAATGGAAAGAAAACTGTACAACAAAGGGTCATTAGGAGAAATTACTACTTACCTAATTTCCAGGTGAATCCCAAACCAGTGGGATTTACCAAAACAGCTTCCGAACAGGGCAGGAAGCTGCCAGCAGTCTAGTCAAAACCACACGTGCAAAGGCTGCCTCCTCCCAGGCTTGCACATCCAGTGATGGCAGGGAAATAGACTGATTCAAGTGAAAATCCAAGACCACTTTTGTCAAAAAAGGAGGAAGAGTACACCGTTGTATCGCCCCTGGAGTCACTCATAGAAACAGCTCCCGGTAAGACAAGGCCTGTAGTTCAGAAACTCTCTGCACAGAACAAATTCCACAAGAAACACCGTTTATAAGGTCAGTAACCTCAAGGAAAGGTTACACATCAGTCGAAAAGTAGGACCAGCTAAAAAATATCCAAAACTAGATTAAGACTCCACAAGGGCACCGATAACTGCAAACGGGCCATATCTGGATGAGCCGACAAGGGCCCACCATTCACCTGTCCTCAAAAACAGGCAAGAGCCACCACATGTACCTTTAAGGAATTAAGGGCCAACCCTTTATTCAATCCATCCTGAAAAAATTCCAAAATGAGCATAATCTTAACCAAACAAAGAACCACCCCTCAATCTCCACACCAAGTCTCAAACACTCGCCAAACCCGCACATAGGCTAAGAAAGTGAAGAACTTTCTTGCTCGTAGCAATCACCGCAGTACAATATCCACGCTTCAGCAACCGAGCCCTCTCAAAGGCCATACCGTAAGACAAAATCAATTCTGATCTTCGTGAAGAACAGGCCCCTGCTATAGCAGATTCATATGCGACGGAAACTGGAGGGGAGAGTCCATCAGAAGCTTTCACAGATCTGCATACCATGGTCTCCTGGGACTCTCTGGTGCCACCAGAAGCACCATCCCACTGACACTTCTTAACCCTCCGAACCATTCTGCTCAACATGGACCACGGGGGAAAAGAATACAGCAGCTTGCCTTCCAATCACTCCTACATGAGGGCATCAATGCCCAAGGACTTTGGATCTCTCTTGTGACTGAAAAATCGAGGAAACTTCGCATTATGAGATGTCGCCAGCAGGTCCAGAAACGGAAAGGCCCAGCGACCCACTATTAGCTGAAATGCACCTTTTGACAATTCCCATTCTCCTGGATCCAGACTCTATCTCCTGAGGAAGTCTGCTCTTACATTGTCTTTTCCTGCAATGTGCAAGACTGAGATCTCCTGAAGATGCACTTCCGCCCATACCATAACTTGGGCTATTTCCAGCGATACTTGCAGATTCTTGAATCCTCCCTGCCAATTGATATAAGCCACTGTTGTTGCATTGTCTAGCATTATCTGGATCACTTGACCCTGCAATCTGTTGCTGAACCGCAAGCATGCCAACCGGACCACAAGGGTTTCTAACCGATTGAAGGTCCAGAGGGACTCTTCTCCACTTCAGCGCCTTTGCACCATCAGCTTCTGACAGTGAGCTTCCCAACCCTGGAGGCTCGCATCTGCTGTGAGCACTAGCCAGTCCGAAGATCTTATGGAAACCCCCTTTCTTAGATTATCTGCTTTTAACCATCACTATAGTTGAGAGACTTCCATGGTCAGGTGGAGCCAAATCGAATAATTCTGAGACTGTGGGCTCCAACAAGACAGCAGAGTGTGCTGAAGAGGACGCATATGCACCCTCGCTCACAGCACCTCTTCCAGGGTTGCCGCTATCAATCCGAGCAAATATAGACAGGATCATGCTGTTGGACATATTGTGATCATCAATATGCGCCAACAACTTCTGAATACGACCCTCTGGCAGGAAATCCCTATCCTGCTAACGACTGAGATAGCTGAAGACTGATCTTGGCCAGGTTCACCATCCAACCGAGCTCCTGCAACAAGGAGATCACCTTGCTTGTCACTAGGCAGCTCTCTTCGTGAGAGAGCAATAAACAAGAGCGAGTTTCCGGGGAACAGCAGGAAGCTATCTGCAAGTTCATTGTCATTGCTTCAAAAGCCTGCAAAAGTATAGCCTCAACTCTCCTGTCCTGTGCATCCTTCAAGGCCATGCCCTCTTCTACGGGAATAACTGTCTGCTTGGTAACAGCACACGAAAGTGCATCCACCTTCGGAAAACATAATTGCTCTCTCACAACAGGATCCAGAGGGTACAGTCCCCCTTTAAAATTAATTTCCGGGCGCCCCATTCAAGATCAATTAATTCTTGAATAGCCTCCGTAATAAGGAAGAAGCACGAGGCTTTACACAAGGAAATCAAAATGGGATTTTTTTTTTTTAATTTAAATGTTTATTGACACAATCAATATAAACATTCCAATAACTTTGAACATTGATGTGATATATAATCAAAGTGCAATAAACTTTAAACACATTACATTGGTGTCTGTTTCTTTTTATTCCCCATATCCCCACCCCCCTCTTCCCCCCACCGCATACCCCCAAATGCTTACTGACTCCACTTTCGAGGTGTACGTGAGCTTGTCATCTCTATGGGGTTCACCCCCTCTCAGCCCCCAATTCTGGGCCAGGGTTGTCCTACCCATACCTTTCCCATGGGACTCTAATATAAGTAGGTACTTGTTCCCAATCATACAGCAACTCCTTGCTGCCAACGACCAAAGCCTCCTTAATACATCTTATACCAGAGGAGAAAGGGTTCCCAGATTCATACATGCTTCCCCATCGTATTTTGTTGCTGAGCTCTAAGATAGTACCAATAATGCATTTGCCAGAGTCTGTGTGCTACAGAAAAAACGGTTGGCAGTCAATCTTTTTTCCAGTGTGCCGCTAGCTCCTGCCGAGCCACACTAAGTACTTGGTGGATCAGGGTCCTTTTCATCGCTGCCCAATTGGCCAGATAGGCAGATAGTAAATAAATCTCCGGATGTAGGAGGATATTAATGTTCAGCATCTGAAAGATCATAGTCTGAATCTTTTGCCAAAATGACACTAATTTTGGACAGGTCCACCAAATGTGTAAAAAAGTACCCTCTTGGCCACGTTGCCTCCAGCAATGTACCCCCTGATTGGGGTAAATTTTATGTAATTTAAATGGGGTTAGATACCATCTGGACAGCAATTTATAGTTAGTTTCCATTAAATTTGCCGAGATAGAGCGTTGAATCATGTATCCAAAACATAGTTTCCATTGTGCTGCTGTCCACTGAAATGTTAGATCCTGTTCCCATTCCCGTTGATATCGAGCCACTACTGGCGCCGAGCCCGTTAGCCATACATATATGTTTGAAATGATGCCTTTCGTCAAAATAGGATCTTTCTTTGGCTCAGACATGGATTAAGCCCCAGGTACTCCCAGCACCTTCAATGTCTGGGAAATCAGAGCCAGTAGTTCATCTCTATGAAAGAACCTCAATATAGTTCTATACATCTCCAATCCCGGAGGAATTTGCCCATCCTCCAGGGAGTAAGAATCGTTCTCATCATCTGTGCCATCTGGATCCCTATCGGGAAGGCTGGCTCCAGGCGTACCCCATCGCTTACCCACAAGCCCCAGGTGGGTAGGATTTCACAGCTTGCAATCCTGACTTGTTAAAATTGGCTGAGGCCAGGGACTGCACCTAAAGGAAGGAGTGTGGTCTTAAAAAAAATTCTACCGAAGAAAAGGCAGAAGGATCCATGCTGAAACCAGAGGGCAACTGTCCTGTGCCCACTGACAAACCAGTTAGGGGAGCTCCAAAATCAGGTGACATTCCTGACAGCTCTTCTTCTAGTCCCACACCAGGCTGGGAGAAACCAGGCTTAGTAAAATCAGAAGGAGGTACTTTCTCCTCAGCCTCCAAACAGCGCCGACACAAATTCGAGGGATCGCCAGGTTGAGATGCCCGAATATGACAAGCAACACATAGGGCAAGGTGCTTAGGTTTCTTTGCTATGTGCACCATCAGTCTGCTAAAACACTGACAGCAGTGCACCCCAAAATAAAAGTTGGTGCTCACAGATAAGGCGCACAAAAACTGTGCCTATAGAAGTGCCCAACCTGATCTTCCTCAGGACTCTCAGATAATATGCACAAAAAAGCGTGTGTGTGCGTGCACAATTAGGCGCTCTAGTAGGTGCTCCTATACACCTAACTAGGTGCCCAGCTAAGTGCCCAACTAGGCGCTCAATCAAACGCCAACAGGCCGCACAGATGGGCACACAAGCACGATCCGACGGAACTGAAGAGGGCAGTCTGCAGCACATAAAAACATGCGAAAACACTGCTTCGGCCTACCACGCGGCAAACCAGAAGAGTGGGGCCTAACTAAAAGGGCTGCTCAACCTGCCATGCTACCTCTGTCCCCTGAACTTCACTGGAGGTGGGAACGACTGTGGGAATGCGCGCCAAGCACTTTTTTTTAAACCACTCTTTACCTGAGCTCAGCCTATCCCAGATAAGTACAAGGTCGGTCTCCAGCTGCAGGCTTCAGGCACCCACTTGCCTTTCACAGTTGGTTGTTTTTTGTTTTCTTACAGCTGAGTCCACAGCAGCTGAAATACCAGCTACTGGACCAAGAAACTCATCTGAGGTTCCACAGAAATCACCTCAGGAATTCTCGATTGAGAGAGGGACCATTCGGAGAGCAGGGCAAATTAAATTTCTTTCTTTTTCTCTTTCTAAAACTTAAAGCAATCCCCAGCAGGAGGTGCACATCCACCATCTGCTGGAGACGGAGAACACTGGCGGGCTGATGTCACTGCAGCTTTGCTCCATCTCCAATCTGCTGGTAGAGGTGCATAAACCACTGGTCTTGGTTTTATCCGTCTGTATGCTAAGAAAGATCAAATTTCAAGGGCATCGAGTCAGGGAACAATAGCAGTGAGTTTATCTTCACAAAAAGGGTAGTGGATGCACGGAAAGCCCTTCCAGAAGAGGTGAGGATAAGGTTTTATTAATTATCTATGTCCCACTCTATAGCATTACACCTTGCATCTCTATTCACTTATTGTATCTTTTTGCACCTTCCACCCCCCCTCTTTACTTGGTTTATTCATTATTTGTAATGCACTAGTGCTAACCTCCTGTTATTTAGCACTGCTGCAATTTTTTGTTGACTGTAAACCGATGCGAGGTTACTAAACAAATGTCGGTATGTAAAAACTGCAAATAAATAAATAAAATAAATAAGGTCAGTAATGGAATTCAAAAGGATGTGATAAATACAGAGGATAACTAGAGGGTAACTGACTGGGGCAACCAACACAGAGCAACCTTTACCACTTTAAGAAGAGAGTTTAAAAAAAACAAAAAAAATCCAAGACTGCTGTGCAGACTGGATGGAGCACTTTTCTGCTGACATCTACCATGTTACTATGTAATAGCTGTCAGGGAGGTGGCGGGGTATTATGGGTTGGGAAGGTTATTACTCGTGTTCATGGCCAATGGAAAGGAGGAGGGTGTTATGGGACGAGGAAGGGTGCATAGGTTATTATGCGGTAGGAGAGGGTAATTACTAGCAAGATTGCCTGTTAGGGAGGGGAGGGGTATTGTGGGATGGGGAAGGGGTTATTACTCACGTGCATGGCTGTCAGGAAGGAAAGCTGAAGGAGGGCCCCAGAAAAGCCATGACGGAGTGCCATGACGAATGCCGTCTGCTGTCCAAAGAGCTCCTCCATGGCGTTCTTCAGGCGCAGATAAATATTCCGGTAACGCTCCACAAAGTCTGAAGTATTCCAAGCTGATTCCAAGAATTTCTTAACCTGGTTCAAAGGATTATTATATTTCATGTATTCAATGCCAAAATCAAGAGACTCTAGATGTACCAACATATCAATATAAAAAACAGTATAAAATAACCATGAACAAATAATCACATAGGGCCGGATTTTAAAAAGGCCCAGCGACGCACGTAAAGCCCCGGGATGCGTGTAAGTCCCAGGGCTTGCAGAAAGGGGCGGCCTGGGGGCGGGGTGTGGGCAGCCCGGGGGCGGGGTCAGGCTCCCGGCACAGTGGCCATATTTGCCGCTGTGCCGGCAGACGCAAACGGTAAAACAAAAATTTTGGGGGGGGGTGTTTAGAGTAGGGCTGGGGGGGGGTGACGGTTAGGGGAAGGGATTTGAAGGTCAGTTTAGGGGGAAGGGAAGTTCCCTCGCAGGCGGCTCCAATTTCGGAGCGGCCTGGGAGGGAACGAGGGAACGCAGCGCAGCTCGGCGCACACAAGGTGCACAATTGTGCACCCCCCTGCGCGCACCAACCCCTTATTTTATAACTTGCGTGCGCAAATTATAAAATCGGGTGTACATGTGCGCGTGCCGGGTAGCGCGCACACATGTACGCCCACACACAACCTTTTAAAATCTACCCCATAATAATTAACAACAAACAGAAAAAGACAATAATAATAGCTCAGAAGCTGGTTTGCTATCAATCACTCTAAAGAGATGGGAACATTGGTTCTTACCTGCTAATTTTTGTTTCTGGAAAACCACAGATCAGCCCAGATGCATGGGTTTTGCCTCCCTACCAGCAGATGGAGACAGAAGAAAAGCTTTACTGACACTGTGTTACTTAAGATAATGTGCCACCTTCATGTACTCAAGCCATGATGAGATTAAACCATAAATATCTTCCCCTTCCAACATGAGCAGAGTAAAGTTTGAGCCCCCAACCTGGAGCCCTTTCATCTACAGACAACACTAAAATTCCAAAACCTAAAATAGTTTCTTACTATCTATACACTGAAAACGGTCGCCGCATCTCAAAAAAGATATAATTGCGATGGAGAAGGTACAGAGAAGGGCAACCAAAATGATTTATTTATTTTATTTATTTATTTAAAGTCGCTTATATACCGATGTTCGTTTGCACATCGCATCGGTTCACAGTAAACAATAACTCATGGGCAGAGCCCTTACATAAAACTGAGAATAAATATGTAACTATAGGGAGAAGCCCTTACAAGAAACAAGTGAGTTACAAAAACAAAAAAACAAAAAAAAAAACCCAAGGGGGGGGGGTCGGGGGTAGAAAGGCATAAAACAATGGATAAGGGGATAGGGTAGGGGAGGGATCATGGGTAGAGAAAGGCATAAACAATGAATTTATAGGGCCTATAATTTATGTACAACAAACAAGAATAAAATCAATATAGTACAATGTACAAAATGGGGACATAACGTATTCCGTAATCCGTATTCAGACCGGTTTCATTAACGTATGAATGATAAAATGATAAGGGGATGGAACAGCTCCCCTATGAGGAAAGACTAAAGAGGTTAGGACTTTTCAGCTTGGAGAAGAGACGACTGAGGGGGGATATGATAGAGGTGTTTAAAATCATGAGAGGTCTAGAACGGGTAGATGTGAATCAGTTATTTACTCTTTCGGATAGTAGAAAGACTAGGGGGCACTCCATGAAGTTAGCATGGGGCACATTTAAAACTAATCGGAGAAAGTTCTTTTTCACTCAACGCACAATTAAACTCTGGAATTTGTTGCCAGAGGATGTGGTTAGTGCAGTTAGTATAGCTGTGTTTAAAAAAGGATTGGATAAGTTCTTGGAGGAGAAGTCCATTACCTGCTATTAAGTTCACTTAGAGAATAGCCACTGCCATTAGCAATGGTAACATGGAATAGACTTAGTTTTTGGGTAATTGCCAGGTTCTTATGGCCTTGATTGGCCACTGTTGGAAACAGGATGCTGGGCTTGATGGACCCTTGGTCTGACCCAGTATGGCATGTTCTTATGTGCAAAGGCCCAAGAAACTAACTCCAAAGTGGAAGCCACAGAGCCTAGGACGTGAAGATAATCCCAAACTGTTGGTATTCGCATACTAAGAAGGCACTTCACCTGAGTCTGCAACTTCAATACTCTGCCGCCACAAAGACCTTGCCCTCCTGAGTATTGAACAGCGCTCCAAGACACACGAGATGTTGCGTGGGCACCAAATGGCTCTTCACAGATTGATGCCCAACCGAGAGATCGTAATGTGCTCATCACTCTCTGAATTGAGTTCTTGCATTCCTCCCAAGACTTCGCCCAGATGAGTCAGTCTTCCAAATATGGGTGCACCAATATCCCGCTGCTGCCACTACCCCCATCACCTTGGTAAACATGCAAGGTGCGGTGGCCAGGCAAAAGGAAGAGCCCAAAATTGGAAATGCCGACCCAGCACCTTGAACCTCAGGAACTTCTGATGGTCTTGGCGGATCGGGATATGCAGATACGCCTCCGTCAGATCCAGAGATGCCAGGAACTCCACCTTGCACACCGCTGCAACCACCATGCGCAGTGTTTCCATTCGAAACTTAGGCACTCTCAGGCACCTGTTCACCTTCTGCAAGATGAGGATAGGGCAAAAGAAGCCCTCCTTTTTGGGAATCACGAAGTATACTGAGTACCATCCCTGGCCCTGTTATGAAAGAGGGACAGGACAAATGGCGTTCAAGTCAAGCAACCTCCACAGCGTCGCCCATACCATAAGAACCTAAGAACATAAGAAAATGCCATACTGGGTCAGACCAAGGGTCCATCAAGCCCAGCATCCTCTCTCCAACAGTGGCCAATCGAGGCCATAAGAACCTGGCAAGTACCCAAAAACTAAGTCAATTCCATGTTACCATTGCTAATGGCAGTGGCTATTCTCTAAGTGAACTTAATAGCAGGTAATGGACTTCTCCTCCAAGAACTTATTTTAAATGCATGCTGTGCTGCATGAATTATTGGTGAATGAAGTTCTGTAGTAGATAAGAACACATATCTCTGAAATTAAACAATAAACTTTTTGTCTAGAGGCAAGAAGGGTAAAAGGGAGGATTTAAGTAAGGGGTTTTCCTCCAAGCAGGATTCCCTGGTAATAGTTTTAATTCTGCTAGTGGTAGAAACCTTTATACTTCCATCCAAACCCTTTCACATTGCCTTCTTTCCACCTTTCTTAATGTGTGGAATACATCTGGACTGTGCTTCTAGAATGGTATTTTTTAACAATGACCACGCCTCTTGGACATTTTTTTACTTTTGTAGCTGCTCCTTTCAGTATTTTTCTAACAATTTTTCTCATTTTATCAAAGTTTCCCTTTTGAAAGTTTAGCACGAGAGCCTTGGATTTGCACACTGTTCCTTTTCCAGTCATTAAATCAAATTTGATCATATTATGATCACTATTGCCAAGCGGCCCCACCACCGTTACCTCTCTCACCAAGTCCTGTGCTCCCCTGAGAATTAGATCTAAAATTGCTCCCTCTCTCGTCGGTTCCTGAACCAATTGCTCCATAAAGCTATCATTTATTCCATCCAGGAACGTTATCTCTCTAGCGTGACCCGATGATACATTTACCCAGTCAATATTGGGGTAATTGAAGTCTCCCATTATTACTGCACTACCAATTTGGTTAGCTTCCCTAATTTCTTTTAGCATTTCACTGTCCGTCTCACCATCTTGACCAGGTGGATGGTAGTATACTCCTATCACTATAGTCTTCCCCTACACACAAGGGATTTCTACCCATACCGCTTCTCTCCTGCTGCACGAAACAACATGAGACTCGACAAAGACGTCTCTGACTGGGCACAAGAAATCTAGAGTGTACCCATGCCTGAACACCTCCAAGACCCACCGGTCCGAGGTAATCCTTTCCCACTCCTCGTAGAAGTTGGATAATCTGCATCCTACAGCTTCTACGCAAGGGTGGAAACTCCTGGCCTCATTGGGCAGACTTGCCGCCTCCTGAGCCCAGGCCTGCACCATCTCTGGACGCCCGATGACCCCCTCGAAAAGGCTGCTGATGACCGGGGCTCAGCTTGGACACGGGAGGAGAAGCTGGTTTACAGGCGCGAAACCGACGTGAGTCTCTAAAACAAGCTTGTGACGGGAACACTTTCTTACTTGGTCTCTTATCCTCCGGCAACCTCTGCCCTTTGGTCTCCCCAAGAGCTTCTTCAACTGGTCCAAATCCTCTCTGAGCAGGAGCTTTCCCTGAAAGGGGAGATTACAAAGCTGCGCCTTGGAGGACAAGTCCGCTGACCAGTTCCGCAACCACAAAAACCTTCTGGCCACAATGGAGGAAACCATACTACGAGCAGAGATACGGACTAAGTCATACAGCGCATCCGCCACAGAGGCAACCCCCGCCTGCAAGGAAAGAGGGTCGCCGACTAAGCATCCTCCTCAGCTTTCTGGACCCAACACTGGCAGGCCTGCGACATCATACTGGCACGCAGACCTAGGGCCGAGACCTCAAATAACCCAACTTAGAAACATAGAAATGACGGCAGAAGAAGACCATTAGGCCCATCCAGTCTGCCCAGCAAGCTTTCACACTTATTTTCTCATACTTATCTGTTACTCCAACTGCTGAGTTCAGGGCCCTTATTGGTAACTTTTTGATTTTAATTTCTTTCCACCCCTGCCATTGATGCAGAGAACAGTGTTGGAGCTGCAAAGTGAAGTATAAGGCTTAATGTTTGGGGGTAGTAACCGTTGAATCAAGCAAGTTACCCCGATGTTTGTATACTCATATTGCTCAGATCAATGTCTTGTTAGTTGTTGTCTGGATGTAAATCCTATTTCTTCATTCCCCCCTGCCAAAGCAGTGAGCTGCGATGGATATGCATTCAAAGTGAAGTATCAGGCCTAATTTGTTAGGGGTAGTAACTGCCGCAATAAGCAAGCTACTCCCATGCTTGTTTACCTAGACTGTGCAATTCAGTCCTTGTTGATTGTTGTATGAATATAAATCCTCTTTTCTTCATTTTCACTGCTGTTGAAGCAGAGATCTACGTTGGATGGGTATTGAAAATGAAGTATCAGGCTTAAATTCAGTTTCAGCTGAATTTCCAGTTTGCGATCCTGCATGTCCTTCAATGCAGCCGCCCCAGCCACTGGGATGGTCATCTTCCTAGTGACTGCTGACACAGCCGCATCCACAGGTGGCACTTTCAGGAGGTCGAAAGTCTCCTGTGCCAGGGGATACAGTTTAGCCATTGCTCTGCCCATCTTCAAGCCGGCATCCGGGGCATCCCACTCCCGGACTACCAACTTCCTTATCTTCTTGGACAGTGGAAAGGCAGATGTCAGCCCTCACAGACCATCAAGCACCGGATTGACCTGCTCACTATCTGAATCTTCTTCTTCTTCTTGGAAGATCTTAACCCCCAACTCTTCCAGAACTTGGGGAAGTAAGGGACGCAGCTCCTTCAGCTTGAACAGAAGAACGACTCAAGGGTCATCCCCCTCCGGGATGGGGAACTCATCCAAGGTCGGGTCATCTTTGGAGCCATTTCCCAAATCGGGGGAGGTATCAGAATCTGGGTCCATCCCCTGAGGGTCTGGAGGGTCTAAATGCTGCACCCTGTGTGTCTTCGCCAAAGGTCGAGTCCCGCAGCGCTGGGCGGAGGCCCAGGCGCGGAAGGAGGTCAGGAGGACCTTGAGAAGCCTGCTTAGAGCCCCCACCTGCCGGGTCCACCGAGCACTCCGCGGCCCTTTTCACCCCGACCCTCTCATTGGCTAAAAAAGCCTGATGAAGGAGTAGCACAAATTCTGGGGAGAAGCCTGCAGGCTCTTCCTCCGCACCCTCCCCCCCGAGGGGTATTGCATTGTAAAACTTCCTCCTCAGCAGCCCAGCCAAGCTCCACCGAGGACAGGGGGGAGAAATCCCTCTCCCTGCAACTCAGAGGTCTCCGTTCCTGCAGAAACAGCCACCATCCCCACCGACCGGAGGCTAAGTCTAACGGAGGGAATGTGCATCCAACAAGGTCAAGAATTCCCTCGAGCAGCCCTCATCTAGGCAGCCTTCCTCGGGATATGGACGGCCGCACAAAGTGCCTGTGCCTCGTCATTACTGGCCCCGACTGCGTCTCTCGCACTGTGGGACGCAAAGAGCACACGCGCCCTGAAGGGAACAAGAAAACTCCCTCCCCAGGACTAGAAATCGCGTCTGTCATCGGACCCACCCAAAGCCCTGGGCAGCCGACCCCCTCACAACAGACGCTGCCCTGCCTCCACGAAAGGCCACAGTAACCACTGTCCCAGCCGGGTCCCGCCTGACTTCGAAGCCTACCTGAAGAACTTGAGAAGCACTTACCAAAATTCTCTCTTTTTTTTTTTAATTTTAAAATTACCCAAACCTCAGGACCAGAGGAAATCCGGGAACAGCTTCGGAGGCCAAGGGAGCCAGAAGCCTCTGGATGTCAGGCCCTCCAGTAGGATACGGGTGAAACACAACCAGGGGTATCCAACCCCCCGGGTGCCCGGCTTCACCTGAGGGATGGCATGTGCCGGTGCATAACACCTCAGGGAGCAAAGTCATGCTAACCTACCTAACACTTTCTAAACTTTTTATTTTTAACTAAACCCTAGACTGCAGGTTTGCATCTCCACCATCTGCTGGAGTCAGAGAGATACTGAGGGACTGCAGGTGGAACTCTCTCTTATGTAGCAATGTCCAAAGGTTTTGTTCTCTGACTCCATCTGCTGGTAGGAATGCAAAACCCACTGGTCTGGATTCATCTGAGTATGTACAGGAACATGTACATGCTTCACGGGAGCAGCCATGTGGCTCTTCAGAGCCGAACATAAACCTGCCTCAGGTCATCTTTCTCCCTCTTTCCAGAGCCCGGAGCCCACATCATGGGCAAGACTGCCAGAAGGGTTCCTCTCCTGTAAATTTACTCCCTTGGCAACTTCATTGGTGTTACGTTTGGTGGCTCGCAGGATGGTCCCACGAGCCGCCTCACTCATCGCCGATGCTACCGGACCTGTCTCATGATCGGCACGCAGACTCCCTCCACAAATGCTCCTCAGCGCAGCATGAGACGCCACCAGCTGCTGTTCTTCCTGACTCCTCTTAGGCACATGCACACCCGATGGCCCGACTCTTAAAAGATCCCGCAGCAGGAACTCAGCCACAGCACCCTTGGATGTCGTCAGTGCCTCTCCCCTACTAAAGGCTCCTTCCAAGGAGCAGAGGAGGCACTGAAGACCAGAGGCATATCAGGAGACCTCAGCAACAGATCTCCTGATGAGCATCTGGTCTTCAGTGCATATTGCAATTGTTCCTGTGTTCCAATCTTGTTTTTGTGTCCCTGCCTGTTTCCTGAGTTTCTATCCAGCTTGCCTTGCTCCGTCCTTGTCCACTCACCCAGCCACGCCTTAGTTGTTGTCCTTGGCTTGACGTCCCAGATTCTGACCTCTGCTTGTACGTTTGACCATTCTTTCACTGCCGCCTGGTACTGATCTCTTGCCTTGGACCGGACCATGCTTCTTTACCCCCCCCTGGCCCTACCGCTGGCCTGGTTTCTGTTCTCTGCTACCTGCCCTGACCTTCACCTGGCTTTGGACTCTCGTTCTCCTGGTCACCCCTGGGACCCACCTGCAGGGAAGGCAGCTGGTACAGGCGAAGCTCCAGCCTGTCCCATTGTAGGGAGCGTCTGCCAGCTGTTGGTGTGGCCTAGGGGGCTCATCCGCTAGGCAACGCCAACCATATCACAGCACTAGGGGACCACTGATACCAAGCCTGTACAATTGGTCGAGCTAATGATTTTTCTTTTTTTTAAACTCCTTTTAAAAGAGAGAAAAATTCCACATGACAAAAAGAAAATGAGATACTTCCCTTATCGGAGTCTTCTTTGGGAGTCCAAGAAACAGAGTTCAGGGAGGAAGAGGAGGCCCGAGAATGAGGAAGTCAGCACCACTGGCAATCATACCTCCTCTCACAGCATGGGTATGAAGCAAAACGATCCCCCGACTCCCTGCTTGACCCTCATGAAACAGTACCTAGCACCCCGGGAGTAATCTTTTGCACCTCTACTATTTGCTGGTGACAGAGAAATACTGAAGGACTGCAGGCGGCACTGACATAAGTAGTACAGTCTCAGTAAGGCTTTCCTTCTGTCTCCATCTGTGGTGGGGAAGAAAGTTCCAGGCGTCTGACTGATCTGGGGTATGAACAGGAACTACCATTCTTATCATAAAGGAACAGGCTACCCCGAAATAGAAATTTCCAGACTGCAAGTTAAAAGGTCAAATTAAACAGTCAAGTCTGAGAAGGTTTTCTAAAAGCCAGATAAACCCCTGCACAAACTTACAGCAGATGGACCGGAGTTGCTTTTGGGGCCAAAATAATAGAAAGCGGAGGTTTGAGTTTGCACCTAATGGCTAGCTGAAGGACTCCTTGTAGCACTGAGGAAGTGCTGACTCCTGCTTTACCTGCTGCTGTACCACATCCTGCCAGCAGCGCGTGATCCCAGTCATGCTGCTTAACTTGCTCCCCTGCTCTTTCACAGACGCAGCAACAATCACCTTCTCCTTCTCGTTCTTGCCATCTGTATAAGGTAAAAAGCAGAAAGCTTGAAACATCTCCAACCGATCTTGGAGCTCCCAGAAAGAGAAAAGTCAGCGATTGTAAGGCTACTGGCTCCCAGAGAGTGGGGAGGAATATACATCTGTGTGGCCACAGGGTCCCAAGGAGAAGAGAGGAGCATGCGATCACCAGGTCACATTGATCCCCAAGGGGAGAGGAACATACAATCAGAAGACCACAGGCTCACACAGAGAGGAAAGGAGCATACAATCAGAAGACCACAGGCTCACACAGAGAGGAAAGGAGCATACATTCAGAAGACCACAGGCTCACACAGAGAGGGATGGATCATACAATCAGAAGACCACAGGCTCACACAGAGAGGGAAGAAGCATACAATTAGAAAACCACAGGCTCACACAGAGAGGAAAGGAGCATACAATCAGAAGACCACAGGCTCACACAGAGAGGGATGGAGCATACAATCAGAAGACCACAGGATCACACAGAGAGGGATGGAGCATACAATCAGAAGACCACAGGCTCACACAGAGAGGAATGGATCATACAATCAGAAGACCACAGGCTCACACAGAGAGGAAAGGAGCATACAATCAGAAAACCACAGGCTCACACAGAGAGGAAAGGAGCATACAATCAGAAGACCACAGGCTCACACAGAGAGGGATGGATCATACAATCAGAAGACCACAGGCTCACACAGAGAGGGAAGAAGCATACAATGAGAAGACCACAGGCTCACACAGAGAGGGATGGAGCATACAATCAGAAGACCACAGGCTCACACAGAGAGGAAAGGAGTATACATTCAGAAGACCACAGGCTCACACAGAGAGGAATGGAGCATACAATCAGAAGACCACAAGCTCACACAGAGAGGGAAGGAGCATACAATCAGAAGACCACAGGCTCACACAGAGAGGGAAGGAGCATACAATCAGAAGACCACAGGCTCACACAGAGAGGAATGGAGCATACAATCAGAAGACCACAGGCTCACACAGAGAGGGAAGGAGCATACAATCAGAAGACCACAGGCTCACACAGAGAGGGACGGAGCATACAATCAGAAAACCACAGGCTCACACAGGGAGGGAAGAAGCATACAATCAGAAGACCACAGGCTCACACAGAGAGGGATGGATCATACAATCAGAAGACCACAGGCTCACACAGAGAGGGACGGAGCATACAATCAGAAAACCACAGGCTCACACAGAGAGGGAAGAAGCATACAATCAGAAGACCACAGGATCACACAGAGAGGGATGGAGCATACAATCAGAAGACCACAGGCTCACATAGAGAGGGATGGAGCATACAATCAGAAGACCACAGGCTCACACAGAGAGGGATGGAGCATACAATCAGAAGACCACAGGATCACACAAAGAGGAAAGGAGCATACAATCAGAAGACCACAGGCTCACACAGAGAGGAAAGGAGCATACAATCAGAAGACCACAGGATCACACAGAGAGGGATGGATCATACAATCAGAAGACCACAGGCTCACACAGAGAGGAATGGAGCATACAATCAGAAGACCACAGGCTCACACAGAGAGGGAAGGAGCATACAATCAGAAGACCACAGGCTCACACAGAGAGGGAAGGAGCATACAATCAGAAGACCACAGGCTCACACAGAGAGGGACGGAGCATACAATCAGAAAACCACAGGCTCACACAGGGAGGGAAGAAGCATACAATCAGAAGACCACAGGCTCACACAGAGAGGGATGGATCATACAATCAGAAGACCACAGGCTCACACAGAGAGGGACGGAGCATACAATCAGAAAACCACAGGCTCACACAGAGAGGGAAGAAGCATACAATCAGAAGACCACAGGATCACACAGAGAGGGATGGAGCATACAATCAGAAGACCACAGGCTCACATAGAGAGGGATGGAGCATACAATCAGAAGACCACAGGATCACACAGAGAGGGACGGAGCATACAATCAGAAGACCACAGGCTCACACAGGGAGGGAAGAAGCATACAATCAGAAGACCACAGGATCACACAGAGAGGGATGGATCATACAATCAGAAGACCACAGGCTCACACAGAGAGGGACGGAGCATACAATCAGAAAACCACAGGCTCACACAGAGAGGGAAGAAGCATACGATCAGAAGACCACAGGCTCACACAGAGAGGGATGGATCATACAATCAGAAGACCACAGGCTCACACAGAGAGGGATGGAGCATACAATCAGAAGACCACAGGATCACACAGAGAGGAAAGGAGCATACAATCAGAAGACCACAGGCTCACACAGAGAGGGATGGAGCATACAATCAGAAAACCACAGGCTCACACAGAGAGGGATGGATCATACAATCAGAAGACCACAGGATCACACAGAGAGGGATGGATCATACAATCAGAAGACCACAGGCTCACACAGAGAGGGAAGAAGCATACAATGAGAAGACCACAGGCTCACAGAGAGAGGGATGGAGCATACAATCAGAAGACCACAGGCTCACACAGAGAGGAAAGGAGCATACAATCAGAAGACCACAGGATCACACAGAGAGGGAAGAAGCATACAATTAGAAGACCATCGGCTCACACAGAGAGGAAAGGAGCATACAATCAGAAGACCACAGGATCACACAGAGAGGGATGGAGCATACAATCAGAAGACCACAGGTTCACACAGAGAGGGATGGAGCATACAATCAGAAGACCACAGGCTCACACAGAGAGGGATAGAGCATATAAACGGAAAACCACAGGCTCACACAGAGAGGGATGGAGCATACAATCAGAAGACCACAGGCTCACACAGAGAGAGATGGAGCATACAACCAGAAGACCACAGTATCACACAGAGAGGGATGGAGCATACAATCAGAAGACCACAGTATCACACAGAGAGGGATGGAGCATACAATTAGAAGACCACAGGCTCACACAGAGAGGGATGGAGCATACAATTAGAGGACCACAGGCCCACACAGAGAGGGAAGGAGCATACAATCAGAAGGCTCATACAGAGAGGGAAGGAGCATACAATCAGAAGACCACAGGCTCACACAGAGAGGGATGGAGCATACAATCAGAAGACCACAGGCTCACACAGAGAGGGATAGAGCATATAAACGGAAAACCACAGGCTCACACAGAGAGGGATGGAGCATACAATCAGAAGACTACAGGCACCCACAGGGAGGGGAAGAGCACACAATCAGAAGACCACTGTTACAGAGTGCGCCCTCAGGCCCGGTTAGGAGCGCGGAGGTGCGGTCCCATCTAAGGAAAGGTTTGAGCCCTTGGGCCACGGCACGGCTCAGGGAGGAGCCCCAAGACACACCGCGGGAGGTGAGCTGGTACGAGCACGGGTGGAGCAGGAGTGAAAACAAGGCAAGGATTATCCGGAACAGGAACTAGGCAGGCTCAGCCCTCCACTGAACCTACACGCACCAATGAGATCCAGGAACACAATGCTGATCTCAAGAGTAGCCCTCCGGCCACTCGATAGCCCTTCTGGACTCGTCGCTAGGGAACGACGAGTGTGTGAGGCCAGACGGAGGCTGAGGGCAGGAACATGAAGACTCGGACGAAGACTTGGATACTCAGGAAACTCAGACAAAGACTTGGATAGTCAGGAGACTCATACAAGAATTCAAGAGATTCAGAAGACTCAGACAAGGATCCAAGTTGCTTGGAAGTTTCAGGCAAGGATTCAAGAGGCAGGCGAAGTACTGGGTGAGAACTGCATCGCAGCACGACCTACACAGCCACCCATGGTTGGTCACGGACCACGCTAAACACGAAGCAGACTCCAGGCGAAGACATGGAACTTGAGACTGGAACATAGTGAAGATTCAATAGAGGCCTACACCGGGGCGCACCCTACACAGCTGGCCTGTGGCTGGTCGCGGACCACGCTGGAGAAGAGCAGGTTCTGGCAGAGTTTTAGGCATGGACAGATGCAGACCCAAGGGAACTCCGTAGACCGGGAACAAGATACTCAGGAACAAGGCTTTAAAAACAGAAGTTTCCCAGAGGCTTGCACTGCAGACGAGAAGAAGGCCTTGTACCAAGAGGCGCCCTACACGGCCTCTCCGGGGCTGGTCACGGACCATGACATGGCACGCCAGGAAAGGTGGACAGACGAGGGACCTGGGAACTGGACGATGAGCTGAAGATGAGATGGATGAAGTAAAGACAGGAACATCGGACATCAGGAACATGGAACATGGCACCTCAGGACTTGAAACATCAGGACATCTGGACACGGAACATCTGGAACATCAGGAACAGAAGACAGGTGACGAGGGAGCTCCAATGAGGGACAAGACCAGGAACATCAAGGAGACGAGGTGCAGGAACACGAAGAACATGGAAAGAAGATCCATCAAGGCACAGGAGACCACGGAAGGCCTGAAACGGAAGAAAGATCACAGACACTGTGCAAACCCGATCCGAAGGCCCTGATGAATGGCAGCAAGGCCCTTTTATAGAGCTGGAACAGGAACAAGATCAATGATATCACTGATGAGGGCCGCAGGGCTTTTCCCACTGCTGGCCCTTTAAATACTGGGGAGAGGCCCGCGCCCACGCCTATGGTAAGGCAAGAAGAAGCAAAGGTGCATCGGCGGCATCCCGCCACGTGGGAGGCCCAAGATGGAGCGGCTCCCTGCCACGAAGCGGGAGATGGATGCAGGCAGCAGCAGAGGTGGCTTCCATGCCACTTAGACGGAGCACCCCGGCAGCGGCAGCTGCTGAGGAAGGCTCCCGACGGCAGCTCTAGGACCGCAGGGGGAGCCAGGAGAAACGCAGCTAGGCCTGCCGCGGGACGGCATCAGCAGCGGCCTAGCTGGCCACGTTCAGGCTAGAAGGTAGGTGGGGGGACTGCCCATGGCTCGTGGGTAGGCCCACAACAACCTCACACAGAGAGGGATGGAGCATGCAAACACAGACTCATACAGGGAGGGGAGGAGCATATGATCACAAGACTACAGGCACCCAGAGGGAGGGGAGGAGCATATAATTGGAAGACCCCAGACTCACACAGGGAGGGGAGGAGCATTCAATCAGAAGACCACAGGCTCACACAGAGAGGGGAGGTGAATATGATCGCAAGGCCATGGGCTCACACAAGGAGGGGAGGAGCATATGATTGCAGGATCACAGGCACCTAGAGGGAGGGGAGGAGCATATGCTTACATGGCCACAGACTCACAGAGGGAGAAGAGAAACATATAATCACAAGGCCACAGACTCATATTGAAGGGGATGGATCATATGATCGCAAGACCACAGGCTCCTAGAGGGAGGGGAGGAGCAAACAATCACAAAACTTGGCCTATGTCAGCAATTAATATTTGTCAATATATAATTAACATCTGATTCAGGTTTGGTAATAGGTGGTTCTTGACCTGTACACCTAAAGGGTGGTGAGAGGTTTATGCTGTGAATTTTGTTGTATGTTTTTATTTTATTTTAATTTTGTATTTTATTGATTTAATATTTTAGAATGGATTTTTTGTACATCGCTTTGGGTGATATTTTATCTGGAAAACGATTAATAAATGCTAATAAATAAATCCACGGGCTCGCACAGGGAGGGGTGGAGCATACAATCACAAGGCCACAGGCTCCGGAAGAAGGGGTGATGCATATGATCAAAGAGCAACAGGTTCATAGAAGGAAGGGAGAAGCATACGATCATGAGGCCACATACAGAGGGAAGGGAGGAACATTTAATTGCAGGGCCACAGGTTCCCAAGGGGAGAGGAGGCACATACAATCACAAGCCCATATGCGTACAGAAGGAAGGGAGGAACATACAATCATGGGACCAGAAGCACATAGAGGGAGAGGGAAAATCATACGATCGCAGGGCCACAGGCTCCCTTGGGGAGAGGAGGAGCATAAAATTGTGGGGCCATAGGCTCCCAGAGGGAGTGGAAGAGCCTATAATCATCGGGCCACAGGTTCTTAGAGGGAGGCTAGGAATTTCTTTACTGGATTTTGTTGGTGGCTTCAGCTCCTTGGTCTCGGGTCTGCTTGTGTCCACGTGCACCAGGAGGTGGCTGAGTCTTCGTACACGAGAGTTAAAGATTGCGGCTTGGCACTTGGTGCAGCGTGGCAGCTCCAAATTCTCCAGGTACTCAGTGAGGAGCCAACACAGAGGGCTGAGGCTGCTGGCATCTGAAACACAAGCCAAGATTAAATCAGTCACTGAGATGATCATCAGAAGGTTCAAAGTAACAGCATCATGACTCCTTCTGGTCTTTGTTCCAGAAGGACAAAAGGAGCCTCAGCTTTAGGAACAGAAATTGGTAACATAGAACACCTACATTGCATGACCTGCATTGGCTACCAATTGAGGGTAGATTTAAATATGAAATAACCGTTTAAGTAAGAACACGTTCTGAAGGCCCCATGTTGAGGATTTACAACCCTACGCGCATACTGAAGTCCGCTCGGGAGGTCTGCTGGATGCTCCATCATTGTGTTTGGTGCGTCTCGCTGAAAGCAGAGAGAGGGATTCTCAGTTGTAGGTCCAGCTTTTTGGAATACATTACCAGAACAGCTACGATTTAACTACTTGCAGAGAGACCAGCTGTAATTTTGATTTCTGACTTGGCCTTTTTATGGGTGGACTGGAGGAAATGTGAGCTTTAAGTCCTGTAGGTTTCCTGTAGAATCATCTGGATAGTCTAGAAGCAGGGTCCTCATTTCTTTTGTCACTGTCTTTGGGTTTTTAGTTTTATGGTTGTTCTCACTGTACAACATCTTGAGTTGTGGATGAAGTGAGGGTTATAAATGTTTTAAATAAATAAACCCCTCTCCTAGTATTGCTTTTAATGACAGCTAATGATTTATTTACGGTGATTCTAAGCCTCTATCTCACGGGCCAATACAGTAAAAGTCGCGGGAGAGCAGGCACTCGCCCAGGCCACTTCTCCTGTGCGCACAATTTAGTATCGGCTCGCATGCAAATAAGGGCCCAGGATAAAAAGAGGCACCACGGACACTATCACGTCCCTAGCGCCTCTTTTTGGACAGGAGCGGCGGCTGTCAGCGGGTTTGACAGCCGACGCTCAATTTTGCCCGTGTCGGTTCTCAAACCCGCTGACAGCCACGGGCTCGGAAACTGGACGCCGGAAAAATTGAGCGTCCAGTTTTCAACCTGCGAGTTGCGGGCCGATTTAAAATTTTTTTAAAATTATTTTTAACTTTCGGGACCTCCGCCTTAACATCGCCATGAAATTAAGTCGGAGGGTATACAGAAAAGCAGTTTTTACTGCTTTTCTGTGCACTTTCCCGGTGTTGGCTTGGCTGCACATTTTACTTACTGCATCCCGCGGGAATAACTAATAGGGCCATTAACATGCATTTGCATTTGCACTGTACTGTATCAGCCTGTCAGTCTTCTTACTTGGATATTCTGGTTTTTAAGTGCATCTGTTCAAGATTTTAGAAACAGTGAACCTGATATTAAAAAAAAAACAAAAAACAGTTGGATAAGTCATATTTATCCAGCTATGTGGCATTGCTGAATATCCAATTACAGTCAGTGGGTGCCATGAAGCCAGATAAGTGACATTACTGACTAAGTTTTTAGCCGGATAACTGAGGGGCAGTGAATGGGTGTATCAGGTAAGAGTCAAGTTAGTCAGATAAGTTACCTGGCTAACTTTGAAATTCAGATAAACTTATCTGGCTAACATTTAGATAGCTGGGTATATTCAGAGGTGCAGAAGAGCAAGTTTGCTTACCGTAAACAGTGTTTTCCGTGGATAGCAGGATGAATTAGCCATGACTTTGGGGAACGTCCTCCGGTCCTCTAGGTGGCAGAGCTTTCCCAAAGCACACAGAGCTGTGCTCTATGTGCCCATGTGGGAGCATCTCCCATGTGACTCCCATCCTGCCTCAGTCTGTTATCCAAGCTCTGGACAGAGTCTGATAGGAAACTGTCCGGGGAGGCAGGCAGGAATTACATGGCTAATTCATCCTGCTATCCAAGGAAAACACCGTTTATGGTAAGTAAACTTGCTCTTTTCCGCAGATAAGCAGGCTTAATTAGCCATGACATTGGGGAGTCCCAAGCTGGAAGGTTGGAGCGTTGGTGCCCTCTGGGGGCAGTGTACCGCCTCTTCCAGTTTCCAATGAAGCGATCAACCTGCCAGAGGATGGGTCGATCCTCTCTACCCTCCGCGGCCACCTGCTGATCAGCAGAGGTGTGATGTGCAAGGCATGCAACAATGATTGCGTGGTGGCTTGCAAATGTTGACACGTGCATCCCTCATAGTGCGATGGATGCCGCAATTGCTCAGTCTTGGTGGCTTCAGCGCAGCATCAGAATGCTTTATGTTTGCTGGAGCAAGACAGGATGCACTAGGACCCGGAACCCGAGCATTTCATCTTGAAGTACGCCCCAGTTGGGAGTGCGAGACTCCGAGTGTACGCAGCAGTCACAGTAGGTTGGGCAGATTTGGGATCCAACGTGTAAAGTCGCCTTCACGTCTGCCTTAAGCGGCTCCGGGAGACAGTTGGCACAGTTATCGCCTGAGTAAGACAGAGAGCAAGAAAACCCCAGGAAGGGTGAGGACTCGTTCATAGCACTGCCCTGTCACAGCAAGATTCAAGGTACAATGAAGCAGTGGATAAGCGCCCACTGTTCACTGATCCTCCTTCCTGAACTGAGGGCAACCTGGGCGGACTTCCCCCCGGCACGATGTCCCTAGTGACAGCTGTCCAACGATGCATAGAGCAGAAACCTGGGTTGAGTCAGGCTCAGGCTAAAGTTTCACGGGACCACTCTCCTTGACTGCTGGCATAGCCGGAGGATCCTTCGGTAACCTGGAGTTCAATGCTTGGTATGACACCAGGGAGTCGTCCTGAGGAGATGATAGGCTGCAATGGCGCTGACGCGCCCTATCCAATGCCATTGCCCTTCTTGCTCAGCATGGGAGAGAAAATCTTCTACACGGGTCCTGGGTAGCAGAGAAGGTTCGATCCGGGTTCTCTACTCCACCTTACGTGCTTGGCGCAATTATCATGGTAGTCCTTCCAGGCAGGGTACTTACTGGAAGACCCCCCTACCCTGTGCTTCCGGATCAGTAGGTTCAGGTATGTTGATGTGTCCTTCAAACTCCCCAATGTTGGATGTTAGCTGGGGTGCATCGGGTGGAAGAAGGATCACCTTTCCTAACAGCAGGTCTCGTGTATGTCCATGTGTATTAGCTTCCCAATGGGTGGACAAACCAGGCAAGTGTCCCACGGTCTCCATGGATCATCGATGTCCTCAGTGTGATACTGATCCCATTCGAGCTTCGTCTCTGAGTGGTCCTTGTTGTATGTGGGATACAAGGAAATTATACGGTAGTCTCTTTGTCTCTGGGAAGAGGGAAGCATCTTGTACTAGGCAAAGCCCGTGTGGGCGGACTGAAGAGCCTGGATTTCCTATTGCTTTTGGTGACCAAGGTGTACTAGGGTGGTCCCCGCCTGACGAGGTAACCTGCCACTGCGATGCTAGATTCCCATTCTCAGGAGTAAGGTGTCACTGCATCAGTCTACTGTGGAATCCCTGCACAGGCTGTGGCTATTCAGAGGTGAGACCTGGGTTCCTGTCTACTGCCAGACGAGTCCCGCTTCTTGGCGGCCATCTGCAGAGTCGATCCTCCTCCTTCGTCTGTATAGGGGATTGTCCTCTGGCCACCCGTGTGGGCCATGATTATTTATTTATTTATTTATTTTTATATACCGAGGTTCTTGTATCAGATACAAATCACTCCGGTTTACATAAAACAGTGAGATGCCCAAAAGGGAGGGGCTTTACATATAACTATAAAACAACGTACAAATTGAACATGGCATAGAAATAGTTACAAGAAAAGGAAAAACTTTTGAACTCAATATCATATTATAGTGACAAATAACAATTGGTATCATAGTTTTGAAAAATAAACTAAAATAAAAATAAAATAAATAAAAGTAAAGTAAAAGTAATACAATAATGCACAGTATATACAATAAAGTATAAATTAAATACGATAAAGTAATAAGCGCAGTATATACAATAAAGCATATTATCTTAATAGGGAACAAGGGGACGGGTTGATGTGATTGATTACTGAATGTATATTACGCGAGAATGCGAGCATCTAGGCAGCTTTAAGTGTCTGGAAAGGCTTGGCGGAAGAGCCAGGTTTTTCGTTTTTTTTTTAACTCCTGATGACTAGGTTCAAGTCTTGGATCTGGGGGGAGCGCGTTCCATTCGTGGGGGCCTGCTGAAGATAGTGCTCCTTTCCTTAGTAGTGTTTTTGCAGATGGGGCATAAAGTGTGCCTTTGTAGGCGCTTCTGATGGGTCTGGAGGATGTATGAGGTTGAAGTTGTGTGCTTAGCATGATGGGCGCGAGTTTGTGATTACCACCCTCAACGGAATTGCTTGGGTTTGAATCTGATGTGTATGGGCGCCCTTGTCTTCGTTGGAGGTGTAGTACATCCGTTAGCGGATGGCACCTCCTTTCGGCCGCTGTGGAGGGTGACTAGCACCAGAGTTGCCACCTCTTACACTCGTCATATGTTGATCTGGCCTGGTGAGGGGGGGCAGGCATTGCATCCCCGTGTTGCCCGCTTCGATTATTAGCAGGTTACATATAATCGCATGGCTGACACTGCTATCATTATCCGACTGTTAGTTTTAAATGTGCCACATGCTAACTTCATGGAGTGCCCCCTAGTCCTTCTATTATCCGAAAGAGTAAATAGCCGATTCACATCTACCCGTTCTAGACCTCTCATGATCTTAAACACCTCTATCATATCCCCCCTCAGTCGTCTCTTCTCCAAGCTGAAAAGTCCTAACCTCTTTAGTCTTTCCTCATAGGGGAGCTGTTCCATTCCCTTTATCATTTTGGTCGCCCTTCTCTGTACCTTCTCCATCGCAATTATATCTTTTTTGAGATGCGGCGACCAGAATTGTACACAGTATTCAAGGTGTGGTCTCACCATGGAGCGATACAGAGGCATTATGACATTTTCCGTTTTATTCACCATTCCCTTTCTAATAATTCCCAACATTCTGTTTGCTTTTTTGACTGCCGCAGCACACTGAACTGACGATTTCAATGTATTATCCACTATGACACCTAGATCTCTTTCTTGGGTTGTAGCACCTAATATGGAACCCAACATTGTGTAATTATAGCATGGGTTATTTTTCCCTATATGCATCACCTTGCACTTATCCACATTAAATTTCATCTGCCATTTGGATGCCCAATTTTCCAGTCTCACAAGGTCTTCCTGCAATTTATCACAATCTGCTTGTGATTTAACTACTCTGAACAATTTTGTATCATCTGAAAATTTGATTGCCTCACTCGTCGTATTTCTTTCCAGATCGTTTATAAATTTATTGAAAAGTATGGGTCCCAATACAGATCCCTGAGGCACTCCACTGCCCACTCACTTCCACTGAGAAAATTGTCCATTTAATCCTACTCTCTGTTTTCTGTCTTTTAGCCAGTTTGTAATCCACAAAAAGACATCGCCACCTATCTCATGACTTTTTACTTTTCCTAGAAGCCTCCCATGAGGAACTTTGTCAAACACCTTCTGAAAATCCAAATACACTCCATCTTCCGGTTCACCTTTATCTACATGTTTATTAACTCCTTCAAAAAAGTGAAGCAGATTTGTGAGGCAAGACTTGCCTTTGTTAAAGTCATGCTGACTTTGTTCCATTAAACCATGTCTTTCTATATGTTCTGTGATTTTATTATTTAGAACACTTTCCACTATTTTTCCTGGCACTGAAGTCAGGCTATCCAGTCTGTAGTTTCCCGATCACCCCTGGAGCCCTTTTTAAATATTGGGGTTACATTAGCCACCCTCTAGTCTTCACATACAATGGATGATTTTAATGATAGGTTACAAATTTTTACTAATAGGTCTGAAATTTCATTTTTTAGTTCCTTCAGAACTCTGGGGTGAATACCATCCGGTCCAGGTGAATTACTACTCTTCAGTTTGTCAATCAGACCTACAACATCTTCTAGGTTCACCGTAATTTGGTTCCGTCCATCTGAATCATTACCCGTGAAAACCTTCTCCATTACGGGTACCTCCCCAACATCCTCTTCAGTAAATACCGAAGCAAAGACATCGTTTAATCTTTCCACAATGGCCTTATCTTCTCTAAGTGCCCCCTTTAATCCCTCGATCATCTAACATTCCAACTGACTCCCTCACAGGCTTTCTGCTTCATATATTTTTCAAAAAGATTTTACTATGAGTTTTTGCCTCTACGGCCAACTTCTTTTCAAATTCTCTCTTAGCCTGTCTTATCAATGTCTTACATTTAACTTGCCAATGTTTATGCATTATCAAGTTTTCTTCTGTTGGATCCTTCTTCCAATTTTTGAATGAAGATCTTTGGCTAAAATAGCTTCTTTCACCTCATCTTTTTAACCATGCCGGTAATCGTTTTGCCTTCCTTCCAACTTTCTTAATGTGTGGAATACATCTGGACTGTGCTTCTAGGATGGTATTTTTTTTAACAATGACTACACCTATTGCACACTTTTTACCTTTGTAGCTGCTCCTTTCAGTTTTTTTTCTATTTTTCTCATTTTATCAAAGTTTCCCTTTTGAAAGTTTAGCACAAAGTTAAATCACAAGCAGATTGTGATAAACTGCAGGTGGACCTAGTGAGACTGGAAGCATGGGAATCCAAATGGCAGATGAAATTTAATGTGGAATGTAGGGAAAAATAATCCATGCTGTAGTTACACGATGTTAGGTTCTATATTAGTAGGTTCCACTCAGGAAAAAGATCTAGGCATCATAGTGAATAATACATTGAAATGGTCAGCTCAGTATGCTTTGGTATTGAAAACAAAACATATGTTAGGGATTATTAGGAAGGGAATTGTGAATAAAAAGGAAAATGTCATATCATCTCTGTATTGCTCAATGGTAAAACCACATCTTGAACACAGCAGAGTTGCTTACCTTTAACAGGTTTTCTCCGAGGACAACAGGATATTAGCCTCACATATGGGTGACATCATCAGATGGAGCCCGATGTGGAAAACATATGTCAAAGTTTCTATAACTTTGACTAGGTGCAGGAGGACTGGTCCGGAGTACTGGCGGAGACTTGCCAGAGGTTTCGAGATAGTTTAGGATTTGGGCCACAGCATCCCTCACCCTATCTCTGAATATGTACTCTCCAGTATATGGCACATCAGTGAGTCATTCCTGTACCTCTGGTCAGAGATTCAAGGCCCGCAGCCATGCCATTCTGTGGGTGCCAATTTCTGCTGCAGAGACCCTTGATGCTGTCTCGAAAACTTGATAGCTGCACAGACCTCGTGTTTCCCTTGTGCACCAGTGACATGAGGGTATCTTGCTGCTGAGGCAGCTGCTTAGCCACCTCCTGCACCTGCTTCCAGATGTCCCATGAGTATTGGATCATGAAGAGCTGGTAGGCAACAATGCAGGCAATAAGCATGGCGCCTTGGAACACCTTCCTCCTAAGAGCATCCATCACTCTATGATCCTTCCCCAGGGATGCCGAGGAATGGGTCTGAGAGCACTTGGCCATCTTGAGGGTGGATTCAACCACCAAGTGAGACAGCTGATGCTTATCAAATCTGGCTGTCTTCTGGATGAGGTAAATCCCGTCTGCCTTCTTATTAATGGAAGCCACTATGAGGGGTGTTCCCAAATCCTCAGCAGCAACTCTTTAAGGATCTCATGTACCAGGACTGCCACAATCTCCTTAAAAAGCTCTACAAACTGGAGGATCTCAAGCATTTTGTGCCTGGCATCCTCTTCCATCAAAAGCTGGAATGGGATGGCCTCCACCATCGCCCTCACAAAACCTGTGAAGATTAAGTCCTCAGGCAGAGACTTCCTTCTCTCATCTGGAGAAGGGTCTGACAGGAGACCATCCGAATCCTCTGAGGAGGACTCTATCTGATCATCCCCCCCAACGGTCATAGGGACCCTCTTACTCACTGTATACTACAGGGGATGGGGCCCTAGGTGCTTGGTCTATGTTGAGAGGTGCAGGCACTGATAGACCTGAATGGAGAATTATATACGCCTCTGCATCTCCATAGCCTTGGCAGAACTTCCTCCTCAGAGGAACCAGTGACCACTACCGTATCAGTAGGGGAGGTCTTGAACTGGTGCCTCCTGGTAACCAACACCAGCTGGGTTGGTAACGCTTCGATAAGCACAATGAGCTTCTCCAGAAGCGGTATGAGGACGAGCCAGAAGGGAAGGGTTCACCTTCTGCAAGTCGAGGATAGGACAAAAGGACCCTTCCATCTTGGGAACCACGAAGTACACCGAGTACTGCCCCTGGCCCTGCTCTGCAGGAGGGACTGAACAAATGGCACTGAGATCGAGTAACCTCTGGAGAGTCACCCACACGGCCTCTCATCTGCCACAAGAAATCACACGAGACTCTACAAAGGTGTCCTGAACTGGAAACAAAAATTCTAGAGCGTAACCGTGCCAGACTATCCCCAAGACCCACCTGTCTGAGGTAATCTTCTCCCACTCCTTGTAGAAGCTGGATAATCTGCCTCCTACAGCTTCTACGTGGGAGTGGGGGCCCCTGGCCTCATTGGGGAGGCTTTCTGCCTCCTGAGCCCTGACCTGTCCCATCTCTGGGAGTCCGACGACCTCCATGAAAGAACTGCAGATGAGCAGATCCTTGCCTGGACCCAGGGGGAGGAACAAGTTTACCAACAAGAAAACGCCGAGAAACCCTAAAACGAGCTATCCTATCTTCCAGCAGCCTAATGCCCTTAGTCTCCCCCAATAGCTTCACCAAGTGGTCCAAATCCTCCCCAAACAGGACTTTTCCCTTGAAGGGGAGATTACAGAGCAGCGCCCTAGAGGACAAGTCGGCCGACCAGTTCCGTAACCACCGCAGAGGAAACCATACCACGCGCAGAGGAAACCATACCACGCGCAGAGGAAACCATACCACGCGCAGAGGTGCGAACCAAATCACAGAGAGCATCAGCCACATAAGCCACTCCCACTGCTACCGCCTCCGCCACCTTCTGGATCCAACCCAGACAGGCGCTGGCACACACCACCGCGCACAGGCTGAGCGCAGAGGCCTCAAACGCTGCAGCTGAATCTCCAGTCTTTCAAAGCAGCCACCCCAGCCACTGGGATTGTTGTCATCTTGGTAACTGCCGAAACAGCCGCATCCACCCGCGGCACATTTCAGAAGGTCCAAGGTCTACAGAGAGAGAGGGTACATTTTTGCCAATCGCTCGGCCCACCTTCAAGCTGGAATCAGGAGAGTCCCACTCCCTTGTCACCAACCTCCTGATCTTCTTGGGCAGGGGAAAGGCGGTTGTCGGTCCTCGCAGATCATCGAGCACCGGATTGACCCCTCACTATCCGAAGCTGGATCATCCATGTTGGGATCTCCCAGGTCTGGGGAGGGATCAGATCCCGGGACCTTCCCTTGTGTGTCTGGGGGGGCCACCTTCCAGCGCTCCCAAAGCGTCCCCGCTGGAGGCCGGGTCACCCTGCACCTGACGGAGACCCAGGGGCTGCAGGGGCTGTCCTTTTAATTCTGGATCTTTGATTGGCCAAAAAGGCCTGATGAAGAAGCAGCACAAATTCAGGAAAGAAGTCCACAGGCTGCTCCCCCCCCTTCCCTGCAGGCTGTACAGCTTCATCCAGAGACGCGCAAACCACGAGGTCAGAATCCTCGACTTCTGAGGCAGAGGTAGGAGGCCCGGCCGAACAGAGGCCTAGCCTAACTGAGCAGCCCCTTCCTGAGGGGCCCTCATCTCCCAACCCACAGTTAACACAGAGAGAGTGTGAATCTAACCTGGTCCCTGCCGCACCACATTCACGGCAGGTGGCCATCTTGGATTTCGGCGTCATGCGGAAAACTGCAGGAGAGCTCAGACAAAAATGGCACCCGCCGAAAAGGAGCCACCCGCCGGTGGATCAAAGCGTCTGTGGACCAAGGCACCGTGGCCCGCAGTTGTCTGCCACGAAAGCATCACCGCAGGACGAGAGAAAGAACCAGCGCACGCCCCAAAAGAGTTGAGGGAGCCCCCTCCCTTCAGCAAGTGATCACGTCTGATGTCGCACCTGCTGGAGCCTTGGGCTGCCGATCCTCACGCCCCAGACACTGACCGGGTCTCCTCCTCAGGCCGCAGTACCCACTGTCCCGGCCGGGCCCTGACTAAGACCGGAGGCCTACCTGAGGAACTTCTTAAGTTCTGATGAAATCACTTTTCTTTTTTTTTTTTTTTTAAATAAAAACTTTAGCCAACCTCAGCAGGATCAGAGGAAACCGGGAGCAGCTTCAGAGGCTGAGGGAACCAGAAGCCTCTGGTTATCAGGCCCTCCGGCAGGGTGAGGGCAAAACACAGTCAGGGGTATCTAACCCCCGGACGCCCGGCTCCACTGGAGGGATGGCCCGCAACAGTGCCTAACTCCTCAGGGAGCAAAATCTCAGCTCAGCTAATCTAAACTTACTACACATTTTTTTAAACTAAATCCTAGACTGCAGGTTTGCATCTCCACCATCTGCTGGAGTCAGAGAGATACTGAGGGACTGCAGGTGGCACTCTCTCTTATGTAGCAATGTGCAAAGTTTTTGTTCTCTGACTCCATCTGCTGGTAGGGATACACAACCCACTGGTCTGGATTGATCTGAGTATGCACAGGAACTTTAAACACTCTGGTAGTAATTACTTAGTCTACCTGGCAAAAGTGGTCCATATCCTTGGAAGCTCCCAACTGGGCCAGCTTCAGGTGTGCCCCCTAACTGGAAGCTGTATATAAGGCTAGTCCAAACAATTTTTCTGAGGCTTTGTCTATGGAAAAGCTGTCCTACTGGCCCTTGATTCCTGTTCAATGCCTGACTTCAGATCCTCGCCAGATTCCTGGTCCATGCCTCGGCCTATGCCTCGATCTGCTTGCGCCCTCAGGTACTCCATAGTTTGTCAAATCCCAGCCACGGCCTGCACCTGCAGGTTCAACCCATGGGGAATGGCCATAGCGTTGGGTGAAGGCACCGTCTGGGCACTGTGCCTTGTGAGTTTACTTCTGAGATGCTGCTTACCCAGACTTCTGGCCTCCTCCAGATGCCATCCTTGTTCTCCCTTACAGAGAAGCCCCATAACACCTGCCACCTTCCCAGCAGCAGTGTGATTCAGACAAATGTTACAGTGAGGGGTCTTCTTGCAACTACTGGTATCTGGGATCGTGATACTCTGCACTAAAGGACTGATAGCCCATCCAAGCACCTTTGTTACAGAGAGAGATGTTTCAATGACGTGATCTTCCTCCTTCTAACTGGGAGTCAATACCTGGCGTGCTGATACTCTGCACTAAAGGACTGATAGCCCATCCAAGCACCATTGTTACAGAGAGAGATGTTTCAATGACGTGATCTTCCTCCTTCTAACTGGGAGTCAATACCTGGAATGGTGATACTCTGCACTAAAGGACTGATAGCCCATCCAAGCACCATTGTTACAGAGAGAGATGTTTCAATGACGTGATCTTCCTCCTTCTAACTGGGAGTCAATACCTGGAATGGTGATACTCTGCACTAAAGGACTGATAGCCCATCCAAGCACCATTGTTACAGAGAGAGATGTTTCAATGACGTGATCTTCCTCCTTCTAACTGGGAGTCAATACCTGGAATGGTGATACTCTGCACTAAAGGACTGATAGCCCATCCAAGCACCTTTGTTACAGAGAGAGATGTTTCAATGACGTGATCTTCCTCCTTCTAACTGGGAGTCAATACCTGGCGTGCTGATACTCTGCACTAAAGGACTGATAGCCCATCCAAGCACCATTGTTACAGAGAGAGATGTTTCAATGACGTGATCTTCCTCCTTCTAACTGGGAGTCAATACCTGGAATGGTGATACTCTGCACTAAAGGACTGATAGCCCATCCAAGCACCATTGTTACAGAGAGAGATGTTTCAATGACGTGATCTTCCTCCTTCTAACTGGGAGTCAATACCTGGAATGGTGATACTCTGCACTAAAGGACTGATAGCCCATCCAAGCACCTTTGTTACAGAGAGAGATGTTTCAATGACGTGATCTTCCTCCTTCTAACTGGGAGTCAATACCTGGAATGGTGATACTCTGCACTAAAGGACTGATAGCCCATCCAAGCACCATTGTTACAGAGAGAGATGTTTCAATGACGTGATCTTCCTCCTTCTAACTGGGAGTCAATACCTGGGGTGGTGATACTCTGCACTAAAGGACTGATAGCCCATCCAAGCACCATTGTTACAGAGAGAGATGTTTCAATGACGTGATCTTCCTCCTTCTAACTGGGAGTCAATACCTGGGGTGGTGATACTCTGCACTAAAGGACTGATAGCCCATCCAAGCACCATTGTTACAGAGAGAGATGTTTCAATGACGTGATCTTCCTCCTTCTAACTGGAAGTCAATACCTGGGGTGCTGATACTCTGCACTAAAGGACTGATAGCCCATCCAAGCACCATTGTTACAGAGAGAGATGTTTCAATGACGTGATCTTCCTCCTTCTAACTGGGAGTCAATACCTGGGGTGGTGATACTCTGCACTAAAGGACTGATAAGCGCTTCCCAGCACGTCCTGCCCAGAGCCTGCGCTGCCTCATCATCAGGAAGGAAATGGTCTGCAAACACCTGCTCATGTCGCAAAGCACTGTTTAACCTGATGGGGGAGGAGAGACAAAAACAGAGTTAGCATCTCCCCACTTCTGTCACAGTGCACTGTTTAATCTTCAGGGGTAAAAATGATAAATACAGTGCTAGCATCTCTCTCGCACACACTCCCCCACCCCTGCTCATGGTGCAGAAGGAAGAAGCACAGGAGGGGGATGGGGGGTCTAAGACAAGCAGAGGGCAGAAACATTAAAGGGCTGGAAGTGGATGAGGAAAGGGAGTATAGGAAAGGGAGTATAGGGAAGGGAGCGAGCAGGACAGAACAGGAAAGGAAAGGAGGAGAACAGGGTGGGAAATCCTCACTTGTTGAAGAGCTGCAGCAGCTGCACGCGATCCTGGGAGATCTCCTGGCACCAGGCATGAGCGCGTGTAGTGTAGAACAGGTACGTGCGTCGGCACAGCTGTTCCTTAAATACAGGCCAGAACGTGGGCTTGGGACCCAGAACCTCGATGCCACGAACACGCGTGTCAATTCCACCCTGCAACACAGACAACACATGAATTACTTATTCCACCCTAGGATATATCTCAGAAATATATAATATATTTCGCCCCGTCGCAGTTCGGTTTCCGCAAAGCGCTGAACACCGAATCCCTCAATCTCGCTAACAGACACCATCCTTCTGAACCTAGAAAACAAACAACCGTTCCTCCTCGCTCTCTTAGATCTTTCAGCGGCATTTGACACAGTGAACCACTCAATTCTACTAGATCGTCTAGCAGAAATAGGCATCACCGGAGCTGTGCTCAGCTGGTTCAAATCATTCCTAAGCAACAGGACTTTCAAAGTAAAAATCAATAACAAAGAATCCCACCCAGTCAGCCCCACACTGGGAGTCCCTCAAGGATCTTCTCTTTCACCAACTCTGTTCAACATCTACCTCCTCCCACTCTGTAACCTACTCACTATCGTTAATCTAACTCACTATATCTACGCAGACGACGTCCAAATTCTCATCCCGATCACAGAGTCCCTCACCAAGACCCTCAGCTTCTGGAACAGCTGCCTTCAGTCAATCAACCACCTGCTCTCCAGTCTTAACTTAGTCTTAAACACCAACAAGACAGAGATCCTCATCATCACCCAGGACGACGGCAAAGGATCAACAAACATTCTACCTACCTCTCAACCAAGTCTCCCCACCCAAGTAAGAGACTTGGGTGTCATCCTGGACAACCATCTGAACCTTAAAAAATTCATCAACAATACCACAAATGAATGCTTCTTCAAATTACAGGTCCTAAAAAAATTGAAACCACTTCTCCACTTTCAGGATTACCGCACAGTACTTCAATCCATCATCTTTTCAAAAATCGACTACTGCAACTCCCTCCTTCTCGGACTCCCAGCCAACCACATAAGACCCTTGCAGATGGTACAGAACTCGGCCGCCAGGATTCTATCCAACACTAACAAAAGAGAACACATTACTCCTATCCTCCGGAACCTCCATTGGTTACCTATCAAATTCAGAATTCTATATAAAGTCCTAACAATTATCCACAAAGCCTTTCACAATCGCTCACCTCTCGATCTAGGTATCCCTCTTCAGCCCCACTCCTCCTCTAGACCAGTTAGAAGTTTCTACAAAGGTACACTCTACGCCCCCCAGCCAAGACCTTGGTAAAGAAACGCGCCCTATCTACAGCTGGTCCCCCACAATGGAATGCTCTCCCCCCGGACCTCCGCCAAGAACCTTGCCCACAGACCTTCAAAAAAAAACATGGTTATTCAGCTAAGCCTTTACATAACCCTACGATCACCTCTCCTTCTGTAAAACATCCTTTGGACAGCACTCCCTCCCTCGGTGAATTATCATGATTGACACCTTCTAAAGGTCTTTATTAACAGTTAACCTTTTTCTTTAATTCTTAAGTCTTAATGTTATCTCTCAATCTAGTGCTAAAATTTTTTTTGACTGTATTGCAACTCCTTATTTTTAGTTTTATGTAATCTCAACTCAAGTTAATGTTTGTCGCGAATCTTGAATGTTAACGTTTCAGATATTTGCACCCCCAGTTATTACCCCAGTTGCAAATCCCTTGTTCCTTGTAATGCTATTATCTAACAACTGTTCCAATGTAAACCGACGTGATATGTCTTTGCCACATGAACGCCGGTATAGAAAAATGCAAAATAAATAAATAAATATACACCACCTAGCATATGTACACAGAAAGGACCACCTAAGAGCAACAGACATCCCTCCCAAACCCACCACACTACACTCAGTCAGAAGCCTCCACACCATGGGACCTTCTATGTCACAAAGTATACAAAGATTAACCCCCCCCTCCCATCCAGCGTTACCAGTCTATATAACAGGAAGAACCTTCCTCACAATGGTTTCTCCCCCACAAAAAATACAGAGATCGCCCACCATATTCAGATAGACTCCGCTGCATACTGAGACAAAGAAAACGGAGAATAGTGAATATGAAATCCGGCAGCAGAACATCAGCACGCAGCACCTCACTGTTCAATATGTGTGTATTATTAAAACAAAATATACATTACGATAGAATTATACATGTAATTAAGTCTGATAAGCATGGAAAAAGACAAGATTTATAACACTTTACAAATAGTATTTATTATGAAACTTTGTTACCAAACTTTAATGGCACTTCCTAGAGATAGTACTAACCTATACAATTTACCAAAGCTGTATTTATATGCCTTACTGTAAACCGTTGTGATGGTATTCAACTGAACGACGATATAGAAAAAACTTTAAATAAATAACATAAAGCAACCCTACTCCATCAAACTGCGCAAAGACCTCTTACACACCATGTGACTTTCCCTATCATAAATATATAGCGAGAGCCTGAGCTGAGATGGGCTGAGATTTCCCCAGTAAGAACTCCTAGCTCTTACAACCCTTGAACCAGCTAAAACGAAACAGAAAGCAGAGTTGCTTACCCTGTAACAGGTGTTCTCCAAGGACAGCAGGATGTTAGTCCTCACACATGGGTGACATCATCGGATGGAGCCTGGCACGGGAAACTTTGACTGGCTCACCAGTATGCTGCTAACCACACATCCACTCGGGGTCCCTCTTCAGCCTTATAACAGAGTTCGCGAAAAAGGAAATCAAAAACCTAAGAGAAACCAAACTCTGCGGGGCAACGGGCAGGTTTCGTGAGGACTAACAGCCTGCTGTCCTTGGAGAATGCCTGTTACAGGTAAGCAACTCTGCTTTCTCCAAGGACAAGCAGGATGGTAGTCCTCACACATTGGCGATTAAGTAGCTTCAGGCCGCTCGAACATGTGCCACAGAGAACTGGTGCCAACGTGCACAACAACTGGCATGGCAACAATCACAGGAGCAGGCCTGCACCCAAGGTTAGGACCCATAGAGTGAGAGTTGCGTTTTATGGCTAAAAGAGATTACGGAGGATGGACTGTCCAAATCGACAGTCTTGTCTGCCATCCTTGTCCAGGCAATAATGTGAGGTGAAAGTATGGAGGGAACTCCAAGTCACTGCTCTGCAAATCTCGTGGATGTGAACTGCACGCAAGTGAGCCACCAAGACAAACATGGCCCGTATGGAGTGGGCTTTGATGTGACCTTCAAGCGACAAGCCCGCCTGAGCGTAGCAGAAGGCAATACAGTCTGTTAGCCAATGGGATAGCGTCTGCTTGGAGACCGTGACTCTCAATCCATTTTTGTCGAAGGAGACAAAATGTTGAGTGGAGATGGGGCGCTGTCCATTCCAAGTAAAAGGCACGTGCCCTCTTGCAGCCCAGTGTATGTAGAGCATGCCCACCCTGGTGAGCGTAAGGCTTTGGGAAGAAAGAAGGCAATATAATAGACTGGTTGAGGTGCAAGTCTGAAACCATCTTGAGAAGGAGCTTCAGGTGCGTTCTTAGCACCACCTTGCCGTGACAAAACTTGTATAAGGTGGGTATGAAACCAGAGTTTGCCGTTCACCGACCCTGCAAGCCGATGTAACCGCGACCAAGAATACAACTTTCCAGGAAAGGTATTTCAGGTAGCAAGATCGCAATGGCTCAAACGGAGGTTTCTTTTTTTTTTTTTAATTCTTTATTTTCAATTTTTTGAAATTACCAGGAAATACTCCTGTTCAGAAAATACGTCATTTAGAGGAAAAGAAAAATAACAGGAAAATTAATTAAATTTTCAAAACCAGTAATAAACTGACATTTAAATTATAAGAAAAATATATAGCAATTAGGAGGCAGAAAAGAGCATATTTCCATCAAAGTATATAGATAATCAGAACATTTAAATGATAAGCTGCCGGGTTGCTACCACAATTTATCTATTTTACACCAAGCCTGTGGAAGCTATAATAGGGGTTCGTCCCGCTAAGAATGTTCTAAGTTGTTCTGGTTCATAGAACACGTAATTAACATTTAAGTATTTTATACATGCCTTGCAGGGATATTTTAAAACAAATTTAGCATTCAATTTCAATACATCAGGTCTCATCCTCAAAAACTCCTTCCTACGTGTCTGTTATGATGGTAGGATGATTGGTGTTGATGCATGAGGAAATGGTTTCAATGAGGGGGCCGGATCCTTGTTGAGAGCATTTGGCAGGGCATAGATTAGTTAGTTTTAACAACGTCAGGAAATAATCATACAGGTTTACCGTAGAATAAGCTCTGTCTGTTTCTAAAAAACAGATGCATTACATAATTTCTGTTATGGTTGCCGGCCGCAGCAAGCCGCGACCGGGGCCGACTGTCGTGGCCGGGACCAAATACTCACCCGCGGTGTCAGGTTGCTTTGGAGGCTCCTGCAAGAGCAGGGGGCCTCCTCCGGTGTTCTCCTCACAGCCATGGCTGCTGCTAGGCCAGCTGCAGCGCCCTACTGGCTGCTGTGACTCTTCCCCCTTCCTGGCTGCCTTAGAGCTGCATGCGAGGTTGAAGATAAGATTTAAAGGGGCCACGACAGGAAGTGTCGTGGCTCCCTCCTGAATCTCCTCCCTCATGTTTAGGTATTTAAGGCATGGTCTGCTCCTCAGACCTTGCCTTGGTATTGAGGCTCGTGCCTGGTTTCCGGTTCCCATGTTCCTGGTCTCGCTTGGTTCTTTGTCCCGCTTCTGCTCCTCCTTCCTCATGGGATTGATTCTTTGGCTCCTGACCTTCGGACTGGCTGTGCTGAGTTCCTGGCATTGACTTCGGATTGGCTTCAAACCTCTCTCCCGTCTGTTCCCGGACTGGCTTTGGACCGCTCTCTGGACTTCGACCCCTGGACCATCTTTGGATTCTCCTTCGACTTCTACTCCCGGACTACCTACGACCAGCTGGAGACGCCAGCCGTCTGGAACCCATGACCTGCAGGGGGCGCCTGAGTCCAGACCTCCGTTAGTCTTCAGGGAGTTCCTTAAGTCCCAGAGGCCGGATCCCTACAGGCTCCTCCTGGGGGGATCACAAGCTTCCAGGGTGAAGTCTTCCTTCAACACTCATCTCATTGAGCCTTGCCCTCCGATGGTAGAGACCTAATGGGTTCTCTGTCCAATTGGGTAGCACCAACTCTACCTCGGAACAGGGGTCCACCTTCTGAATTCGTAACAATTTCTTTCTGAAAGAAAGGCAAAAGACACGACTAGGGGTCTCCTCAGACGAGCACCCCAAGCGGCCGCGAGGCAAACACCTCCCACCGACCTAAGCCGCGCCCCTTAGCCAATCCGAGGCCTGGCGCAGCCATGACGGCAGGGGAGCGACGAACAAAGCCTTAAAGGCTGCTACAGACCTCCAGCTCCCTCTCTTCACCCGGACGGCTCCTGGCCTGCGTGACCGGCGCAAACCCATCGGGGTAAGGGTGCTCTCATCTGTGTCCGCATCGACCCTGACGAGCACCCCGAGCGGCCGCGAGGCAAACACCTCCTACCATCCTAAGCCGCGCCCCTTAGCCAATCTGAGGCCTGGCGCAGCCGTGACGGCAGAGGAGCGAAGAACAAAGCCTTAAAGGCTGCTACAGACCTCCGGCGTCGTGCGCCAGGTGTTGCGCGCACGAAGGAGCACGACCAATGGGGCATGCTCCTTACTGCGCCCCTTCGTGCGACCACTTTGTGCTCCCCCGGAGATATCACCCGGCTGTCCCCTCCCTCCCCAGCTCCAAGCCTGCCATATCACATTCTACTTGATCCTCCAACTCATGACCAAACCGCCAGTGGGCTCCCCCGCAGACTCGCTACTCCCACTAAGATAGCCATCTTAACCCGACCGACCAGCGCGAGCAGCGCAGAAATCCTGTCGGGGCACATACAGCACCAAACCCAGCGACCTACTCTTCTCAGCACCCCAGCAGGATCGCAACAGGACATCCATGCTAGACCACCACCCACACACCTCCCCCCCTACCACCTGCTTACAACATGAATTCAAGATTTACACACCCTACGCAAGCCCCCTACACCTTTTACAAACCCCACCCATATAACGCTACACCAGGAATCAACCACAGAAGGCTCATCCCCCATCCCCCTACTCCAGACACACACATGGCTGCCCTATCAATCCTTACCCTCTTTCTACTGAACGCTCAGTCCATAACAAATAAAATCCCCATCATCAATGACCTCCTCACCGACTATAAGCCAGATCTTCTATGTATCACAGAATCATGGCTCAAGAGCTCCAATACCCCCCTCATCAATCAGCTACAACATCTTCTCCATTCCAAGGCCAAGAAAAAAAGGAGGTGGCCTACTATTTTTAGCAGTCAAAAAACTTAAATTCAGTAATCTCCCCATCAACTCCCCACTACCCCTAGAAATCAGCCTCTTCAAGTCCAAAGCGCTACAGATCCTGCTAATCTATGCCCCGCCAAATGCTCTCAACAAGGATCCCGGCCCCCTCATTGAAACCATTTCCTCATGCATCAACACCAATCATCCTACCATCATCCTAGAAGATTTCAACCTTTACATTGACAAATCTCCCCTCCCCCCACCATGCAAGCTCCTACTCAACACGCTAACTGCTATGGGCTTCAAACAAATAATCAACTCCCCTACACAAAAATCAGGCCACACCTTGGATCTGATTTTCATCAACAACAAAATAACACTCAACTCCCCCCCCCCCCCCCCCCCCCCGTCGACCACCATGGTCCCCTGGTGAGACCACATGTTAATACAAACCAAGCTCCAAGTAGACGTCTACCATATCCATATCCTCAAAGAAAAAAAAACTCATTGTATTCACCAAAACTTGCTCCAGTGAGATCCTAGAAAAAACCCTACCAGAAGCCCTAAAACAACTGGATACAAACGCCATAACTGCAGTCAACTCATGGATCACTATCAATACGGAGATATTAACTCGGCCCATCAATAACGCCCCTCAAGATGACGCCCCAACAATATCCAGCCAAAATTTCGCCCAATTCCTTAAAGACAAAATATCTGAACTGACCTCAAGAACCCAGCCAAGAAACCCTGAACCTCCCACACCACCATCCCTCACCACACGAAAATGGTCGAAATTTGAAACCATCGCCTCCACTGAGGTGGAAACCATGGTCCCGAAGATAAATCCAGCAGCACACCCACTCGACCCTATCCCAACGAAAACTCTCATATTAATCCCAAACTGCCTAGCAAGGCCTATCGCGGACATCGTCAACCTTTCCCTCGAACAAGGTGTTCTCCTGGATTCCCTTAAAGGTGCCGTGGTAAAGTCGATCCTAAAGAAACCCCAACTAGATCCGACCATCCTATCCAACTACCGACCCATCTCTAACTTGCCTTTCCTGGCCAAGATCATCGAGAAAACAGTGAACTAACAACTGTCAGAATACCTAGAAAACCAACGTATACTGGTGCCTGGGTTCAAAAAATATCACAGCACTGAATCACTATTACTCACGCTCACAATACTGAGAGGTTTTCACAAAGGCACCTCTTTCCTCCTAATACTTCTCGACATTCTCGATATGTATCTAGTTAAATACCCCTGCTTCTTTTCTCTGCTCCTAGTTATATTACTACCTTGTTTTATTGTAACTGCAACCCTTAACTTTCACTTGTATATTGTTACTATTACTACTACCTTTTTAATTTATGTTATTTATTGTTATTTATGACCTCTTGTTACCTTTTCACTTGTTAATTGTAAACCGACATGATGCGATACCCATCGCGAATGCCGGTATAGAAAAACGTAAAATAAATAAATAAATAAATAACAGCCGCATTTGACACTGTCAACCATGAGATCCTAGTCCACAGACTACAAGAAATCAGTATCAATGGCACTACCCTCCTATGGTTTTAATCATTTCTCGCAAACAGGTACAACAAAGTTACTCACGAAAACACCACTTCAGAACTAATACCCTCTCTCACAGGGAGTCCCACAAGGATAATCCCTATCCCCTACCCTCTTCAATGTCTACATGCTCCCACTATGTAACTATCTGGATAAAGCAGGCCTTTCCTATTTCCTATATGCCGATGATGTACAGATTCTGCTTCCCATCAGAGACGACATCGAGAATACACTAAACCAATGGGAATCCCACCTCTCTGACATAAAATGTATACTCTCCCAAATGGCACTCACGCTTAACCAGAACAAAACGGAAATTCTGCACCTCACCGGGAAAGCTACAACTCCATCCACGAACCTGACAACTCCGCCCAAATGCACAACTCTCACAACAGCCAGAGACCTCAGAGTCACCCTGGACAAGGAATTAAACTTTAAATGTCATATCAACACGCTGATAAAGGAAGGTTTCTACAACCTACAAATCCTTAAAAAACTCCAACCTCTGCTACATCCTCCAGATTACCGGACAGTACCACAATCCCTCCTTTTTACCAAATTAGACTACTGCAACTCCCTCCTAACAGGCCTACCCGCTACCACCCTCAAGCCTCTCCAGCTCCTTCAGAATGCAGCCGCAAGATCACTAACAAACAGCAAAAAAACAGATCACATCACGCCCATACTCAAACAATTCCACTGGCTACCCGTCCCTTTCTGATCTCAATATAAGATCCTCATGCTTACCCACAAAGCTATTCACAATGACAAGGCGAGATGGCTACAAGGCCTACTGCTCCCCTGCAACCCCACAAGGAACCACTCCCTCCATTAAGGAAGTTCATCGAGTCTCCACAAGAGAACGCGCTGCATCAATAGCAGGCCCCCAAATATGGAACAACCTCCAAGTTCCTCTCAGAACGGATACCTCGACACCTTCCTTCCAAAAAAATCTCAAAACCTGGCTCTTCTGAAAAGCATTCCCCCTAGAAAATTAACCCCGGCTCCCACCCCCTCTCCTTCTCCCTTCCTGTTCAATTCCACTCGTTGTACATAATAAGCTATGTCAGAACATATTTAAGCTTAAAAGAGTTATTATGCAATGCAAGTTTCTCGTTATATTCTGTTTATCGATTAATCTATTAAAATGTATCATGTCCCCATAAGGCTTGCCTTCGGACAACTCGTATGTAAACCAGTGTGATATTTCGAATCTAATATTGGCACAGAAAAACAAACAAATACATAAATCAATCTCTCTCTGTTTCAGATGACATTTCTAATATGTTAGTTAAATCCAAAGGACATTCTTGATCTTCACTTTGTGCGGTTTGCTGTAAATAGAAAGCTTTTACAGCTGCAGGAAATGCTGTCTCAGGAATCTTCAGAACACGTTTTAGGTATAATTTAAACAGTTCCAATGGAGAAGTTAATGTTATGACGGGAAAGTTCAAGATCCAAAGATTATGTGCTCTCAGAGCACTCTCTATGGCCTCTAATCCTTTAACAAACAAGCTTTCTGATTCAATTATTTTGATTTGTCTTCAACTCTTTTCAAACGTTTATCCATATCTTCCATTTTAATAGTATAATGTGATATTAAATTATTATTTTTATCACTTGGTCTTTAATTTCAATTGTTGCCGCAGATAGAGTTTTAATTGAACTCTCTATTGTACTTAACCCCTCCATTGTCCTCTATTGTCCATATCCCCTCCAAGGAAATTACATCAGGTCTTATTGTTAGTGGGGAAACAGAAATCATCCTCAGCTGCTTCACCCCTGCGTCCTCCACAGTTTCCCCGCTCAACCCCATACCTGGAAAAGATGACAAACCAGGAAACTCCGAGATAAGCAGTGAGGAAGCCATTGCAGATCCCTCCATTCCTCCTCCTGGGTTATCTTCCCCCAGCGCTCATGGCTCCCAGCCGTCCCAGGCCAGTACCATGGCTGCTCCTGCCTGCACCGAGGCAGGGCTAGGTACCTTGATATTACTGGAGTTAGCAGGTTTGCAGGGTGATCCGGGGCTTAAAGTTGTTTCCAGGGACAAGGGGGATGGCACATGCTCTAATGCCGTTCCCCCAGCGACCAAGCAATCCGGAGGTGTCTGTGAAGCTCCTGCGAAAAAAACGGAGATTTGTGGCTGTCGAGGGTCTTCAGATGGTGAGCCAACATTCTCATCTCTCAGCCGACCTTTACATTTAGTATGCGGCATTTTAATTTTAGCAGTATTTCGAAAAAAGGGAAATTTTCGGCAGCTTTCCCTCTGGCATCTCTCACAGTCTTACACCACGGCGGCCATCTTGCCTCCAGGCTCAAACGGAGGTTTCATGAGTTGCGAGAGCACCATGTTGAGATCCCAGGAAACCGCTGGACGGCGAGTAGGAGGCTTTAGCTGTAATAAGCCCTGCATGAATTGATCCACAAGCGAATGGGAAGAAATCGCAGTACCATTTGCACTCCTATAGTATGCCCCGATGGCACTGAATTGAACTCTCACAGAAGTGGTCTGCAGACCAGACTTGGAGAGAGACAAGAGATAGTCCAAGAGTGAGGGCGGGGAGCACGAAAAAGGATCCAGGCCATGTCCCTCACACCAAGATGAAAACCTTTTCCACTTTAGATTATAAGATTTTCTAGTGGATGGTTTTCTGGACTCCAAAACAACACGTGACACTCCCTCCAAAAGGCTAAGGGCCTGCACAGTCATCCGGTCAATATCCAAGCTGTGAGAGCCAAGGCTTGTAGGTTGGCGTGGCAAGTCTGCCCTGGTCCTGGGTGATTAGATCCAGAGCCATTCCCAATTGGATCGGAGGGGTGAGAGGCCAGGTCCTGAATGGTCGGAAACCAGACCTGATGGGGTCAGGAGGAAGCGATCAGGATCATAGAGCCCTGATCCTATTGCAACTTCTGGAGTGTTTTCCATATGAGAGAAAGGGGAGGGTAAGCGTACATAAGCCCATTTCCCCAGTGAATCAAAAAAGCATCAGCCACCGATCCGCTGCTCCTCTGACCTAGGGAGCAGAAGCAGTGTACTTTCCTGTTTTCCAGGGAGGCGAAGAGGTCTATGTCTGGGATCCCCAGGAGCAAAAAATCTGGTTCACTACCTCTTGACTGAGGGACCATTCGTGAGGCCAAAAAGCTCGGCTCAAGGCATCTGCTAGGGTGTTGTCCACCCCTGGGAGGTACACTGCCCTGAGGGTGGTGCCATTGCTGATGGCCCATGACCAAATGTGGACCGCCTCCTGACAGAGGGTGAAGGACCCCGGTTCCCCCCTGTTTGTTCAGATACCACCCGGCTCCCTGACTGTTGGTTTGCACAAGTATCACCTTGTTGAGGAGTTGCTCTCGGAACACCTGTAGGGCTTACCAAGTCGCTCACAGTTCCAAAAGGTTGATCTGGAACTGCGATTCCTGTGCAGATCAAAGCCCGTGGGTGTGGAGGCCCGCAACATGTGCCCTCCCAACCCTGTCTGGGATGCATCGGTGGTGAGGGTAGCCTGGGCTTGAAGACTCCAAAAGGAGCATCCCTGCTGCAGATTTGGGGGGGGTTGCATACCACTAGAGAGACTGCTGCAACAGTTTCATGAGCAGAACATGAGTACACAGATCCTGAGTAGCTTGACACTACTGGGAATGCAATGTCCACTGTGCTCTGCACATGTGCTGCCAAGCACCATCACTGTGTTATTAGAGCTCTGTTGTTAAAGCTGAGAGATAGCAATCTGTTATTAACGGAGTAGTTGTGGGTGGATCCTTGGACCAGTGGCAGGTGACCACGCCCTCAGGGGAGATCCTGAGAGGGACCACTGGTCAGGCTTAGTGTAGGAGACAGATACACACTAGTTCTTTTATAAGACAATATATTAAACCACCAGAGGTAGCTGTAGTGAGTTGGAAGCGTCCGTCTGGGCTGTAGTCCCTCAGGTACTGGAACAGCGATCCCAAGGTGGCTGAGCTGTAGAGAAACTAAGAAAGCAAGTAGGCAGTATATGCAGTTCTGGAACAAGTCCTTGATGGTAACACTCACACAATAATCTCTTGAAGCAGCTCAGGAGTTGAGATAAAGTAGGCCCTCGAGGAGCGAGTACCTGGTCCCAGGGAAAGCTCTGAGAGATAGATGGAAACTCACTAATGTTGTAAGCAGCAATGACTTCTTAGCAGAAGTGGTATTCAGGAGTTGGTCCGGGACGTGGGCCCTCGAGGAGCGAGTACCGGTTCCGGACTGCGACCTGAAAAGTAAAAGAGAAAGCGAGGCCCCCGAGGAGCGGGTACCTCTAGTGAAGTTCGAGGAGGCAGAGTAGCTAGGTTTGCGGAGAGTGAATCCCATCCGCAGCGACCTGGAGGAAGCGAACCCTTGCTAACTCGTCTTGTTGGCAAAAACTGAGACCTTAAATATCTGGAGCTTATGACGTCATCTCAGGGGGATGCCCCTGAGCTTTGCGCCAACACCGGTACATCAGTCGGGCCGCGCATGTGCGTCCTTAGGCATCTGGTCAACATGGCGGCTTGCAGCGTCGAGCTGGTCCGGGGATGCCAGAGGAGGATGGCCTGGAGACGCCGCAGCAGCTAGCCTTCCATCAACCCCAGAGGGAGTCGCCAATGAGGTACGGTGGGCGGAGCAGAGACGTCGGACAGCGATGAACACAACACACTGCCATGTGGCCCAACAAGCAAAGGAACTGGTGAGCTGAGACATGGGAGCAGTCGGAGATCTGTTGAGCAAGAGCCACGAGGGTCTCCGCCCTGTCCCGAGGTGGGAAAGCTTTCGCCTAGACAGTGTCCAGACAAGCTTCAATGAAGTCTGATCTGACTAAGCATCTCCAGCAAGAGATAAAATCTTTAACTGACCAGGCTCACAAGTGTGGTTTATTGACAAAGAAAGAATACCAGTTTATCAATATGAAGAAACCCATAATTCCAACTATATACACATTGCTAAGATCCACAAAGATTCATAAAATCCACTTGGCAGACCGATTATTTCAACAAATGCGTCCGCACTTGAAAAATTATCATTGTATGTGGATACCTTTTTGAAACCGCTTGTAAACAGAATGGATTCATACAATAAAGATACCACTCACCTTTTTAATATATTGCATGACCTTGATTTTGACTGTCAGGACCTGTATCTTGTAACTTTTGACGTCACATCACTTTGCACATCAATACCACAAGTTTCATTAATGGTGGTCATTAGAAATTTATTGAGATCTAGATCCCATCCACATGAAGTGCCCACAAGTTTCATCATGAATTTGTTAAGATTGGTATTAACCAAAAATTTTTTCATATTTGATAGAAAGTTCTATCAACAGATATCAGGTACTGCCATGGGCGCAACAATGGCGTCATCATTAACAAATTTGTATATGGAAAAATTTGAGTTGGATTGGATTGTGAATTCTCCCTTTGCTAAGCAAGTGAAATTATGGAAACGTTTTATAGATGATGTTTTTGTCTTGTGGTCTGGATCTACAGAAGAGTTGAGAAGTTTTCATCAGTGGCTTAATTCTTGTGAAGATGCCAATCAGTTTTCCATCTCTTTCCATTTTTCAGAAATTACTTTTCTTGATGTAAAGATATATAAATCAGAAGATGGAACGTTGTCTACCACTCTTTTCAAGAAATCTACAGATCGTAACACTTTCCTTGAATATACTAGTTTTCATCCGTACCACTTAAAGGACAGTCTTCCATATTCACAAATGCTCAGAATCAGAAGGAATTGTACCGACATTAGTGAATTCAAGAGACACTCAAAAGAAAAAATGTAGTGATTTATTACAACGAGGTTATCCACATAGATTACTTAAAAATTGTTACAAAAGAGCTCGTTTTGCAAATCGTGAGGCTCTTTTAACCAGTAGAAGATCTTTTGACGTGGATAAAAATGACAAATTTTGTTACACGGTATTCCATGTTGTCTCCAAATTTGGTGAAGATCATGCAGTCACACTCTGATATTCTACAATTACATGATTGTTTCAAGAATTGTAGGATTCGGTCATCATTTACCCGGTCCAAAAACATCAAAGAAATAATAAGTCCATCACTTTTACCGGAAGTTACCAATACTTCTACTGTTACCCTGCTTGGTACCAAAGTAAAGGGACACTACCTTTGTGGACAATGCTCCTTTTGTGAAATCATGTCTGAAGGGTCTCTTTTTATCAATCCTAAAGAGAAACGTGAATATTTTCTGAAGGGGTATACTAATTGCACATCTGTATATGTCCTCACATGTCCATGTAGAATGATATATGTGGGGAAAACAATTATTGCTTTAAGAACTCGACTAGCTGAGCATAAAAAGTTGCTTAAAGAACAGGAAGACTGATGCCCCGCTGGTTTCCCACTGTGTGGAGTTTAACCATAAATTCAAGTGCTTAAAATGCTGTGTATTGGAATGAGTACGTGTTAATATCAGAGATGGCAATAAAGAGAGGCTATTATTACAACAGGAGTTACGAAGGATCTATACGCTACAGAGCTTCACACCATTTGGTTTAAATTCAGAATTGGAATGGTTCCCGTTTTTCTGATAAAGTCTTTTTGAATTAGTTCCTAGTACCCATTGATATCGGGTTTAACTTTTGTTCCAGTCAATAAGATTTTTGTGATTGCAGTGAAATACAGTCTTACAAAGTAAAAAGGAGAAAAGAAAATTTTTTAATTTCTTTCTTTGGTTTTGATTGACCTATAGAGCCTATGAAAGAAATGCGCATGCGCCAGCATTTTTCTAAGAATTCGCCATTAGTGGTGGGACCGCTGAAAAGTAAACATGAGTGCAGTTTGTTGAACCTTGAAATATGGTAACATTAGGAGGCATTGAGTCATTTTACAAAATAGCAATGTCTACATTTGTGCATTGCATTGAATGTTGATTATATTGTTCTGTTTTGTAGTTATTGCCTTGAAACAGCTTCAACAGCGAAACGTTAGCTAGCGTCGGCACAATTTACTTCCTATCACTACCATTTACCATTATCATTTACCATTTACTTCCTATCACTACCCTTACATAAAAAACTACAATAAGTTCAAATGGGCAAGACCTAGTAAATACCATAATCTTTTGTAAATGTACCTCGTCAAATTTCAGTTAATATATTATGTTAATTTTCCTATCATTTTTTCTCTACTCCGAGTTGTACTCATCCCTGTTTTATTGTAACTGTTTTTTGTTCAGCACCTGTTATTTATTTCGTTCACTGTACCTTTTATCACTCCCCTGTTTATTGCAAACCGGCATGATGTGATACTCTCACGAATGCCGGTATAGAAAAAACTAAAATAAATAAAATAAATAAATTTGAATGGTTGCGGTCAGCGACTATCGATATTAAAGTTTCCGCACAACGGATTAACATACTGAAGTTTCATGAGTTGTCAACAAAAAATTTACAACTTTGTGGAAATCATCAAGAATTAAGCTTCATAAGATAAGTTACAATTTTCTAAAATATTTATTGAGTTACATACAAAATCGGGGCTACATTCAGTATTATTTGCATGATCTTCAGATGTGAAATTGAAAGAAAACCTTTTTTTATTGGGATTTCACATTAAGAAACATAGAAATTATCTTTTTTAACAAAACTTTTTTGAAAATAAAAAAGAAGAAATAAAGTAAAGAAAAAAAGACCAATTTAATAAAGGCACATTGGGAGGTTTTCTCCAAGACCAATGATTGGCTCGCCTGTAAATGTGTATAAATCTCACCAAGATATAAAGACTCACCAAGAGTCTTCACCAAAGACTTACACTTGGGTTCTGAGGTCTTTTTCCATTAAGGGGTCATTCCAGATTTTAAATTATGGCAAAATAAAGTGTTTGGTGTAAAATATCTTTTCTTTTGGATTTGTTTCATAACTTTACACATCCTGTCTACATTTTTTGAGTTTTTATATACTGACATTCGATATGGCATATCACATCGGTTTACAGATTAACTCATGGAATAATATGACAATGATGTCTTATTATTTTACATAGTAACAGAGTAACTTATTTAACGATTTGGAACTTTTGTTTGATATACATTGAAACAGTGTAACTTATTGAACAATTTGGAACAATTTGGAATTAGAAAATACCTGGAATAGAACCCCTCTCCCTGCTGGCTGGGCAGAGCGGGTTTGACCGCTCGAGCCAGTAGGAGGGCGGAGAGCTCTATCCGAAGTATCTGCAAATCCCCCACTGCTTGCCACCGAAGACACAGAGGAGAGTGGGGTGTAAGTCGCTGAAAGTGCAACTGATAACCCTGATGCATGACGAACAGAACCCAAAGCTCCAAAGTAACGGAGGTCCATTAATCTGCGAACAGCTGGAACCAACCCCTGACAGGGGGGATGGCGTGCTGTGGAGGAGGTTGGCGCAAGCTTCCTGGACGCCAGTCAAAACCCCCATGGTGGGGGGGTTCTGTGGCGGGAATGTAGTTGTCCATGGGGTTCAAGGCTGTCTTGGCCACATCCTGGCAGGAGGGTGTTGGGCCCTGGACCTTGGTGCTGGCGGGTAGTACTTGTGTGGTTGATAAAAAGGGCGTTTCGGGTATTGCCGAGGGTGCATTTTGGGTGGCTGAGTATCAGAGGTACTGGCTGACAGTTGCTGAAGGGTTTCCTGATAGTCCTTCAGTTGTGCCACTGCCTCTAATTCTGTCACTAAACAGATTGTCCCCTGAACATGGAAAATCATCCAGGCGGTCCCGAACTTCAGGGTGAAGATCAGAGTCATGCAGCCACGCAGTCCGCCGAGCCCCAATGCCTGCCACAGTGGTTCTCATGGCTGTCTCGAAGATGTCATAGGCAGAGCGGACTTTGTGCTTATCGCACTCAAGGCCCTGTTGAACGACCTTATGGAATTCCTCCTGGAATTGTAGTGACAGGCGCTCACTGAACTCCTACCCCTGCTTCCACAGGTTTCTGGAGTATTGACCCATGTACAGCCGGTAATGAGCAATGCGGGCCGTCAACATTGCACCCTGAAAAATATGACGACCCCACGGCATCAAGGGCCCTATGCTCTCGCTCCAGGGGGGGCCGAGACATGGGTGTAGATCCTCTTTGCATTCTTCAGAGCAGATTCTACCATCACCGATTGGTGGGGACCTGACAGTATTCAAACCCGGTGGTAGGTTGGATCAGGTAAATGGCGTCCGTCTTACAGCTCACAGGAAGAACCGATATGGGGTGCTCCCAAAGGCAGGACACCAAGTCTTTGAAAATATCATGGACCAGTACTGCCATGACCTCTTTTGGAACATCCAGGAATTGCAGAGTCTCAAGCATTTTGTGCCTAGAGTCCTATTCAGTTAAAACTTGAAAAGGCACTGATTCTGCCATGGCTTTCACAAACCCTGCGAAGGAGAGATCCTCTGGGGGAGATTTTCACCGTTTCTCCGGAAGGGGAGGCTTGAAGGGAAGATCCTCTGATGCCTCCGAGGAGGATATGGATGCCACTCCTTCCCAGGGGTCATAAGGGGCCTCTCCTTCACTGCGATCCCCCGGAGATGCAGGGGCTAGGAGACCCAGCTGCGTCCGGGGTTGGGGCCTCGAGGGCACAGAGAAAGGCGCCAGATGCACCAATGGGCTTGGAGGTCGCAGGAGCGCCAATAGATCTGCTGGTGTCAGCAGGATCGGCAGCATCGATGGCACTGGTAAAACTGATCCCGAAGACCCTGGGAAAGCTGGAAGGTGGCAAAGTACCGTGTGTCTCCAAGCCGCCATCAAATCAGATGGCCTTTCCTCATCAGAGGAGTTGCTCACCAGCATGGGAGCCTGTGGCAATGGCAGCGGTGCTTCTTTCGGCCGCGAAGGGGCTTGGGGTACCGGAGCCGGCTGCGTCGGTAAGACCCCAAGCAGTATATCAAGCTGCTCCAGTAAGAGCACAAGCACCAGAGGAGACTCCTGCGGCGGTCCCAGTAGAACTGGAGGATTGAAGCCCTGCAGGGCCTGTTCGACCGCCAACCACACATGCCTCTCTAACTCCTCCTCAAAAGCAGCCGATGACAAGACTGTATGAGGAGGAGAGGACGGAATCGGGACATCCCCTGGAGAGCTGGGGGACACCAATTCCTCCACCAGTATTGGTGGAGGCCACCAAGAGGTATCAGCGGGACCAGAGGGAACCATTTCCTCCTCTCAGGACCGCTTCGGAGGAGGCACTGATGTCGATGACTGTCTGTGGTCCGGCTTCGATGACTATGAGTGGATGACGTTTCTTCAACTGCTCTCAGCGGTCACCACAGCCTCCTCCTGGGACCAAGGGAGACGGAGAGGAACCCGATCAGGAACAGAATGACAGAGACCACGGTCGGTCTCCTGCTCCCAAATCAGGTACCGGGAACATTTGTGGTGACAACCCCGGAGTAGAACTTTGAATCTCCTTACCGAGAGGGGTGGAGGTTCCTGATGCTGAAGAGGGATCCGGTCCTTTGGATCTGAATAATTCTCCATCTTCTCGAGATGTGGCCCTTTGGGGTCCATCTGGGCACAAAGGTCGCAACCACGGATGTCGTGGGACGCTCCCAGACAAAGGAAACAGCCCTCATGGGGGTCGGTGATGGAATAATCCGGGGGCACTGGGGGCAATGGCGGAAGCTGGTCAATGCCATCGGAAAAAAGTATGCGGTGCGTGGTTGATGGTTGGCAGCCACTGGGAGATGGAATTGTCGTTGACCGACTGCTAAGAAGCACGAAACTTACCAGGATGCAGCGAAAGGAACTGATGAAAAATCGGAGGGACCCTACGTGACATGGGAAGCAAAAAATTGAGAAAAAGCTGTGAAAAAAGCACAAGCTCACAAACCACAAGGTAGTAGCTTCGTGGAAAGGAAGAGGCTTGAAGACAGACCCTCATGGATGTGTGCTTAGCAGCATGCTGGGCATGCTCAGGGTGCCAGTCGAAGATACTAGAAAATTTGACAAATGTTTTCCAAGCCGGGCTCCATCCAATGATGTCACCCATGTGTGAGGACGCCATCCTACTTGTCCTTGGAGAACAATTTGCCATGCACCCACCCCCAAACCTTATCACCTAACAGAGAGCATCCGCTCACCCCAGTCATATAGCTACAGACAGCACCCACCTCCCATAGCATGGGACATCTCCCAATCACATCTTGTACAAGTACACCCACCCACCCCGATCACATAAGCCCTCCTATAAAACAGAGAGCATCCCCTCATCCCAGTCATTTAATACACAGACAGACCCCATTATATCATAAGCAGACACCTCTTCAAACCCCCGAAATCCACACTACACTCTCCCTATTACAGACAGGACCCTCTAGTCTTACTGTATTATACACTGCAGATCCCCTCATGTCACATACTGACACCCCTTCATCCCCCATCCCCCCTACTACACTCTCCCTATTACAGACAGGACCCTCTAGTCTTACTGTATTATACACCGCAGATCCCCTCATGTCACATACTGACACCCCTTCATCCCCCCTACACTCTCCCTATTACAGACAGGACCCTCTAGTCTTACTGTATTATACACCGCAGATCCCCTCATGTCACATACTGACACCCCTTCATCCCCCTACACTCTCCCTATTACAGACAGGACCTCTAGTCTTACTGTATTATACACCGCAGATCCCCTCATGTCACATACTGACACCCCTTCATCCCCCTACACTCTCCCTATTACAGACAGGACCCTCTAGTCTTACTGTATTATACACTGCAGATCCCCTCATGTCACATACTGACCACCCCTTCATCCCCCCTACACTCTCCCTATTACAGACAGGACCCTCTAGTCTTACTGTATTATACACTGCAGATCCCCTCATGTCACATACTGACACCCCTTCATCCCCCTACACTCTCCCTATTACAGACAGGACCCTCTAGTCTTACTGTATTATACACTGCAGATCCCCTCATGTCACATACTGACACCCCTTCATCCCCCTACACTCTCCCTATTACAGACAGGACCCTCTAGTCTTACTGTATTATACACTGCAGATCCCTCATGTCACATACTGACACCCCTTCATCCCCCCTACACTCTCCCTATTACAGACAGGACCCTCTAGTCTTACTGTATTATACACTGCAGATCCCCTCATGTCACATACTGACACCCCTTCATCCCCCTTCACTCTCCCTATTACAGACAGGACCCTCTAGTCTTACTGTATTATACACTGCAGATCCCCTCATGTCACATACTGACACCCCTTCATCCCCCATCATATCGAGTTAGAGAAGGCAGACCCCTTCCCATCACACCCTGTTTTTGCTGTGTGGTATAAAAAGAGCAGAAGAGCTCTTGGCAACAGCTGGCCTCAGCAGCAGGATACAAACCTGTTGGCAGCGCTTGATCCTAATTTGGATGATGGGCCAGAAACGCGTAAGATTCTCTATGAGGATAACACGGTTGGCTGAAGCCAAGACATTCACCTGCCAAAGGAGAACAGAGTAAGCGGCTTCCAATGCTCATACCATCATCATGTAATCTTATAGAAGTAGGAATCAATTTTTTTTACATTTGTGTTAAATAATATTTTGAAATTATTTTATGTAAATTTTCTTTGTACTATGATGTCCTGCACCCTGGTTAGTAACTGGAAGGGCAGATTAGAAATATGAAAATAAATAAGTGTTTGCCCTCTCTAAAGGCAGCTCGTTGAATGTCTTAGACACGATGGTTGGCTCTCTCTTACAGGTAAAGGCAGAGAAAGCAGAGTTGCTTACCTGTAACAGCTGTTCTCCGAGGACAGCTGGAGGTCAGTCTTCACACTTGGGTGACATCATCGGATGGAGCCCAGCTCGGAAAACCTATGTCTGAGTTCCTAGAGCTTTGGCTGCTCCTCTCTGAGCCTGCACAGCATGCAGAATGCCAAGCGGGGTCCCCTCAGTTGTATTTTAGCAGAGAAAATAAAGAAAGCTTTTCCATGGAGAGGTGGGTGGGTTTTGTAAGGAATAACACCCTGCTGTCCTGAGAGAACACCTGTTACAGGTAAGCAACTCTGCTTTCTCCCAGGTCGAGCAGCATGGAAGTCCTCACAAGTGGGCAATCCCTAGCCACAAGCTTCCCCTAACAAAAAACAAACGGGTACAAGTGCCAATGGGCATTGCATTATTTTTGTTGGCAAAAAAAGTGTTATTTTCCATTCTATACATAATCTGCAAGGACAGCCTGGAAGCTAGGAGGGAAAGGAAAACTTGGGTCTTACCTGCTAACTTTCATTCCTGGAATGCCACAGATCAGTCCAGATGCATGCATTTTGCCTCCCTACCAGCAGATGGAGACATAAAAAAGCTTTACTGACACTGTGCTACTTAAGATAATGTGCCACCTGCATGTACTCAAGCCATGAGGAGATTAAACCATAAACAACTTCTCCCCTTCAAACCGACAAGTCCCCAAACTGAAGCCCTTTCATCCAGAGGCGACAAACTCCCAAATCAAAAACAGTTCCTTTACCAACTACACGCAGCCGTCATTCAGAGAGGGCGGGGCTCTGGACTGATCTGGGGTATTCCAGGAATGAAAATTAGCAAATGAGAACCAATTTTCCTTTCCTGGTCATACCCCAGATCAGTCCAGACGCATGGGATGTACCCAAACTCCCCCAAAGTGGGCAGGAATCTGAAAGACCCACTCTTAAACACTCTCCCCCAAATCCAGTCACTCCCAGTGCCCCAACATCCACTCGGTGGTGCCTTGTGCCAGAGTGTAGAGAACACCAAATCGCTTCCAGATTTCCTGTGGGGATACCAACTGACCCTCAACAAAGGGCCCAAAATCTTTTGGAAATCGAAAGCCCTCTGCGACCCTAAGCCGAGACAATGGGCCTCCTTTAGCATGCAAGCAGTGATGGCTTTAGAAACTTTACTCGCTTTATTCCTTCCCTCAAGTGAACAAAAAAGTGATCAGACCCCCGAGAACTGCTGGTGACCTTCAAGTATCACAAAAGTACACTGCAGACCTCCAACAAGCGAAGCTCCCTCATATGCAAACAAATAAAATCCAAACTCTGAAATGAGAAAAAAAAAAATTCCAGCAGCCTTAATCTCCGGCTTGAACAGAGGACCATAGTGATTAAAGTTCCACGAGGGGAACAGGTGTCTCCCCAGAGGCCGCAAATGCTGCACCCCCTGAAGAAAACGAATACAGCTGGAATCGATGCCAGTCTACCTTACCTCTGTACCGGCCAAAGCTGCCATCTGGCCTATTATGGAGCTGGATGCAAGCTCTTGCACTACATCATTCTTGAAAAGCAGAACGTGAAACCCTGACACACAAAAGGGTACAATACCCTGTCTGAGGCACCAGGTGGCAAAAACGTCTTCTGAAAAGTCTCTCAACCACCAACGCTTCCTTTCACAGACCAAGCTACGATACAAACCGAGCATCCTGAACCAAGATGATTGGTCTTCGATGAGATACTTGGCTAGATGCCTGAGCCTTAGAGGATCATCCACCGACAGATTTACCAAGTCCGCAAGCCATGGGCGATGCAGCCATTCCAGAACCATGAGGACCACTGTCCCCTAGATGAGCCTCAATATTTCTTAGCACCCTCTCTAATCAGTGACTGAGGAGGGAAGAGGTACAACAGAATTCTGCGTGACCACAGGAAGAAAAGAGCACTGAATCTTTCTGCCTCGAACCCTCTCACCTGCGACTGAAAACTCTGGACGCTTTAGAGTTCTTTTTCGATGCCTTCAAGTCCTGTCCCACCTGGAGCAAAAGAGCCATTTCCTCCTCTTCCAGCTCCCATATTTTGGAGTCCAGTACCTGTTGACGAAAAAAGCTGCCTGAATGTTGTTCACTCTAGCAACACAGAGGCTGCCAGCATTACCCAGGTGTTGCCCCACCCAGCAGACACAATCTCTTGGAATATCCAGGAGCCAAAGATTCCAGGTCACCCCTTGTTGGTTGATATAATCTATCATCGTCGCATTATCAGATGGGACGTTCACTGCTCAATCGCACAACCATGGGAGAAAGGAAAGAAACGCCTTGTTAAACATCCTTATTTCCAACAAATGATAGGCTATGATGCCTCTGTCACTGACCACTAGCTCTGTGCCACATGCCTGGAAAATGGATCCCTCCAGTCTTTCAGACTGGAATTGGTGGACATTACCACCCAATCTATGATCCCCAACTCTGCGTCCAGCTCCAAAGTTGCAGAAGAAAGTCTCCAGGAGAGACTGGATCTGCATTTCTCTCTCCGTGGTAGTTGCAGTTGGAACTCCTCTGCCAGAGAGTTCCCGCAAGACAGAAGCGCCCTCTGAAGCAGCCACATATACACGAATGCCGACGATTTCAATATATTATCCACTATGATGCCTAGATCTCTTTTCTGGGTGGTAACTCCTAATAGAGAATCTAACATTATGTAACTATAGCAAGGGTTAGCCTCCAACAGCATGCTTCCCCATCTGCACATAAACCAGGCAACAAGAAACATTTTACAGCTTCGGAGAAGAGGGGGATCCCTCCCGAACAACCATTCACATTCCCAGTGCATAGACATCTGAGGCGTGATGCAGAAACCAACCCACCAATCTCATGATTCAAAACCACTGGCTTCCAGAGCTTAGGAGTAACCTCCTCAGTGGTGGAGACATGTGGCCTTGTTCTGCCAAGACACAAAGGAGTCAGAAAGAACTCTAGACCCATTCCCTTAGGTCTCCCTCCAGGAAAGGCCAGTCAAGAGAACTGCAGCCTGCGAGCTACCTGTATCTCGCCATCCATCAGATCTAGAAAGGGGACCTTCATCTGCAAGGATCTTTCCACCACACCCCTGAACTGGAAGCTCGGGTTGGGGCATGCTGTGCTTGCCCAAGGTTTCTTCTTCTTTCAGAAGATCTCTGCCTGCCTCCCTATCCTGCCAAAATAACACCAGTCCCTCCCCCAGAGATTTGTGAACTACAGGCAACCAATTCTGCTCAAAATCCACCTCTGTTCAACACTTCGCGCCAGATGGGAGGAAGCCCACAAAGAAGTGCACAGTGCTCAAGACTAAGAAGAATGAGTTTGCCACTTTTTTTCTTTTTTTTAATAAAATGGTTTGTGCATCCACAAAATGACCTCAGTGCCCAAAAGCTCCTCCGGGACCTAGCATAATCTGGATCTGAAAAGCAGAGCTTTACAGACTTCTGCTAGATCAGTGTTCACCAACTGCCTTCCACCATCACGAAACTGGTGGGTCTGGGGAGGCCTCCCTGTGCTCTTCTTCACCATCAGGAGCATCCAAATGGCCACCACAGCTCCTCGTGGCAAGCTCCTCCAAGCCCTACTTCAGCAAAAACAGGAACCACTGAGGGTAAAGGCCCTTCACACGTGGCGCGCCATTTACAATGGCGTCAGGTTCAGTGGGTTAGAAAGGCTTCCCTGCTTATGTCCTTCTGCCCAAGAGGGCTTAAAAATGGCTGCCATTCACTTACTTTGATCAGTCACTGTATCCATTCATTACTGATAGACGGCTTAGCTTTTAAGAACAGGGGCAAAGTCTCCCTTGGGCTACGGGGTTTTCACTGCTGCTGCCTGAGAAGCAGTAACTGCAGTCCGGAAATATTGCTTCTTTCCCCTCCTGCGACCTGCGGTAGACCAGGCCTTGCTGATTCTAAAATGACCATTCCCAAGCTGCAGGAGATGGAGGCCTTATTAGCAGCAGCAGCCTTGGCCGACTTTCTCTTCTCTGACACGGTCCCCATGGCACTCCCTTCACCTTCAGAATGGAATCTGCCACACAGACCCGCCGAGAAGAGATGAGACGTCTTTTGTCCTCCTGAGCGGCCATGCTTGCCATGGTCTGCGGCCATCACCATGCCGCTTTCTGTGTGCTCACACGCTGTTTTCCTGTGCGCCTGCAGCCCACCACTGATCAGGGGAACAATCCCGCGGAGCCGATCCCCAGACTCCCCCACAGACAGAGAAGCAGCTGCAGTCACAGTCAGCTGGGCTCCCCAAGCCGCTTAAGTACTTCCACCAGGCCCCCTAGCCTACTCTTTTTTTTTAAATTTTTCTAAGAATTAAAACAGTCGGCAATACTTCCCTTTGCCAATAGAGAGCCCAGGAGAAGTGAGCGAAGGCTGCGTGGATGACCAGGAGGGAGCCAGACCACTGGCTGTACAAGTCTCCACAGTCGTCATGCTGAGGCAAGCAAGGGTCACAAACCCCCTGCTCAGCCACTCTACCTAGGGGATGGCCCTTAATGGAACCTAACACCCCAGGGAGTACACCATCTAATCTTTTTACATTTTTTTACTCAAAATTCCAGACTGCAGGTTTTACACCTCTACCAGCTGCTGAAGACAGAGAAATGCTGAGGGTCTGCGGGTGGCACACTGACTTAAGTAGCACATCGTCACTAAAACTTTCCTTTTTTTCTGTCTCCACCGGTATTCGTGGGTACATCATATCGGTACATATCATATCTGGAGTACGAACAGGAACTACATTTCAAACAAATTCTGTAGGACAGTGTTGCCAAACCTACTGTCATGTCAGCCATCTCTGCCCAAACAGGGATATGAATGAGTACAGAGAACTCCATGTTTTAGTCTTGCGGGTCTTCTCCATGGGGACTGATTGCAGATGAGCCACCAATGCTTGCCATGGCTCAAATACAGTAAGCCTTGACATGGCCCACTAGATTCAAATCCACCTGAGCATAAAAGGAGGAGATGCAATCTGCTAGCCAATTAGATAACTCTGTTTGACAACAGCAATCTCCAGTTTACAGAATTTTGACAACAGCTTAGGCGAGAACTTCGAATGGGTGCACAAAACCATCCTATCATGATAAAGCTTAGAATAAGATGGATAAATTACTACAGCTTGGAGCTCACTGACCCTGAGCGCTGAAGTGACCACCACCAAAAATACAACCTTCCAGGTCAGCTACTTCAGTTCACAGAACTGCAGAGACTCAAAGGGAGCTTTCATCAGCTGGGATAGAACCACAATGAAGTCCCAAGACACAGTGAGAGGTCTGATGGGTGGCTTCAGATAGAGGAGGCCCTGCATAAACCGGACAACTAAAAGCTGTATGGAGATGGGTTTACCTTCTACATGGTGTAAGCAGGTTTAGGGGTACAGGGATCTGTCTGCTACGAGACACTACCCATTCTTTGAGTTCTCTCATAGTTGTTGTGGCAGATTATGCTACGAGACACTGCCAGCTGCCCTCCCACCTTACTTGCGATCCTAAGTCAGGAAAAGACACAGCATATTCTCCTCAGAAATAGACTTATTTATCAGATTTGGCAGGATATACCATTTAGAAAATAACAACAATTCCTATCTCTAACATCCTAGTCACTAAGCATCAGTTTTCCCTAAAGAAAGTTCTGTACCATGGTGATTTCACACATGCCATAAACCTTAGCCTGCTTAATATATTATCACTTATGGCTAACTTACTTACTCTTGGTCTAGGCTTCAGGCGATACCTCTGTTCACCTCTGAAGCAGGCTCCGACTGGAGGGCTGGAAAATGTGGGCAGGGGAGAGGCTTGCATCCTGGGCTCTGGTACAGGCAGAGCGAGCAAGAGGGTCCCGGAAGGAGACAACTTCTGTCTCTGGTACTGGCATTGCGGGTAGGCAGCCTAGGAAGGAACCAGGCTTCTGGCTCTGGTACCCGGCAGAGAGCGGGCAGGTGGTACCAGAAGGAGACAGACTTCAGGTTCTGGTACTGGCAGAGCTGGCAGGCGGTCCCGGAAGGAGTCTTGCTTCTGGCTCTTTTAACTGGTCGGCTCTCTGGCCTTGCTTTGCCCCTCACCGTCTCAGACTCCGTCCTACTCTCTGCACCTGATGTGCTCTCTGGTTTTTTCTCCCAGGGTTTGCGTTCAGGGTTTGTGCCTCCTTTCTTCTTCTTTTGCGCCCCCCATCTTATAATTCCCATCTGATGAATATGCATAAGCTCACACATAACCCTGGGTGGAGGGTCTTTGCCGCACTGCAGGCCTTTTCTCCCCCTCCCCATTACTTCGGCAGGGTTCCTGCCACTTTTGTATGTCAAGCTATCTTGCCAGTATCATTTTTCTCTGACCTATGGACTCACCTTGGCTCATCCATGACACTGGTTTAGGAGCTTAAGTCATATAGGAAAATTGGTTCTTACCTGCTAATTTTCGTTCCTGTAGTACCACAGATCAGTCCAGACTCCTGGGTTTATTATTTATTTATTTAGAATTTTTGTATACCGACATTCTTGAAAAAGATATCAAATCATATCGGTTTCCATTTAAACAGAACAATCGCGGCTGAGGCGTTACATAGAACATTGAACAAGTCGTCAAATAAATAAACAACTATAAACAGAACAATTCGTCAAAGAATAACAAATAAATAGAGCAGCAAAAAACAGTGGTTGTAGGCGTTACATAAAATAAAACGACTAGTAGAGTATCTCTATGAGTCTGAGGAGTAAATAATGCATGGCGGGGGACCCAAAGGAATAGGGTAGCAATGAGGAAAGAGGGAGCTAAGAGGATCAGGCTGAGGGAAGGGGGCAGGAAGAGGAAGAAGAGGGGAGGGATGAGAGGCTATAAGTCATGATCAAGGGAATAAGCTAGGGAAATTGAGGACGATCATGTATCTCCCTAATGTCCTGATATGTCCTTTGACCAGTGTCTCACTGATGACCTGTTATGTCCTTTGACCAGTGTCAGAGTGTTCTTGAGACTCTGGGAAGGCTTGTCTGAAGAGCCATGTTTTGAGGTGTTTCTTGAATGTTTGGAGACAGGGTTCTTGGCGAAGCTCCGGAGGTAGCGAGTTCCAAGGGTGGGCCCAGCTGTGGAAATAGCGCGTTTTCTTAAAGTAGTTTTGACCGGTGGTGCGTATAGAGATCCTTTATAGGCGTTTCTGATTGGTCTGGCAGATGTGTGTGTGTGGAGTTGAGAGCTTAGTTTGAGATGGGCGATGCCGTGAATGTCCTTGTGGATGATCATCAATGTTTTGGAAGGTGATCCTGAATTTATGGGAAGCCAGTGAAGGCCGTGTAGTATGGGTGTGATGGTGAGCTCTTTTGTTTGAGTTAGTGAGTAACCCTTGCGCAGCATTCTGGACCATCTGGTAAGGGTTTGGTAGTTATTGCAGGGAGGCCTAGGAGAAGAGAATTGCAGTAGTCTAACTTTTTAAGGATGATAGACTGAACTACTAAGCGGAAGTCACTGAAATGCAGGAGAGGTTTCAGATTTTTGAGAACTTGGAGTTTGAAAAAGCATTCTTTGGTTGTGTTGTGGACGAACGATTTTAAGTTGAATAGGTTGTCAAGCCGAACCCCAAGGTCTCTGACAGAAGAGGAGTGGTTGATGAATGTTTTAGCGAATTGGGTAGCGCTTTGTGGATTGAGTAGATTATGTTTTTCATCTGGAGAGATGATGAGGATTTCGGTCTTATTTGAGTTAAGGATAAGGTTCAGGCTGGTAAGCAGGCTCGTGATGGATTGTAAACAGCAGTTTCCAGTGTGCCCAGGTTTTTTGCAAGGATTCGGTGATTGAAGAAGGATTTGAACGTCATCAGCGAATATGTAGTATTTTAGTTTGAGGTCAGAGAGTAGATGACAGAGAGGCAGCAGATAAATGTTAAAAAGCATGGGGGAGAGGGATGATCCTTGTGGGACTCCAGGTTTGATATGATTGGGAGAGATTCTTTATTATTATTCTGACCTTGTAGAATCTATTTTCAAGGAACGATTTAAACCAACCATGTGCCTCTCCTTGAATGCCGATATCTGATAAGCGTTCCAGTAGAATGGAATGATTGACCGTATCGAAGGGCGGCGGATAAGTCGAGAAGGGCGAGAAGGGTAAGGTTGTTTTCTTTCCAGGTTGAGGAGGATGGTGTCGGATAGAGATGAAAGTAATGCTTCAGTGTTTGAGATTTTTCTGAATCCGAACTGGAAGGGGGAGAGTATGTTGTTCTCCTCAAGGTAATGTGGACAATTGTTTATTCATCCCTGCCAGCAGATGGAGACAGAGAAAGCCTCGCTGACACTGCTTGAAAACCCTGGTGCCCCTGCAAGTAGCTCAGTATTGATCTGTACCCAAGCCAAACACCCCTTTCTCTACACTATCTCTAATTTCCCCCCTTTTTTATGTCCTTACTGTAATACCATTCCATACTTTGCTCTTAATTGCACCTGAAGCGCTTTCTCCCCTCTCTTATCACTCCTAATATAAACTCCATCTCCTCCTAACCTGTCCCTAAACCTCTTACCTAATTTCCTAAAATCCCTTTACTTTCCAGCTCTGTTTAACTCAGCTCAGTTAAATCCTAATGATAGTTCTGGTTTAAAAGATTCTACTTGTTTTATGTTCAAATATATATATTCTTACTTTGTTAAATGTATAATGCTTATTTAATCCTGTTAAATGTATAACGCTCCGCGTAATTCCTGTTCATTGTACACAGACGTGATATCTTTGATGAGCTGCGGTATAATAAAAAAACTATAAATAAATAAATAAAAAGCTTAATAAAAATTGATAAAAACCAGTAAACCATTTGAACAAACAAAGAAAAGAAGTATGCTGAAAGGATTATAGCTGAGCGGAAGACTCTCCCCCTCCAATCCAGGTGGGTTCTCAACTGATCCGTGGTACTACAGGAACGAAAATTATCAGGTAAGAACCAATTCTCCTTTCCCTGTACGTACCAGGATCAGTCCAGACTCCTGGGATGTACCAAAGCTTCCTACAGAGGATAGGACCTGGAGAGTCCCGCTCGCAAGTCCCGCTCGCAAGACACTTTCACCAAAGGACCGGAACCCCCGAGGGTCTGGATTCTCTCGACCGATTGGGCCCCGCCCCAAAGATGGCAGGCCTGGACCCCGAGCTGTCTGGGGGAACTGAGGGGCACCCGTACCCTCCTGCTGACCCCGAGCTGTCTGAGGGAACTGAGGGGCACCCGTACCCTCCTGCTGACCCCGAGCTGTCTGAGGGAACTGAGGGGCACCCGTACCCTCCTGCTGACCCCGAGCTGTCTGAGAGAACTGAGGGGCACCCGTACCCTCCTGCTGAGCCAGATAAGCGTGGTGAAGCAGGAGGATAAAATCTGGTGAAAAAGTTAGCGCAGACGCAGGCAAGGTAGAGACCTGGTCTCCTCCAGGCCCCAGCGGCAAATTCTCCTGCCTATTTGTCCCCACTGAAACCCCCTGCCCTTGTAAGGGACTCGGGTGGACCGGGGAGAGCCGCAGAGGGAGATCACCCTCCCCCTCCAAAGATGGTGGCACGCGTGAGTCCGAAGACAAAATGGCCGCTGCTCCTGCCACGCAAAGCCGGCAGCCCTGGCACCCTCGGCGACATCAAAGTCGGGCCCGACTGTGGCTGACGCGCACCTCTGCATCCTCCTCCGTTTCGGAGGCATAGGGAGGAAGGAGAGCCCTTCCCCTCCCGAAACGCATGCTGAATAGAAGCCTGCCCTGCCAAGACGTGCCGGGACAGCACCGCACGAGTGGCAAGGCGAGCCGCGAACCATTCACCCCCGGGACTGGGAAAAAAACAAAAATAGCAAAAAAGAAAAAAAAAAGAAAACACTGGCCCGAAACGCCAAAACGGGGGGGGGAGGAACCCGCCCCAGAGCCTTACCACTCAGCCACTCCTGAGCTTCTTTTTTTTTTTTTAAACAAACTTTACAAAAAAAGTAAAAAAAAAATAATAGGGGAGTCCCTCTCCTAAGGCTGAAGGGAGCTGTCCAGCTCAGATCAGCCACAAAGAAGCGAGAAACAAAAACAAAACAAAAAAAACCTGAAGAGAAAAGGAGCTTAAAGCCGCCAGAACGGCCTCATGAGGGAGGGATCTGGACCACCAGATTTACACCCCATGGATCAACTTGGAGCGAGCACTGACTGTCAGCTCGTCCACCTCAACCGAACAGGAAAGGTTCCTCACAGGAACCAATCCCCTGGGAGGAATGCTCACCCAAAAGAGAAAAAAGTCAAAAAAATGGAAAAAGGTAAAAAAAAAAAGAGAGACTGCAAGTTTATGCAGTCTGGAGACAGAGAAATACTGAGCTACTGCAAGTGGCACCAGAGCTTATCAAGCAGTGTCAGCGAGGCTTTTCTCTGTCTCCATCTGCTGGCAGGAATGAATAAACCGAGGAGTCTGGACTGATCCGGGTACGTACAGGAATGTCTCTTTGTCTCCTTTGCTTCTATTGACCCAGGAACATGTAAACAGGCACATCTGATAAGGTATCCTTCAGTGTAACAGGAGAAAAGTTCTACAATTTCCACTGAGACAGGGCAGTTTTAAACTTAGTAACAACATAAGAACATAAGAATATGTCATACTGGGTCAGACCAAGGGTCCATCAAGCCCAGCATCCTGTTTCCAACAGTGGCCAATCCAGGCCATAAGAACCTGGCAATTACCCAAACACTAAGAAGATCCCATGCTACTGATGCAATTAATTCTGTAACAGATACCAATACAAGGGACACTTGTGTGCTGGTATTGCTTATGTACGGCGGCTCTTGTTCAAGGACAGCCAATTTTATGGATGTCCTTCTCTGTAGCCCCGTCTATTAATCTTTATTATCCTGAATTCAATGCAGATTCTTTATTCTTTTGTTTTTTTATTTTTCTAAAAAATCCCCTTATTTCCCCGTTTTATGAGGTGACCCGCTGTGTAGTTGTCAATACTTATCGAGGCTTCCGTCTCAAGTGCTTCTCGCGGTGATCGCGTCTGCTTAGATGCGATCACCGCGAGAAGCACTTGAGACGGAAGCCTCGATAAGTATACATCTACCCGTTCTAGACCTCTCATGATTTTAAACATGCACCCATGTTTAAACATGTTTGTTCTGTACCCTCTTTCCGGAACAGAAAAGTGGGACCTTCCTGTTCTAGGAGAATGCAAGCAGATGCACTGCAGGTGTGCCCCATTGGTAGAATGTCTGATTTGCTTCCCCTTCCTCGGTCCAAGAACCATTTGTGGGGTTCTAAGGACTGACACCTTTCCCCAGGACATTCTACACAGCAGCCAGATACGCGGCCCTGAGAATCATCCCTTGAGAAATGGTCCTAGCCCACGTCTGAACAGCCTCCTGACACAGGAGGTAGAATCCTGTCTCCCCCTGCTTGTTGCTGGATGAGTCAATTTGTCTTCATTTAACATCATCTATTATGTTACTTGTGCCTTGGGCACTACTGTCTGTGGCTCTCTGGTTGTTTCTTGGGTATTACTAACCATGGTTGGCTCTTTCCGTGACCAATACCAGCTTGTTTCATGTGCATGTTTATCATGTCTGCCTCTCTAACTAATGGCAGCTTGTGATACATCTCTCACCATGTGCCATCCTCTAATTGATGGTACTTTACCGAATGTGTATTACTCACTGTGTCTTGCTCTCTAATCAATGGTAGCTTGTCGTCTGTGAGTCACTCACCGTGTTCAGCTCAGTCTTGATGCTCGATGAATTCTCCCCACCCAGGACTATGATGCGAGCCGGCATATAACTGGAATCTTCACTAGCAACCAAGAGGAAGAGCTGCCTGTGGGGCAGGAAGAGTTCAGCCACATGAGAAGGCAGGATTTACAACAAAAACAAAAAAAATCACTTCTCTGCACCCAGTATCTATCCTACATATACAAAGTCTTGGTTTGGATACAACATGCTTTGACTGTTAATTGTTAACTATGCACATGTGAGAATCCTGTGAGCAGGATAAGAAGAATGGATCCTGTGGTGGAGCTGGAAAAAAGAGAATGTCAGTAAGACAGATCAAGCGGACTCTGCCAAGAACCATCCCCAAACGGAAAAAAAAGGGCTGATCCGTGGTTCTACAGGAAGGAAATTTAGCAGGTAAGAACCAATGTTCCTTTCCCTGTACCTACCCGGATCAGTCCAGAAAGCTGGGATGTACCCAAGCTGCCCTATCTGGGGTGGGACCTGGAGAGTCCCGCTCGAATGGCACTGCTCCAGAACTGGCAGCTTCTGGCGCCTGCACGTCCAAACCATAGTGTTTGGCAAAGGTGTGTAAGGACTTCCCTGCAGATTTCTTGTGGGGAAACCAATTGACACTCTGCCTGAGAAGCTGCTTCCAAACCTTCAGGGATAGAACATCCGCGACAAATATAAGTGCAAGCAATAGCCTCTTTCAACCAATAAGCTGCGGACGCTTTTGACATTTTGTGCTCCTTCTTAGCGCCGCTCCAGAGAACAAAAAGATGATCGGAGACCCGAAAGGCATTAGTAACCTCGAGGTATTGAAAAAAGGACCCTGCACATAAGGGCTTGGAGCTCCGACACCCTCCGAGCTGAGGAGATCACCACCAAACACACCGTGTTCAGAGTTAAATCCTTCAAGGTGCACTTCTTAAGGGGCTCAAAGGAGGCTTCGCACAAGGCTCAGAGCACCAAGTTAAGGCTCCAAGACGGACAAACTGGCCAAACGAGGGGATTCAAGTCTTTCGCCCCTCGGAGGAAAGATACCACATCTGGATGCGCCGCTGGCGGTGCCCCATGAACTTTGCCTCTCAGGCATCCCAAGGCCGCAACCTGCACCTGAAGGGAATTAAAAGACAATGCTTTGCTGAGGCCTTTCTGCAAGAAAGCGCCTTCACCTTAGCAGGGCCATCTCTATGGAACTCCACACCTCCGGAGTTACGCCAGGAACCCTGCCCCTTGACCTTTAAAAAAAAAAACTAAAGACCTGGTTGTTCAAACAAGCCTTTCCATAACACATCTCCCTTCTCCCTACTCCCACTCACAACCCATCTCCCGCACCCCTATTATCGTTAGCTCCCAATCATGCAGCAGCTATTTATGTTATATAGTTTATCAATCTATTGTTTCCTGATACTTTAGCCAATACCTTCCCATACTATGTTAATTCCGGTTTCCCCACCCTCCTTTTAGGCTGCTCTTGTTATCTTCTCTTTCCATCTACCAAGATCCAGTAACCCTTGTTCATTGTAACTTATCTCTATCTGTAGCTTTCCTCATTATTCTATGTGAACCGATATGATATGATATGCTTCATGAATGTCGGTATAGAAAAGTGTTAAATAAATAAAATAAAATAAATAAGAAAGCTAAAATCTGCACCACCAAGGACTGTCGAGGAAGGATTCCCTGCTCGTGACACCAAGATTGAAAGGCCTTCCAGACTCGGACGTAAGTTAAAGTAGTAGAGGTCATCTGGGCTCGAAGCAGGGTGGTAATAGCATCCTCTGAATAGCCTTTCTTCTTTAACTGCTTCCTTTCAAAAGCCAGGCCGCTGGACAAAAGCAATCCGCCTGGTCGAAAAATATAGGGCCTTGAAGCAGCAGGTTAGAAAGATGACTCAGTCGTAGGGTTGACTAGGTTGGCGAATCAGGGCCTCTGGGGGCACTCCCTTCCCTGGGTGAACTTCTATCCTCCTGAGAAGTTTCCCTATCAGTGGCCACTGTGGGAACACATAAAGCAGAACCTCGTGCGGCCATGGGAGTACTAGGGCATCAACACCTTCCGCTCCGTGTTCTCTTCTGCGATTCAAGAAACAAGGTGCCTTAGCATTTGTTTGAGTCGCCATCAAATCCAGATGAGGAGAGCCTCTACTGCGCGAGATGAGGGTCATAGCTTCCAATGACAGCTTCTACTCTCCGGGGTCTAGCCTTTGGCAGCTCAGAAAATCTGCTTGCACATTGTCGGTCCCCGCTATGTGTGATGCCGCCAGCCAGGACATCAGCTGCTCCGCTTCCAGAGCTACCTGATGACTTTTGGTTCCGCCTTGACGGTTGATGTAGGCTACTGTCGTCGCACTGTCCAATAGAACCTGTACTGTCTGGTTGAGATATACCACTCTGGTCTCTAGGCGACTGATGGACCACTGTGTCTCCTCCTTCAACCATTGGCCCTAGACTGACTGGGACTGGCACACCACCACCCAACCGGACAGGCTTGTGTCCGTGGTCACTATCACCCACTGAGGCACCTCAAGGTCCAATCCATGCCTCAACTGTTCTCGGACATGCCACCAACCAAGACTGGACTGGCAGACTCTGTGAGTGGTAAAGGCCACCTGGAACTCCTCTAACATCAGGACCCAACAGGATAGCAACGAACGCTGTATGTAAGGGTCTCATATGAACAAACACCCATGGGACCAACTCCAGAGTGGACGCCATGGAGTCAAGAACCTTAAGGGCTCAGATCCTGGGCAGCGAACCGGTCAATACATGTTGAACTTGAGACTGCAACTTGCTGATTCGTTCCTCCACTAGGAAGACCTTGCCCCACACGGGTAACGAATCGTGCTCCTAGGAAATCCAGAACTTGAGAAGGATGAAGATGGCTCTTGGACTGGTTGATGACCCAACTGAGGGACCTCAAAAGGAACAAGACCTTGTCCACCACTTGCTTGCAGAGCTCCTCTGACTTCACGCAGATGAGCCAGTCGTCCTGATACGGGTGAATTAGCACTCCCTCCCGCCGGAGGGCCGCTGCCACTACCACCACCACCTTGGTGAATGTGCGCAGAGCTGTAGCCAGATTGAAGGGGGGAGCACAGAACTGGAAATGCATTCCGAGGATCATGAAGAGGAGAAACCTCTGGAGATCCCTGTGGATCTCTATGTGCAGTTACGCTTCCATCAGATCTAGAGAAATCAAAAACTCCCATTGGCATACAGCCGCTATGACCAAACACAGGTCTCCATCCAAAAACGCGGGACCCTGAGGGTCTTGTTCACCTGCTTCAGATCCAGAATCAGGCGGAAAGAGCCTTCCTTCTTTGGCACCTCGAAGTAAACGGAATAACGGCCAGTTCCCCATTCTTCCTGGGTAACAGGAACAATGGCCCCCTGAGGAAACACTGGATTGTTTTCCAAATGATCTCTTTCTTCAATGGGGAGCTGCATGGAGAAACCATAAACAAGTCTCGCAGAGGCTGAGCAAAATCTAAAGCGTAGCCACGTTCTAAGACACTTAGGACCCACTGGTCCAACGTTATTTTCACCCATTCCTCGTGAAAAAGGGCCAGCCGGCTGCCTATCAATGGGATGGAGGAATGAGTCGGCTGTATCTCATTGAGAGAGCTTGGAGCCGAGGGGCCCCATCTCGGCTCGCTCTGCACCCTCGAAAGGATTGGGACCAGGATTGGGATCTCCCCAAGGGCTGTTGCTAGCCTGCTCCTGGTGTCCTGCTCTGGCAGAAACGCCTTTGCCCCCGAAAACGAAAGCGGGTGGGGAGAAAACTCCTAACTCCCTTAGGCTTGTCCTCCGGTAGTTTGTGTACCTTGTTGTTGCCTAAAATTTTGATCAGCCACTCCAAGTCTTCGTCAAAGAGAAACTTGCCCTTAAAGGGCATCACACTAAGCTGAGCTTTGGAGGACACATCCGCCGACCAATTGCAAAGCCAGAGAAGCTGCCTCACCGAGACCGCTGACACAATTGTCTGGGAGGAAGTACGAAGGAGATCACAGAGGGCGTCCGCTCCATAGGCCACCGCCGCTTCCAAGCGCTCGGCCTGCACTGACTCCTGGGGTGGGAAATCCTAAGTGCTCAACAGCCTCTGCACCCACCGGAGACTCGCCCGAAGCTGCTGAAGATAGCGGCCCAAATGCCAAGGGCCGACTCCTCAAAAATCCTCTTGAGATGCACTTCGAGCTTCCAATCCTGTAGCTCCTTAAGGACCGCCACCCCTGCAGCCAAGATAGTGGTTCTCTTAGTGACAGCTGACACCGACGTGTTCAGCTTGGGCATCTTCAACAGATCCAGAGTCTCCTCTGGCAATGGACAGAGCTTGTCCATCGCCCAGCCCCATTCTCAAGCCCGACTCCAGAACATCCCACTCCCGGACCATTACTGTTGCACCATATGGTAAAAAGGAAAGGTTTTCGCCAGACCTCGTAAGACAGCCATGACAGGATCCACAGTGTCCTAACTTGGATTATCCTGGGGGACCGCAATACCCAACTCCACCAGGACATGAGGGATTAGAGGGTCCAAGTCCTCCCTCTGAAATAAATGCACCACTTTGGGATCATCTCCATCCACAAGAAGTGACCTGTCCGGCTCTTCACCCTGGTCTCCACTGAGAAGAGGCGGGTCTGCGCTGAATTTTGAGCTGCGGGCCCCGAGGGGGGGGGTCACCAGCTTCACTCTGAGAAGCAGGCCCCCTAATCTTCCAAATTCAAATGGCCCCCTGTGGATCCTGTCTCTTGGGGACATTAGCGGGGGGGGGGGGGGGGGGGGGGTCGCTTGGCTGGTCTGCCCTGTAGGGGCCCCCCGAGCGGGCCTGACTGGCCAGATAGGCTTCATGCATCAGAAGCACGAAGTCTGCTGTAAAACTAGTATGGCCCCCAGAACCCCCAAAGACCTCGAGAAATTGGGGACTGGGCCCCTAGAACCCCTCTCGAGGGGATCGTGCTCCTCCTCTGAAAATCATACTTAAACCAGTCAAAGACAGATCGGGTGGGAGATCCCCCTCCCCCGCTGCCCTCTGCCAGTCGCGCTGAGGGATTCCAAAATGGCTGCCATTCCCGTGCTTAGCGGGAACGGATCAGCCTCGAGGCGCCGAAGTAGCAGGTTTTTTGCCCGCACTGCGGGTCTTGCCTGCTTTTGCCCCCGCCGCTCGTGAGGGACCCTCCTCTCTGGGAGGCAATGCACACAGAGCCCATCGCAGGAGAGCCGCGAAAAGAGCTCCCCGCAGGCCGAACGGGTGTCTCGCGGCATCGCAGCAGGAAGGGGAGGGGGGGCACCGATAAAAAATATACTTGAGGTCCTGAGGCGCAGACAATGGCACAAATAGGGTCTGGCTGAGAACTGCAACCGTGCCGGGTAAAAAAAAGGGAGGCTGCTGGCAGCGAACCTCATCGCTTGCACTATTTTTTTTATTTTTATATTAATGCAACTTTAACGGCCCAGGAAACTTCTCCGAATCCACAAACAGGGGGGGGGGGGGACCGGACCACCGGTATCACCCTGGCGCCACTGAAGAGAGGGGAGCAATTTTGGGCCACCATCCCTGCTCATGAAACCTGCAACCAGGGAGGATGGTCACACTAGACCTGCCAAGCCCCTGGGAGGAATAAAGGTTCTTTCTTGCCTTACTCGAGCTGCTTGTTATTTATTAATCCCTGTTTTTTTTTTTTTTTTTTGCAAAAACTAAGTTGTCAGAGCTGCAGGCTGTGTGCCACCTCCTCTGCTGGAGACAGAGAATACTGAGGAGAACGCAGGTGCTACAGCCTGGTTAATAGTGGGAGCTCTTAGAGTTTTTCTTTGTCTCCATCTGCTGGAAGGGAGGCAAAACCCAGCTATCTGGACTGATCTGGGTACGTATAGAGAACCTCTATCCTTCCATCCCCTCCTCTCATAGACAACCTCTATCCTTCCTCCCCCTCCTCTCTATACAACCTCTATCCTTCCATCCCCTTCCCTCTCTATACAACCTCTATCCTTCCATCCCCTTCCTCTCTATACAACCCTCTATCCTTCCATCCCCCTCCTCTCTATACAACCTCTATCCTTCCATCCCCTCCTCTCTATACAACCTCTATCCTTCCATCCCCCTCCTCTCTATACAACCTCTATCCTTCCATCCCCTTCCCTCTCTATACAACCTCTATCCTTCCATCCCCTCCTCTCTATACAACCTCTATCCTTCCATCCCCCTCCTCTCTATACAACCTCTATCCTTCCATCCCCCTCCTCTCTATACAACCTCTATCCTTCCATCCCCCTCCTCTCTAGACAACCTCTATCCTTCCATCCCCCTCCTCTCTATACACCTCTATCCTTCCATCCCCTTCCTCTCTATACAACCTCTATCCTTCCATCCCCTTCCTCTCTATACAACCTCTATCCTTCCATCCCCCTCCTCTCTATACAACCTCTATCCTTCCATCCCCTTCCTCTCTATACAACCCTCTATCCTTCCATCCCCCTCCTATCTATACAACCTCTATCCTTCCATCCCCCTCCTCTGTATACAACCTCTATCCTTCCATCCCCCTTCCTCTCTATACACACCTCTATCCTCCATCCCCCTCCTCTCTATACAACCTCTATCCTTCCATCCCCTTCCTCTCTATACAACCTCTATTCGTTCATCCACCGCTCCGTCTCTATACAACCTCTATTCCTTGCCGATCAGGGGGGGGGGGGGGAAAGGGGGGGGGGGGGAGGGGTCCTCCCTCCCCCTACTCTCTAGTAAGGCCTCTATCCTTCGCATCGCCCTTATTCCATCTCTATAACAACCCTCATCCCTCCATCCCCTTCCCTCTCTATACAACCTCTATCCTTCCATCCCCTTCCTCTCTATACAACCTCTATCCTTCCATCCCCTTCCCTCTCTATACCTCTATCCTTCCATCCCCTCCTCTACCCTATACCACTAATCATTCCATTCCCTTCCTCCCCTATACCTCTATCCTTCCACTCCATTTCTCTACCTATACTGCCTCTATCTTTCCATCTCCTTCCTCCCCTTATATAATCTCTAACCTTCTACTCCTTTCCTCTGTTCTCCATTCCTCTTATCCTATCAACCTGTACCCCAATCTATACAACTCTCTCCTTTCCAGTTATTTTCCTCTACTCATACCACCTCTAATCTCCTTTCTTCTACCATTCCACTCTACCCAACCTAAATTTTTCCACCCTGTCCTCCTCCTCTACTTCTATCCGTCTATCTTTTGCCACCTCTTCCACTTTATACATCCTATAAATTTCTATGCTGTAACACTCCTCCACCCCATACAACATCTGCTATCCGTTCCACTCTGTCTCTCACCCAATAAACCCTCACCTGATAATCCCTCATCTCCTGCTCCCTCATCTGATAACCCCTCATCTCCCGCACCCTCACCCGATAACCCCTCATCTCCCGCTCCCTCACCCGATAACCCCTCATCTCCCGCTCCCTCACCCGATAATCCCTCATCTCCCCGCTCCCTCACCCGATAATCCCTCATCTCCCGCTCCCTCACCCGATAATCCCTCATCTCCCGCTCCCTCACCCGATAATCCCTCATCTCCCGCTCCCTCACCTGATAACCCCTCATCTCCTGTTCCCTCACCTGATAATCCCTCATATCTCCTGCTCCCTCACCCGATAATCCCGCATCTCCTGTTCCCTCACCTGATAACCACACCTCGGTGCATGTAGATATTGATGTAGTGGGAGCCTGTGCTGCCATTGGATTCCCAGTAGGTTTTCGGATTCCTGTCTGTCAATTTATTTGCTCGATGAGGATTCGAGGAGACTTCCACTTTCTCCCAGCATTTGTCCTCTTTCACCTCCATGCTAGAGCCTGTAATGGGGGATGAAGATGAGGAAGACCGTACTATCAGAATAAAAACAATCCAACCCAGGAATAGAGGAGAGGGGAAGAAACAAGAGAAGAAAGGGGACCCACAGAAACTCTACAGAACTGTCCACTAGCGCAAGTCTTTGTACAGCTCACTGGCACTAACTGGACATACCCTGGCAGAGATTTCTTAGAAAGATATCGAAGAAGGGGATGTTAATGGACTGATGACTGCGTCTGTGCTCCTCAATCTGCCCAAGAACCATCTGCAACAGAAGAATCAAAATTGAAATGTAAACAGGAGAATCAGCCCCCAGAGCTCAGCACTGATACCTCTCACACATCAGCCAGAGAATCAGCCCCCAGAGCTCAGCACTGATACCTCTCGCACATCAACCAGAGAATCAGCCCCCAGAGCTCAGCACTGATACCTCTCACACATCAACCAGAGAATCAGCACTGATACCTCTCCCACATCAACCAGAGAATCAGCCCCCAGAGCTCAGCACTGATACCTCTCGCACATCAACCAGAGAATCAGCCCCAGAACTCAGCACTGATACCTCTCGCACATCAACCAGAGAATCAGCCCCCAGAGCTCAGCACTGATACCTCTCGCACATCAACCAGAGAATCAGCTCCAGAACTCAGCACTGATACCTCTCGCACATCAACCAGAGAATCAGCTCCAGAACTCAGCACTGATACCTCTCACATATTAACCAGAGAATCAGCCCCCAGAGCTCAGCACTGATACCTCTCGCACATCAACCAGAGAATCAGCTCCAGAACTCAGCACTGATACCTCTCACATATTAACCAGAGAATCAGCCCCCAGAGCTCAGCACTGATACCTCTCACACATCAACCAGAGAATCAGCCCCAGAACTCAGCACTGATACCTCTCGCACATCAACCAGAGAATCAGCCCCCAGAGCTCAGCACTGATACCTCTCGCACATCAACCAGAGAATCAGCCCCCAGAACTCAGCACTGATACCTCTCACACATCAACCAGAGAATCAGCCCCCAGACCTCAGCACTGATACCTCTCACACATCAACCAGAGAATCAGCTCCAGAACTCAGCACTGATACCTCTCGCACATCAACCAGAGAATCAGCTCCAGAACTCAGCACTGATACCTCTCACATATTAACCAGAGAATCAGCCCCCAGAGCTCAGCACTGATACCTCTCGCACATCAACCAGAGAATCAGCTCCAGAACTCAGCACTGATACCTCTCACATATTAACCAGAGAATCAGCCCCCAGAGCTCAGCACTGATACCTCTCACACATCAACCAGAGAATCAGCACTGATACCTCTCACACGTCAACCAGAGAATCAGCCCCCAGAGCTCAGCACTGATACCTCTCACACGTCAACCAGAGAATCATCCCCCACAGCTCAGCACTGATACCTCTCACACATCAACCAGAGAATCAGCCCCCAGAGCTCAGCACTGATACCTCTCACACATCAGCCAGAGAATCAGCCCCCAGAGCTCAGCACTGATACCTCTCACACATCAACCAGAGAATCAGCCCCCAGAGCTCAGCACTGATACCTCTCACACATCAACCAGAGAATCATCCCCCAGAGCTCAGCACTGATACCTCTCACACATCAACCAGAGAATCAGCCCCCAGAGCTCAGCACTGATACCTCTCACACATCAACCAGAGAATCAGCCCCCAGAGCTCAGCACTGATACCTCTCCCACATCAACCAGAGAATCATCCCCCAGAGCTCAGCACTGATACCTCTCACACATCAACCAGAGAATCAGCCCCCAGAGCTCAGCACTGATACCTCTCACACATCAACCAGAGAATCAGCCCCCAGAGCTCAGCACTGATACCTCTCACACATCAACCAGAGAATCATCCCCCAGAGCTCAGCACTGATACCTCTCACACATCAACCAGAGAATCAGCCCCCAGAGCTCAGCACTGATACCTCTCGCAGATCAACCAGAGAATCAGCCCCCAGAGCTCAGCACTGATACCTCTCCCACATCAACCAGAGAATCAGCCCCCAGAGCTCAGCACTGATACCTCTCACACATCAACCAGAGAATCAGCCCCCAGAGCTCAGCACTGATACCTCTCACACATCAACCAGAGAATCATCACTGATACCTCTCACACATCAACCAGAGAATCATCCCCCACAGCTCAGCACTGATACCTCTCACACATCAACCAGAGAATCAGCCCCCAGAGCTCAGCACTGATACCTCTCACACATCAACCAGAGAATCATCCCCCACAGCTCAGCACCGATACCTCTCACACATCAACCAGAGAATCAGCCCCCAGAGCTCAGCACTGATACCTCTCACATATCAACCAGAGAATCAGCCCCAGAGCTCAGCACTGATACCTCTCACACATCAACCAGAGAATCAGCCCCCAGAGCTCAGCACTGATACCTCTCACACATCAACCAGAGAATCAGCCCCCAGAGCTCAGCACTGATACCTCTCACACATCAACCAGAGAATCAGCCCCCAGAGCTCAGCACTGATACCTCTCACACATCAACCAGAGAATCAGCCCCCCAGAGCTCAGCACTGATACCTCTCCCACATCAACCAGAGAATCAGCCCCCAGAGCTCAGCACTGATACCTCTCCCACATCAACCAGAGAATCAGCCCCCAGAACTCAGCACTGATACCTCTCACACATCAACCAGAGAATCAGCCCCAGAGCTCAGCACTGATACCTCTCCCACATCAACCAGAGAATCAGCCCCCAGAGCTCAGCACTGATACCTCTCCCACATCAACCAGAGAATCAGCCCCCAGAGCTCAGCACTGATACCTCTCACACATCAACCAGAGAATCAGCTCCTGGGGATGCCCATAGATACCACAGCACCAGGATCTGCAGCAGCCTGCCCAACACCCTCTGTAACCAGGACTAGCAGAGGTGCCTCACCTGGAAACAGCAGGCCAGGTGTGGCACAGGACTAGCCATGAGTGCCTTGGGAGCTGTTGCGGTGCCTCACCTGGATGCAGCCAGCTAAGATGCTGGTGGTCATCTGCTTGTAGAGACTGGCATACTTCTCACAGTCAGTCACTAGGTCCCGCAGCTCCGTCACTAGAAGCAGGTTGGAGCTGTGCTTGTCCAGGGCTTTAGTGAGAGCCTCCTTCATGCCCAGGCGGCACATCACCACTGCACAGTCTTTATTACTGGTGGCCAAGCGATGCAGGAAGCAAATGAACTCTTGTACAAGCTACAGGAGGGAGGTGGAACGTAGGAGAGGGGTGAGCGGGCCACAGACGCAGAAAGGAATGAGAGAAGAGGGGAACACAGCAGGATGTGAAGGGAAGAAGAACAGAGGCGAGGACAAGAAAAGAATGGAGGGAGGGGAAGAATACATGAGAGGGAAAGAAGGAATAAGGAACAAAAGGAGGAAGAAACAAGAAGAGAAGAGGGAATTAATACTGGGCTTTGATTTGAATGATGGGAAAAGCTTTATTTCTGTGCAGGTACAGTATATGTATTACACATTATATTTAGGTGCTTATTTAGTTCATTGATATAGCGCTCATGTATTTAGATTTTATTATTTCATCTGCATTGTTATTTTATCTTTCAGATTTCAGTGCTGTATTGATTGCTTTGATTTCTTGTCTGCTGTATTGTACTGATATTTTTATTGCTGTTTTATTCTGTATTTGAAATTTGTTTAGTCTGTTTATTATTTTATGTTTTGTATTAGTTGTTTCTTATGCTGTACCTTGCTTTCAGATGTTAAGGAAAACTGAGGAAAAGTAAAGATGACCTAAGAATAGTAGAGCATGAGAGATTTAGGAGTGCTCATTTGTATGAATGGGCAGATAGAAAGGAAAATTGTTTCTTACCAGCTAATTTTCGTTCCTGTAGTACCACAGATCAGTTCAGACTGCTGGGTTTATTCATCCCTGCCAGCAGATGGAGACAGAGAAAATTTTACTGACACTGCTACTTAAGCTGAGATGCCTCCTGCAGTCCCTCAGTATTATTCTATATCCAAGTCAGAAACGTAAACAACTAAACCAACGAGACTCCCCCAAACAAGCAGAGGGAGGAGGAAAACCTTAAAAACGAAACTGCGCCCACACAATACCCCGTGTAGGACTAACGGAACCTCTGCCACTTTTCAGAGAAAGTACAGAAAGTTAAAAACAAATCAAGTGGGTTCTCCCCACTACCCATAACCTTCAGAGGGCAGGACCCTGGACTGATCCGTGGCACTACAGGAACGAACATTAGCAGGTAAGAACCAATTTCCCTTTCCCTGTATGTACCTGGATCAGTCCAGACTCCTGGGATGTACCAAAGCTTCCCTATGTGGGGTGGGACTGAGAGAGACCCGCTTGAAGCACACTCTCCCCAAAGCCCATGGCCTCTGGGGCCTGGACATCCAAACGATAATGCCTGGGGAAAGTGTGCAATGACTTCCAAGTACCACTCTACAAATCTCCTGCAGAGAAACTAGCTGACACTCGGCCCAGGAGGCCAACTGAGAACAAGTAGAATGCCCCCGAAACCCCTCCGGAACCAGGCAAATCTGACATATATAAGCAGAAGCAATAGCTTCCTTCAACCATCGCGCAATGGTGGTTTTTGATGCCTTATCCCCCTTTTTGGCACCACTCCACAGAATAAAGAGATGATCTGACATGCAGAAACTGTTGGTGACTTCCAAGTATCGCATCAATGCGCGCTTCATGTCTAAACATCTTAAGTCTCTAGAACACGGCTCCAAGGGATCCAAAGCTGAAAAGGATGGAAGCTCTACCGACTGATTTAAGTGGAAAGATGACACCACCTTAGGTAAAAAGGAAGGCACTGTCCGCAAGGAAACCCCATCATCCGAGATTCGCAAAAAGGGTTCCCTGCAGGATAAAGCCTGAAGCTCGGACATTCTACAAGCCAAACAGATAGCCACCAAGACCACCACTTTCAAGGTGAGGTCCTTCATAGTCGCACACCTCAGAGGTTCAAAGGGAGACACGCAAATGCTTCTTAAGACTACGTTTAAGCTCCAGGAAGAACACTGCTGCCAGATCAGAAGGCGCAAATGCTTCACACCCCCCCCCCCCCCCCCCCCGGTAAGAAAACACATGTCCGGATGAACCGAAAGAGCAACTCCACGAACCTTTCCTCGCAAACAGCCTAACCCATCCACCTGAACTTGGAGAGAAGTAAAGGACAACCCCTTCACTAAATTTCCTGGAGAAAGGCCAAAATATGTCCCGCTGTGGCTTGTCTAGGGTCCATCTGCAGACTAGAACACCAGGACTCAAAAACCTTCCAGACGCTTGCGTAAGCAATAGAAGTGGAGGTCTTCCTAGATTGTAAGAGGGTAGTGACGACTGCAACCGAATAACTCTTGTCTTTCAATCACTGCTTTTCAAAAGCCACTAGACAAAATCGATCTGCCTGATCCAAACAAACGGGGCCCTGATGTAGAAAATTCAGTAGATAGGCGAGCTGTAAAGGCCCGTCCACTGCCATGCTGACTAGGTTCGCAAACCACAGATGCCTCGGCCACTCTGGAGCTATCAGAAGCACTTTGCTCGGTTGAGCCTCTATGTGCCGCAAAATCTTGCCTACTAACGTCCAAGGAGGAAAAACATACAGTAGGACGTCCGTTGGCCAGGGCAGAACCAGAGTATCTACCGCTTTCACCCCTCTTTCTCTACAACGACTGAAGAAGCATGGGGCCTTTGCATTGTGGGGAGTCACCATCAAGTCCACACATGGCAAAACCCACCAGCAAATGATGAGGCACATCGCTGCCTGTGACAGCTCCCTCTCTCTGGGGTCTATATGCTGCCGGCTCAAAAAACCTGCTTGCACATTGTCCGAGCCCGCTATGTCTGAGGCTGCTAGGCAATCCAGATTTTGCTCTGCCAAGGCAACCAAAAGATGGGCTTCCTGAGCTTGACTCTTGGTCCCTCCTTTTCGATTGATGTAAGCTATTGTAGTCACATTGTCCAACAAGACACTTACTGGCTTTCCCCCCACCAAGGGCAGAAATGCCAACAGTGCCAGCGCACCACTCTCGTCTCTAGGTGATTGATGGAACAAGAGGCTTCTTCTGGTGACCAGCAACCTTGCACGGACTGGTTCTGACACACCACTCCCCAGCCCAATAGACTGGCATTGGTGGTGACAATCGTTCAGACTGGGATATTGAGATCCACTCCGCGGGTCAACTTGTCCTAGAGGAGCCACCAAGAGAGACTGGAACAGGCAAATTCAGGGAGAAGAAGCTGAAAATGCTCCGATAACGGTTCCCAGCAAGAAAGCAACACAGACTGAAGAGGTCTCAAATGGGCAAAGGCCCAGGGAACTAACTCCTAGGTACAGGCCATAGATCTGAGTATTTGCAGGTAATCCCAGACCCTGGGTACTCGCATTTCTAAGAAGCCGCGAACTTGAGTCTATAGCTTGGAAATCCGCTCTTTGATTAAAAAGACCTTTTCCGTTTTTGTATCGAAATGCGCCCCCAGGAATTCCAAACTCAGGAAGGGAACAAAATGACTCTTGGAGAGATTGACTATCCACCCCAAAGACTTTAGGCGCCAGAGAACCAGATCCACCGCCTTCCGATAAAGGGCTTCTGACTTCGCAGGGATCAACCAGTCATCCAGATAAGGATGAGGAGAGCCGCCGCCACCACGACCATTACCTCGGTAAAGGTCCGAGGCGTGATCGCCAGACCAAAGGGCAGAGCGCAAAACTGAAAATGTTCCCCCAGAATCATGAATTGTAAATATCTCGGATGATGAGAGCGAATTCCTATATGCAAGTACACTTCAGTTAAGTCCAGGGATGCCAATAATTCTCCTGGGTGGACCAGCACGATTTCAGAATGCAGTTTCCATCTGGAAACAAGGAACTTTTAGAGCCCTGTTCACCTTTTTCAAATCGAGGATCGGACGGAACGTGCCCTCCTTCTTGAGAATGATGAAATAGATGGAATAGCAACCTGTTCCTTGCTCACCTGGAGGAACTGGAATGATGGCTCCCAGTTGGCACAGGCGAGAAACGGTGTCTCTTACTGCCATTCTCTTTTCCCAGTAAGAGCATGGGGATATCAGGAAGCAGTCTCTTAGTGGCCGAGCAAATTCTAAAGCGTAAGCAAGTTTTATCACGCTTAGGACCCACTGGTCAGACGTGATCTTGATCCACGCCTCATAAAATAAACCCAACCGGCCTCCTATCACTGGAACCGAGGGATGAACCAGCCTGACATCATTGGGAAGATCTGGCACCACCTGCTCCCTGGGAGGAGCCATCTCTGCCGGACCAACAGCCTCGAAATGACTGACTCCAGGACTGTTATCTAACATAGTAACATAGTAATGACGGCAGAAAAAGACCAAAATGGTCCATCTAGTCTGCCCAGCAAGCTTCCCAAGGTAGTAACTGCTGCTCCATGCAGGTTACTCCCATGTTCTCTCTTAAGGGTAGTAGCTGCCGCTCCCTGCTGGTTACGCTTTTTTATTTATTTCCATCCTCTAGCCTTTTAGGGATCCAGGGTTTATCCCATACTGGAACAGAATCCTGAGGGCCCAGCTCCTGGCGATCTTCCTTGTCAGAGGTATTTGGAGAGGTATCTTACTCTCATGCTCCCAGATCTGCCCTGGACCTCTTGGGCTGTTTCACCGAAGGCTCCCTCACAGACTTCCTTCGAGCAGATTTTCCTGCCTTATAGGCCTGGTGCAAGAGAAGCACATAATCAGAGAAGGAGGAGGACACATCAGAGACCCCCGGAGTCCTTCCTCACTCCCTAGAGGAGCCCCGGCAGCCTCAGGTCCTTCCCCGGAGGCCCCAACCTCTGGAGACAAAGGGGGGGAGAATCCCTACCTCCTTCTGCGGATCACGCAGGAGCGTTGAATGTGGCCAAAATGGCCACTGTTCCCGCACTCAGCAGGAACGGGTCTTCTTAGAGCTGCCGTGCTAATCCGAGCCTCCCAGGCTCACAGCGCCTACCAGACCGAACCTCCATGGAGCTCCCCGAAGGTCTCTCCCTCCCGGGGAGGCATCGAGCACAGAGGCCATCATGGGATAGACGCGTTCGCGGGTCCCCGCAGGCAGAACAGGCAGCCCCACACGGCATTGAACAAACAGGGCTGGGCAGGAAGAAAGAGAAAACCACGCAGGGCAGGCAGAGAGCAAGGCGCCGGAAAGGGAAAACACAGGAGCCTATCGAAGAGACAGCAACCTCGGAACAGGAGATGTGCTGCCTCGCAGCGACTCCCAGCTGCTCTTCCTATTCTTTTTAAACAAAAACTGAGATACTTCTGATGGTCGTGGCATATCGGGATGTGCAGGTAAGACTCCGTTAAGTCGAGTGAGGCCAGATATTCGCCCGAACGAACTGCCGCTATCACCACCCTCAGGGTCTCCATTCGAAAATGGGGAACCTTGAGAGCCCAGATGACTTGCTTGAGATCCAAGATTGGATGGAAAGAACCGTCCTTTTTGGGAACGACGAAATAGATGGAATACTGGCCAGACTCTTGTTCCTCCACCGGGACTGGAACTATGGCACCGAGCTCTTGTAGCCTGCCAAGAGTCTGGTCGACCGCTGGCTGCTTCCGACTTCCGCAAGGAGAGATTATGTGAAGATCTGGTAGGTCCCGAGCATATTCTAATGCGTAACCTTTTTCTATCACCTCTAGGACCCACTGATCCATCGTAATCTTGACCCATTCCTCGAGAAACAGGGACAGCCGTCCACCTAAGTTTGGAATGGAGGAATGAGCCAGCCGTATCTCACTGTGGAGAGGACTTTGTGGTCGAGTGCTGTGGGTTGCCATCCCGGAAGGGACGACGGCCACAAAAGGAATGAGACCAGGACTGAGATCTGGAGGAGGTACCTCTTGGAAAGGATCCCCTCACTCTGCTATTATACCGACTTTGGCTTCTAAAGCAAGAGCGCAAAGGAAAGAAAGATTTAGACTGCTTTGGGCGGTCCTCCGGAAGCTTATGAAACTTGCTCTCTCCTCACCAAAAAGCAACTTACTCTTGAAGGGAAGCGTGCCCAACTGCAACTTGGAGGAGGAATCCACAGCCCAATTGCAGAGCCAGAGGAGGCGTCTGGTTGATACAGTGGAAACCATAGCCCTGGCCTACACTCTGAGCAAATCGTAAAGGGCATCAGCCCCATACGCCACTGCCGCCTCTAGCCTTTCTGCCTGCTCTGCCTCTGCAGACGGGAGGTCCTGGGTGCTGAGCAATTGTTGAACCCACCTGAGGCTTGCCCGCTGCATGAGACTGTTGCAGATTGTCGCCTGGATTCCTAAGGCCAAGACTTCAAAGATGCGCTTGAGGTAAAGCTCGAGTTTGCGGTCCTGAACATCCTTCAATGCCTTAGCTCCCACCACTGGGATGGTGGTGTGTTTGGTAACAGCGGAGATGGAAGAATCCACTTTGGAAACTTTAAGCAACTCTAAGCATTCATCAGGGAAGGTTTAGAGCTTATCCACTGCCCTACCCACTCGTAGCTGCACCTCAGGAGACTCCCATTCCCGAAGGAGCAGCAGCTTGTGCATAGGATGGAACAGGAATGTTCTTGGAGGAGCCCTAAGTCCCGCCAGGACCGGGTCCACGTTAGCTGTCATAGAGGCTGTAACGGTATCCTCAGGTGGCACTTCAATTCCCAGCTCCTGCAAAATAAAGGGAATGAGTGGATCCAGCTCTTCCCTTTGGAACAAACGAAGAACACGTGGGTTGTCACCCTCGAGTGGAGGACCTGGGAGCAGCAAAATCAGAATCCTGATCAGGATCAGGGAACATGGATGCTTGAGGGGGGTCCAGGAGGGGGAGGGACCCCCGGCACCACCCTGATCCTGATGGAGCCCTGCCCATCTGGCACCGCAGGAGGCTGCGGAACAGGCATCCGAGGGATTTTCGCTGGAGGGGGACCTAGAGGGGGGTCATCCTCTTCCTGCAGGATAGCCAGATAGGATTTGTGCATTAAAAGCACAAAATCTGTAGAAAAATGAGGTCTAGACTTCCCGGGAAGAGGGGGAGGGGAGGATGGGTCAGGGATCCACTCCGGGGAATGCACGGGACTTAAGTCAGGGGGAGAAATAGGCGAATCAGGCTCTCCTCCTTCCTGCAGCCCCGATTCAGAAGAGAAACCTGCTCTCAAAATGGCCGCCGTTCCCGCAGTTTGCCGTGCAGGGAACGGCCTGGCCACGCAGTGAGAAGCCCAACCCCGGGTTGCTGGTCTCGTTGCTGCCGCGGAGGGACCCTCCCCACCCGGCAGGCACCCAGAGCAAAGCCCATCGTGGGAGAGCAGTGAGGCAGGCTCCCTGCAGGCTAGACACACATTTGAACGCGGCATGATAAAAGAACAGAGCTGCTGTGGAGAAGGCAATCAGCTGCACCGGGCAGCACCGGGCTGCACCGGTGAGCAAAGCAAGCGAACGAACCCTGCACGCTACCTTCCTTGAAGCAAAGCAGGGGTAAAAGTAAGGCTGTGTTGCTGCCAAATCGTTCTTCATTTATTTATTTTTAAAGCAATTGCAGGGGAATGAGCTTCCCTGCCAGGAGACCCGAGGAATTAAACGACTCGGGGTCAAAGCAGCCAGAGAGGGGGAGTGACTGGACCACCAGTATCGCCCCAAACAATAAAGTCACCGGGAAAGGGAGCCTAGGCTGAATAATCAAGGGGCAAGCCCCTCTAGGAGACAGAGATGTCTCCATGAAAGTATTTTTTTTTGTTTTGCTTTTAAATTTAGCAAAGATTTATTTATTTATTTATTTATTTAACAGTTTTTTATACCGACCTTCATAGTCGATAACCATATCGGATCGGTTTACATTTTAACAAAGGGTAAACTGAGGTAACATAGGTAACATAGGGTAAACATAGGTAATATAGGTAATATAGGTAACATGAGGTAACATGAGGTAACATGAGGTAACATAGGTTACCTGTTGTCCTGCAACAGGACAACTATCTTTGAGTTCAAAATTCACTTTATCTCATATATATATCTGGCTTTGGTTAATATTTATTTCTACGTTAAATAGTTATACTGCTTATATTAAATAATATAATTCTTTATTTATTACCAGTTAAACTATTATTTTAAGTTATCATTATGTTAAATTGTCTACCAGTTATACTGTTCCATATGTTCTACAGTTCCATGTAAAGCTCCGCTCTCTGTTGAGCAGTTCTTTGTTCTATGTAAACCGGAGTGATTTGTAGTCCCTACAAGAACTTCGGTATATAAAAAAATTAAAAATAAATAAATAAATAAATAGGTAACATAGGTAACATAGGGTAAACTGAGGTAAGATAGGTAATACTTGCTTGATCTTGCCAAACTATGAGGAGAAAACCCCCACAGGGAAATGGAAACTACAGAAGAAAGGGAACCGCAGGCTCAGCTGCCTGCATCTGCTGGAGACAGACAAATACTGAAGGGATGCAGGGTAGGTTCTGTCCTGATAAAGGCTCAACCCACTTTCTGGACTGATCCGGGTACGTACAGGGAACACAGATCCTTGCTATGGATTCTTTTCTTTTTTTTATGATAAGTCAGACTGCAGGTTTGCACCTCCGCCATCTGTAGAGACAGAGAAACACTGAGGGACTGCAGGAGGCACCTCGGCTTAAGTAACAGTGTCAGTGAGACTCTCTCTGTCTCCATCTGCTGGAGGGGAGGCAAAACCCAGGAGTCTTAATTGATCTGGGTATGTACAGGGAATGGGCCATATGGTCTTTTTTTTGCTGTCAAGTTCTATGTTTCTATGTATTCTTTTTTTTTTTTTAATTTTTAATTTTGCATTTTCATTATAACAAAATGGTATCCATTGAATATAGATGATCAAGAAATCAAACTTATGATAATTACATTTCTTCCACTATCAATACATCTTATATTCAAAATAAAGAAATTTCATACACAAACAATAGCTCTAGAAAGCAGACGAAATAATGAGCAATTACATAAGGAAATCTGTAGGGAGAAAAACATCCCCTAAAGAACAACAATTGAAATATTGAGTTCAACTGGTATCATTTACTACTGCTACTGATTCTACAGCTACATTCTCTTGGGTAATTGAATCTAGAAACACACGGAGCTGTGATGTTTCAAAAAATATATATTTCTGCTGTTGGTAAGTGACTTCGCATTTGCAAGGAAATCGCAACAGCATTTTCCCTCCTTTTGCTTCAGTCTCTGATCTTAGGCCTAGAAATTTTTTCCTCTTATCTTGTGTCAACTTTGAGAAGTCGGGATATATCCATATTCTATCACCATGGAAACTAGTCATCCGATTACGCATATAAGCTTTAAAAACTGTTTCTCTATCTATTGCAAAAGAGAATGAAACATGTAAAACAGACCTGTTATTTATAACAGTGTTTGAATCAGATTCAATTATCCCTGTTAAATTTAAAGATAATTCTTCCTTTTCATTTTTACCAGGTAAGTTTCCTCTAGATGGAACATAATATATCTTTGAAACAGTAGGAATAGCCTGTGAGGGCAATTTCAAAACCTCAATCAAATATTCTCTAAACATATCATAAGGGGAAATTAAATCATGTTTAGGGAAATTTAATACCCTTAGATTTAAATACTTCAGGGTATTTTCCAATGTTTCAAACCTTTTTTCATACACTATTTCTGCTTTCACATATTTCTGCTGATATTTTTCCATCTTGTCTAATCGATTCTCTATTTGAGTTACTTTAGCATCGGAATTTGATATGGATAATTCAATATTTTTAAACCGTTGATTAGAGTCTATAGTAATTTTGGTTAAATTCACTAATGCAGTTTCCAATGATTTTATTGCCCCCCAAAGAGTGTCCATTGTTATTTCTTCAGGCTTGGTCAAAGCAGGATATAGACTCCCAGATGCTTCTATTTCAAATTCCCCACTTGTAGCTGGAACTCCTTCTCCTTCCTTTTGCATCAATGGATTTAAAATTGAGAAATCAGAGGTAATGTTTAAAGGTGGAGGAGGAGTGCTCGGTGCGCTGGGGCTTAAAGATATTTCGGCCATTAATCCCGGTGTTTGCTCTCCACCAGAGGTTAAAGCGGCCAAGTCCTCCGGTTTTAACCCAGATGCTGGGGTGTAAAAAGTAGATATCAGGGGCTGGGAAGTTTCCGGTATGGGAGAAGATGCAGTTATCTCCTTTACCTTTGCCTTCCGTTTTGTGTGAGGCATACTACTAATTGGAAATAACAAATACCACCTGATCACTTCTTAAACCTTTTTCTCAATACGTTTTGCTGCTTTCAAAAGTGAGTTGGAGGCTTCAGATATATATTCGAGGAAAAAACAGTTCAAGGTACTTACTATTACCAGGTCTTATTGGTATAGCAAGAAAGCCTTTCCGGCTTTCTTTCCGGCTTATTGGTATAGTAAGAAAGCCTTTCCGGACCCTTACTGATTCTCCTACACCAAATACAGCAAGACTGATCGTCATCTTCTATTAAACTGATATAGACATTAACAACCACCGCAACGTTCTACTTCTTGTTAATCTTCTATCATCCTCTTCTTCTACTCCCAGTTAGAATCATCCCTGTTTTATTGTAACTTCTTTTTCTGAGCACTTGTTATAATTTGTTATAAGTTGTAATGTATACGCTCAAGTTATAGTTATTTATTGCTCTCCCCTTGTTTTATGTAAACCGACATGATACGAACTCCGTGAATGCCGGTATAGAAAAAAAACACAAATAAATAAATAAATAAATAAATAATAAATAAATAGTCCGATCGAAAACTTTTCCAATAAATTTTCAACAAAGCCGCGCTCCCCTTTGGCGCGCACGGCTTCGGCGACGCGCCGACGCGCCTAAGGGGTCCAGTTCTTATACCTCTCACTGGTCGCAGTCGGATGACGTCAGGAAATGCGGAAGTCCTTGTAGGGGCTGGAGAACCCTTAGCCCTCTATTTGAAATTGAAGAGGCAATTTTTCAGTAGCGTCCACCCTCCGATAGGCACTTCAACTCTCCTCCACCTCACTTGAAGCGCCTAAGGGGTCCGGTTCTTATACCTCTCACTGGTCGCAGTCGGATGACGTCAGGAAATGCGGAAGTCCTTGTAGGGGCTGGAGAACCCTTAGCCCTCTATTTGAAATTGAAGAGGCAATTTTTCAGTAGCGTCCACCCTCCGATAGGCACTTCAACTCTCCTCCACCTCACTTGAAGCGCCTAAGGGGTCCGGTTCTTATACCTCTCACTGGTCGCAGTCGGATGACGTCAGGAAATGCGGAAGTCCTTGTAGGGGCTAGAGAACCCTTAGCCCTCTATTTGAAATTGAAAAGGCAATTTTTCAGTAGCGTCCACCCTTCGATAGGCACTTCAACTCTCCTCCAACTCACTTGAAGCGCCTAAGGGGTCCGGTTCTTATACCTCTCACTGGTCGCAGTCGGATGACGTCAGGAAATGCGGAAGTCCTTGTAGGGGCTAGAGAACCCTTAGCCCTCTATTTGAAATTGAAGAGGCAATTTTTCAGCAGCGTCCACCCTCCGATAGGCACTTCAACTCTCCTCCACCTCCCTATGTATTCTTTTAAATGACCACCACAGATGTGCCTCAAACTTCCCCGGCACCCACAGACGATTCCCAGGCTCCCCCAGCACCTGTGATTCACAGATGTGCCCTAGGCTCCCACAGCTACTTCCGCTAAACAAGGCAGGGTATCATGGGGAGGGTGTATGTCCAGCCAGATCGCTACCTTGTTTTTCCTCAGTGTTTAGACTGTGTAGGAATCACGTCTGGCTGTGGGCATCCAGATTTGCAGACATTTTAAGCCATAGTAAATATGCTGGTTATGCAGCACAGATGAGTTTGGAGAACATTCATTAGAAGTAAAAGTCCAACAAACAAGCTGTCCAGTAAAAAGCTCTCACCTACAATTTAACACAAGAAACATACCACAGCAAACAAATATACTGAATTTTAGACAACTGAGAAAAAGTAGAGGAAGTGTGAGAAACTTATTGTGCCGAATGGAAAAGGAACAGATGACTGGAGAGACGAGCTGGAACAGGTCTAAGCTCATCAGGTAAAACACCTTGGGGAGGAACTTCTAAGTAATATGGTCAAGTGTGAATCCTACGAAAATACTTAATTCTATAGAATTACTGCGTAACCAGCGACACTGCCTCATGAGTGCTCAGCGAGGACGTCAGAAGGCTGAAAACTCTCACAGCCCTGGTAGTCCTGATCTGATATCACATCTTACCTCTCGGTCATTACTGTGAGCCGTCATGGAGGATAAACAGGGCTCAATGCTCTCGTGCCAGGGCAGCAGATCATCCTGGTAATTATCCAATAACTTGGTCAGTATCCTGAGCAAATAAAAGACAAAAAAAAGGATCAACAGGTTACAGAGGGAACAAAATAATTGAAACAGCACAGCAGAGAACCAGTGATGTAACAGCCTGAAATTAAACTGGGCCCAGCATAGGACTAGAGGTCCAACAGCATGTATCCAGACTAGGCCTAGAACAGAACCAGAAAAGTAATAGTGTGTAGCCAGACTGTGCCCAGCAAAGAACAAGAGAAGCAAAAGAGTGAAGTCAGATTGAGCTAAGCACAGAACCACAGAATTAACAGCGTGAAACCAGACTAAGACCAGAAAAGAAGAGAGAGACCAAACTCCGGGACATCAAACACTACATGTCACCCAATGATCCCAGCACACTACTATATTACTTATCTGTACAGTGCTACTAGAGGAACGTAGCTTTGCGACCATCCATGCAGATTGCACAGTGTGTAACCAGACTGTGACCAGAAAGGAAAAGAGAGACCAAACTCCGGGACATCAAACACTTCATGTCACCCAATGATCCCAGCTCACTACTATACTACTTATCTGTACAGTGCTACTAGAGGAACGTAGCTTTGCGACCATCCATGTAGATTGCACAGTGTGTAACCAGACTGTGACCAGAAAAGAAAAGAGAGACCAAACTCCAGGACATCAAACACTACATGTCACCAAATGATCCCAGCACACTACTATACTACTTATCTGTACAGTGCTACTAGAGGAACGTAGCTTTGTGACCATCCATGCAGATTGCACAGTGTGTAACCAGAATAAGACCAGAAAAGAAAGAGAGACCAAACTCCGCGACATCAAACACTACATGTCACCAAATGATCCCAGTACACTACTATACTACTTATCTGTACAGTGCTACTAGAGGAACGTAGCTTTGCGACCATCCATGTAGATTGCACAGTGTGTAACCAGACTGTGACCAGAAAAGAAAAGAGAGACCAAACTCCGGGACATCAAACACTTCATGTCACCCAATGATCCCAGCTCACTACTATACTACTTATCTGTACAGTGCTACTAGAGGAACGTAGCTTTGTGACCATCCATGCAGATTGCACAGTGTGTAACCAGACTAAGACCAGAAAAGAAAGAGAGACCAAACTCCGCGACATCAAACACTACATGTCACCAAATGATCCCAGTACACTACTATACTACTTATCTGTACAGTGCTACTAGAGGAACGTAGCTTTGCGACCATCCATGTAGATTGCACAGTGTGTAACCAGACTGTGACCAGAAAAGAAAAGAGAGACCAAACTCCAGGACATCAAACACTACATGTCACCAAATGATCCCAGCACACTACTATACTACTTATCTGTACAGTGCTACTAGAGGAACGTAGCTTTGTGACCATCCATGCAGATTGCACAGTGTGTAACCAGACTGTTAGAAACCGGCTGAGTGGGAGGCAACAAAGGGTAGTGGTAAATGGAGCTCATTTTGAGGAAGGGGTTTTATTAGTGGGGTGCTGCAGGGCTCGGTCCTTTTCAACATTTTAGTAAGCAACACTGCTGAAGGATTGTTGGGACAGATTGAGAAATCACTACTTGTCTGATAATTTCCTTTTCTTTAAGATGGGTCAGCTGGATTCAGGTCCAGTGGGTTATGCACCTCTGCCAGCAGATGGAGAAGGAGCAATCTGACTTCACAGTATATATACCCCCACAGTGACATCAGCCCGCCAGTATTCTCTTCAAAAGCAACTATGGACCAACTAGCAAAAAACTTGCTTAAACAGATAACCATTTCAATAGCCAACAGGCAACACTGAGATCAGAGATTAATGTAGGAACATTAGTCTAGGAACTGGACTAACACTTACCAGTAATCCCTGTAACAAGTAATCACACAGGAGGACTATACTAGAAACATTTGGCAGCCAAGAGCAAAAAGCTGGATTCATCTGACTGCCCTAAAGAAAGAAAATTGATTATTACCTGCTAGTTTTAGTTCCTGTAGTACCACTGATCAGTCAGACTCCTGGGTTTTGCTTCCCCTCCAGCAGACGGAGACAGAGAAAGTTTCACTGACACTGCTTCATAAGCCCCAGTGCCACCTGCAGTTCCTCAGTATTGATCTGTACCCAAGCATAAAGGAGAAATCCAGTAGAAAAGCCAATGCAAAACTAACTATGTAAAAAGATTCAAAACTACCTAACTGCTTGAAACAAATTTGTATGCATAAGAACGATACTACAGCTGAACGGGCAACTCTCCACCTCCTCAAATTGGGCGGGTTCTGGACTGATCCGTGGTATTACAGGAACGAAAATTAGCAGGTAAGAACCAATTTTCCTTTCCCTGTACGTACCCGGATCAGTCCAGACTCCTGGGATGTATCAAAGCCCCCTAATTAGGTTGGGACCTGGAGAGTCCCGCTCACAGAACCGCCAAAGGAAGGAGAACCTGAATGTCCAACATCCAAACGAAAGTGTCTCGCAAAGATATGTAGCAACTTCCAAGTCGCTGCCCTGCAAATCTCCTGAGGAGATACCAATTGCGCCTCCGCCCAGAAGGCCACCTGCGAACGCGTAGAATGAACACGCCTACCCTCCAGAATCTCCCAACCACTAGTAATGTAAGCAGAAATAATCGCCTCTTTCAACCAACGTGCAATAGTATCTTTAGAAGTTTTGAAACCTTGCTTTGGGCTGCTCCACAAACTAAAAAGGTGGTTGGACCTCCTGCAATCATCCATTACCTCGAGATAGCGCAATAGAGCTCGTCGAACATCTAACCGCTTGAGCTCCTTCGTATGGGAAGCGGATGCATCTACCGTTAGAAAGACTGGAAGTTCCGCTGTCTGGTATACGTGAAATGCGAAAACCACTTTCGGCAAAAAAGGCACTGTCTTCAATGAAATCCCTGAATTTGAAATTTGAAGGAAAAGGTCCCGACAGGACAAAGCTTGCAACTCCGAAATCCTTCTAGCCAAACATATAGCAACGAGAAAAACCACTTTGAGACTCAAGTCCTTCAGTTTTCTCTCCGCAGAGGCTCAAAAGGCGCCGCACACAAACCTCGGAGGACCAGATTAAGGTTCCTGGATGGACAAACTGTTCTGACCGGAGGCCGCAAATTCTTTGTTCCTCTGAGGAACCTAATATCTGGTTGAGCTGAAATAGCGGAACCCTCGATCTTACCATGAAGGCAGCCCAAGGCCGCCACTTGTACTTTAAGGGAACTAGGAGACAAGCCATTATTTTATTTTATTTATTTTTATTTATTTAAAAATTTTTCTATACCGTTGTTAAGTTAAATACCATCACAAAGGATTACAGAAGGGCACGATAAAGAGAAATATGGGTGGTATAGATTACAAATTACTCGTGTGCCATCATAGCGAAACCTTCTTGAAGAAAGGACAAAATGTCAGGGATGGAGGGCTTGAGAGCATGGATTCTGTGAGCAGCGCACCAGGACTCAAACACCTTCCATACTCTAATGTAAGCCATATTAGTGGACTTTCTTCTGGCTTGCAACAAGGTGGTTATGACTGATTCTGGATAACCTCTACGCCTCAACCGCCGCCTCTCAAAAGCCATGCCGTTAGACAAAAGTGAGCGGCCTGGACTAAAAATATGGGGCCCTGATGAAGGCCTGTCAGATGACCGACGTGAATCTGCCCATCCACCCTCAAGTTGATCAGATCCACAAACCATGGTCGCCGAGGCCACTCCAGAGGACCAAGATCACCTCTCCGTGATGTTTCTCTATGCGATGCAACACCTTGCCCACTAACGGCCAGGGAGGAAACACAAAGTAGGGCCCCCTGTGGCCAAGGTAGATCTAGAGCATTGACGCCTTTGGCTCCGTGCTGACGCCTCTGACTAAAGAATCGAAACGCTTTGGCATTCTGACGAGTCGCCATTAAATTCACGTGAGGAGATCCTCACCAATTATGAATGAGCTGCATCGCGGCTTCCGACAATTTCGATTCGCCTGGGTCCAACTGAGTCCGACTCAAGAAATCCGCTTGAACATTTTCGACCCCTGCTATGTGGGACGCAGCTATTCGCTCTAGGTATGTCTCTGCCCAAAGAATTAATTGTTGTGCTTCCCAAGCTACTGCCTGACTCCTGGTTCCGCCCTGCCGATTGATATAGGCCACTGTCATCACATTGTCTGAAAGAATCCTCTCCGAGCAACCTTTTACCAAAGGTAAGAACTCTCGCAAAGCTAGACAGTCCGCCCTGGTCTCCAATCGGTTGATAGACCATGCAGATTCTGTCGCAGACCAGATACCCTGGACTGAATGGTGTTGACAAATTGCTCCCCAGCCAGAGCGACTGGCATTGGTAGTAGCTATCATCCAGTCCGGAACCTCAAGGTCCATCCCACGAACAGGTCTGGGAGTCCAAAGCCACCAAGACTCTCTCTGGCAATGCCCTCGAGAGATAACAGCAGTTGAAATTCCTTTGAGACCGGGTTCCAATGAGCCAAAAGCACTCTTTGTAACGGCCTCAAATAGAAAAACGCCCATGGGACCAACTCCAAGATTGAAGCCATCGAGCCCAGAACCTGCAAATAATCCCACACTTTGGGAACTCACAACTGCAACAACCGGCAAATTCGACTCTGCAGATTGAGAACTCTCGCCTCTGAAAGATAAGCTCTGCCGAGCAGAGTGTCGAACCAAGTGCCCAGGTACTCCAAGGACTGAGTCGGTGCCAAATGACTCTTTGCCACATTTACCAGCCAACCAAGAGACTAAAGAACATCGAGAACTCTGCTGACAAACTGATGACAGAGAGCCTCCGACTTTACTCTGATAAGCCAGTCATCCAGATATGGGTGCACCAGAACCCCTTCCTTCCAAAAAGCCGCTGCTACCACCACTATTACCTTGGTCAAGGAGCGTGGGGCTGTGGCCAGTCCAAAAGGAAGGGCCTAAAACTGAAAATGTTCCCCCAAGACCATGAAGCGAAGAAAATGCTGCAAGTCCGAATGGATGGGAAAGAGGAGAAAGGCCTCTGTGAGATCCAGGGAAGCCAGAAACTCTCCCTTGCGAATTGTTGCTAGCACGGACCGAGAAGTCTCCATGCTGAAGGGCAGAACCTTGAGGGCTGCATTCACCTTCTTCAAATCGAGAATGGAACAAAATGTGCCCTCCTTCTTTGGGACCACAAAATAGATGGAGTAGCGTCCTGTGCGAACCTCTGCCGAGGGAACAGGGATTACAGCCCCCAAGCACTGGAGAAGATCTAGGGTCTCCTGCACCACAGACTGCTTGCTCATGGGACCACCAGGAGAAATTTGAAAAAGTTTGCAAACAGGCCGAGCAAATTCTAAAGTGTAGCCATATCTTACCACACTCAGAACCCACTGGTCCTTCATAATCTTGGCCCACTCATCGTAAAATTGAGTCAAACGACTTCCTATAATAAGAACAACAAAGTGGACCGGCCTCACCTCATTGCAAGGGCTTACCTCCAGCCGCAGACCCTCCTGTGGCTTCACGAAATGGCCTTCAAGAACCCCAAAAGGACTGCCCCCAGGACTGACCTCCAGGAGAGAACTGCCTCTGCGACCCAGGCTCAGCCCTCGAGGGTCTTGATCTTCTATCAGAACAAAACCAAGACGGCACCTGGAAAAAACGCTTGAATTTAGGCGTATCCTCGGGTAAGCGGGAGACCTTATTATCCCTGAGTGAATGAATCAAATGCTCGAGATCCTCCCCAAACAAAAGCCAACCGTGGAAGGGCAGCAAGCCTAACTGAACTTTGGAGGACACATCCACTGCCCAGTTTCACAACCAGAGCAATATTCTGGCCGCCACAGCCGAAGCCATAACACAAGAGGAGGTATGAACCAAATCATATAGCACATCTGCCCCATAAGCCACTGCGTCTTCGATCCGCTCAGCCCTGTCTGCATCCTCTCCAGATTTTGGCAGCTTTCCTGAACCTGTTGCACCCAGCGGAGACACGCATGCTGCATGAAACTAGTACAAATCGCCGCTCTCAAATCTAAGGCCGAGAATTCAAATATCTGCTTGAGGTGCACCTCTAACTTACGATCCTGCACCTTCTTCAACGCCACGGATCCTACCAGGGGGATAGTGGTTCTCTTAGTGATTGCAGCCACCGCAGCATTGACTTTAGGAAGAGAAAAAGACTCCAAGTCCTGTTCAGGCAAAGGATAGAGCTTTCTATGCTCCTACCAATTTTTAAGCCAGCATCAGGAGTCCTGCATTCTGTTTCAACCAGCCACCTAACCGCCTTGTGGTAGGGGGGAAGGACGTCGGAGGGCCCCTCATCCCATCCAAGACTGGGTCCACTCCCTCCAAATCCAGGTCCTCCTGAGGCATTTTGACCCCCAAAACCTGAAAGGCCAAAGGAATAGAGCATCCAGCTCCTCCCACTTAAACAGTTGCGCCACTTTCAGGTCATCGGACTCAGGAACCAAAACCACCGGGTCGTCACCTTGACCCCCATCTCTGTCTGCCGGATCAACTGGACCCACCAGAACCTCCTGGTCAGGTCCTTCCCTGATTCTCTGGGAGCGTTGTCGGACCCCTCTGAGTTCTCTCTCCCCGAGCAACCCCCCGACAGAGGGCAGAGAATTCTCTGCACAGGGGGAACCCATAGCCGGCCTGAATTAGTCTGAGCAGAACCGGACCCAGCCCTCTCCACGGGCTGGGCCGGCAGAGACTGGGCATGTGTAACTGCACCAGGAAACTGCTGCCTGGCCAAATAAGCATCATGGAGCAATAAAATAAATTCAGGGGAAAAAGCTCTACCTGCTCCAGCCCCCCCCCCCCCCCAGGGCATGTGGCAGACTCTGGCAGCAAAGGGCTTTCCTCCCCCTCCAGCCCCCCCCCCCCCCCGACCGTCCCCAAAGTCGATCGAGATGGGGACAAACGCGGAGGACCCTTCCCCACTCTCCTCAATGGTGTGGGAAGAGGCGCCAAAAAATCCGACGTGGTTGCCGCTCCCAGACTGGCCAGGCAAAAAACAGCATCCAGCCCTGAGTCCAGGCATGTTTCCTGCCCCGAAATGCCTGACCTGTGACTCTGCTTTGTGGCCGTAGGACCGGAGGTGCCCTCCCCTCCCTCAGCACAGCTGACACAGAGCACACTCCAATTGAGCCGTGAAGAAGAGCCACACACAGCACCATGGGCCATCACGGCGGGGGTAAGCTTCCCCTACACAGGGAGACCAAAAGACACCAAAACCACAGAAAAAAGCAGTCCCCGGACCAAACGGCCCTTCTTACCACCACACAGAGGGTAGGAGGTCGCCTGCACAGCTGAGCCGTGCCGCTGCCTGACAGAATGAAAAACCTTTTTTTTTTTTCCTCCAAGTAAAAAACTTTACTTCCCTGAGACCCACAGCCTAAGGCAAGTCTCAGAGATAGGAGGATAAACCCCCACAGAGCCTGCAGCCGCCTGAGCAGCCTCATAACGGAGAGGGATCTGGACAATCAAATTTACATCCCACAGGAGCACAGACGAGCACACAAATGGATAAGAACATAAGAACATACGAAAATGCCATACTGGGTCAGACCAAGGGTCCATCAAGCCCAGCATCCTGTTTCCAACAGTGGCCAATCCAGGCCATAAGAACCTGGCAAGTACCCAAAAACTAAGTCTATTCCATGTAACCATTGCTAATGGCAGTGGCTATTCTCTAAGTGAACTTAATAGCAGGTAATGGACTTCTCCTCCAAGAACTTATCCAATCCTTTTTTAAACACAGCTATACTAACTGCACTAACCACATCCTCTGGCAACAAATTCCAGAGTTTAATTGTGCGTTGAGTAAAAAAGAACTTTCTCCGATTAGTTTTAAATGTGCCCCATGCTAACTTCATGGAGTGCCCCCTAGTCTTTCTACTATCCGAAAGAGTAAATAACAGATTCACATCTACCCGTTCTAGACCTCTCATGATTTTAAACACCTCTATCATATCCCCCCTCAGTCGTCTCTTCTCCAAGCTGAAAAGTCCTAACCTCTTTAGTCTTTCCTCATAGGGGAGTTGTTCCATTCCCCTTATCATTTTGGTAGCCCTTCTCTGTACCTTCTCCATCGCAATTATATCTTTTTTGAGATGCGGCGACCAGAATTGTACACAGTATTCAAGGTGCGGTCTCACCATGGAGCGATACAGAGGCATTATGACATTTTCCGTTTTATTCATCATTCCTTTTCTAATAATTCCCAACATTCTGTTTGCTTTTTTGACTGCCGCAGCACACTGCACCGACGATTTCAATGTGTTGTCCACTATGACACCTAGATCTCTTTCTTGGGTTGTAGCACCTAATATGGAACCCAACACCTGAGGAAGGGCTCCTGGCAAGACAAGGCCTACAGCTCAGAAACTCTCCACACAGAACAAATTGCTACAAGAAACACCATTTTCAAGGTCAGGAACCGCAAGGTCAGGTTACACATCGGTCTAATCGTAGGGCCCGCTAAGAAATCGAAGACCAAATTTGGACTCCATAAGGATACTGAAAACCACAAGGTAGGACGAAAATGTTTCACTCCTTTCAGGAAACGGGCCACATCAGAATGAGCTGACAAGGAACCACCATTCACCTGGCACCTGAAACAGGCGAGAGCCGCTACTTGTACCTGTAAGGAATTAAGGGCCAAAATGAGCAGGATCTTGGCAGAATGAGGAAGAGTACCTCGATCCTCACACCAAGTCTCACACACTCACCAAACTCACACATAAGCTAAGGAAGTGGAGAACTTTCTAGCTCTAAGCAAAGTGGAAATCACTGCCACAGAGTGTACACTTTCAGCTGTCGAGCCCTCTCAAGGGCCATACCATAAGACAAAATCGAGTAAGATCTTTATGAAGAAATGGACCTTAACTTAGCAGGTTCCCGTGTGTCGGAAGTTGAAGGGGAGAATCCCCCAGGAGCCACTGCAAATCTGCATTCCACAACCTCTGGGCCAATCCGGAGCAACCAAGAGCACCATCCCTCTGAGGCGCTCGATAGTTTGGATTAATCTGCCCAACATGGGCCAAGGAATAAAGGCATACAGCGGTTTGTCCTCCGTCTATTCCTGCACCAGGGCATCTATTCCCAATGACTTTGGATCTTTTCTGCGACTGAAGAATTGTGGAACTTTCACATAGTTAGAAGTCACCAGGAGGTCTAGGAATGGGGGACCCCAGCGATCCAGAATCAGCTGAAACGCTTTGTCTGACAAAGCCCATTCTCCCGGGTCCAGACTCTCCCTGCTCAGAAAGTCTGCTCTTACATTGTCTTTTCCTGCAATATGTGAGGCTGAGATCATTTGGAGATGCACTTCTATTTCCTGCGACACTTGCTGGCTCTTGGTTCTTCCCTGCTGATTGATGTAAACCATGGTCGTGGCATTGTCAGACATTATCTGGACTGACAAACCCTGCAACCTGTCACTGAACTGCAATCATGCCAACCTGATTACCCTGGCTTCCAATCGACTGATGCTCCAGAGAGACTCTTCTGTATTCCAGCGCCCTTGCGCCATCACTTCCTAATAATGAGCTCCCAACCACGGAGGCTCGCATCTGTTGTCAGTTCTAGCCAGTTCGGTGGTGCTAGGGAAACACCCTTCCGTAGATGATCTGCCTGCGGTCACCACTGCAGTTGGGCGGAGATGTCCATTGGCAGGAGGAGCTGAATCAAATAGTTCTGAGACTGCAGGTTCCACGGGACAGCAGGGAACATTGAAGAGGATGCATATGTGCCCTCGCCCATGGGACCACTTCCAGGGTCATAAGAACATAAGATATGCCATACTGGGTCAGACCAAGGGTCCATCAAGCCCAGTATCCTGTTTCCAACAGTGGCCAATCCAAGTCACAAGTACCTGTCAAGTACCCAAACATTAAACAAATCACAAGCTATTATTGCTTATTAATTAATAGCAGTTTATGGATTTTTCCTCTAGGAAATTATCCAAACCTTTTTAAACCGTTACACTAACTGCTGTAACCACATCCTCTGGCAATGAATTCCAGAGCTTAACTAATCACTGAGTGAAAAAGAATTTTCTTAGATATGTTTTAAATGAGCTACTTGCTAACTTCATGGTGTGCTCCATGGTCCTTCTATTATCTAAGAGATTTACATTAACTTGTTCAAGTTCTTTCATGATTTTGAACATCTTTATCATATCCTCCCTCAGTCGTCTCTTCTCCAAACTGAACAGCCCTATCTTCTTTAGCCTTTCCTCATAGGGCAGCCATTCCATGCCCCTTATTTTGTTCGACGTTCTCTGCACTTTCTGCAGTGCAACTATACCCTTTTGATTTGCAGTGACCAGAATTGTACACAGTATTCAAGGTGCAGTCTCACCATAGAGTGATACAGAGGCATTATGACATCCATCCTTTTATTTGCCATTCCCTTCCTAATAATTCCTAACATTCTGTTTGCTTTTTGATTGTGACAGCACACTGAGCCGATGATTTCAATGAATTATCCACTATGATGCCTAGATTTTTATCCTGGGTGGTAACTCCGAATATGGACCTTGATATCATGAAACTACAATGTTGAGATTACTACCTGATAATCTCCTTTTCCTTAGTGTAGACAGATGGACTCAGTACAAATGGGATAGTATCCGCATGCTAGCAGTTGGAGACGGATCTGACGTCAGCACGGGGTATATACCCCCACAGAAAGCGTAGCTATTCAGTAATCTTCCTTGCAAAAGCTGTTATAGATGTGTGTACTGACGCTCAGTGAAAAAGTGAAAACAGGATTCCCCTGACCGATTGATAGGAGCTGGAGACCGCCAGCAGACCGAACCGGAAGGCGTTGACACCTAGTATAGTGTACCCTCGATTAGCAAGAGATGACCTGGCTTACCTTGCATCGGGGAAACCCATGTACGCAGGCAGCTGGGTGGGATGCTGAGTCCATCTGTCTACACTAAGGAAAATGAAATTATCAGCTAAGTAATTTCTCCATTTCCTAGCATGTAGCAGATGGACTCAGAACCAATGGGATGTATAAAAGCTACTCCCGAACCCGTTGGGAGGCTGCCCGTGACCCACTTAGTACTGCCCTTGCAAATGCCGTGTCCTCCCGAGCCTGAAAATCCAGACAGTAGAATCTGGAGAAGGTGTGGATGGAGGACCATGTCGCCGCCCTGCAGATCTTGGCGGGTGACAGCATTCTGGTTTCTGCCCAGGATACTGCCTGGGCTCTGGTTTCTGCCCAGGATACTGCCTGGGCTCTGGTAGCAGGCAAGCCTCCGCCTTGACCTGTAGAGGCGGAGGCTTGCCTGCTTCTATGTAGGCCGCCTTGATGACTTCCTTGATCCAGCGGGCTATGGTTGCCCGCGAGGCCGCTTCCCCTTGTTTCTTCCCGCTGTGAAGGACGAAAAGTTGGTCATTTTTCGTACGGTTTTCCGACATTTCCAGGTATCTGGACAGGAGTCTGCCTATATTGAGGTGGCGTAGACTACGTGCTTCTTCCGAATTCTTCAAGTTATCTGGCGATGGTAGCGAGATGGTTTGGTTAAGATGGAAGTGTGATACCACCTTGGGAAGAAACGAAGGGACCATGTGTAGCTGGATGGATCCCGGGGTGAGCCTGAGGAACGGCTCACGGCAGGACAGTGCTTGTAGTTCTGAAATGCGGCGGGCTGAGCAAATTGCCAGCAGAAAGGCTGTCTTTAAAATCAGCAAACAGAGGGACAGACCTCGGAGGCGTCTGAAGGAGGTTCCTGCTAGGAAATCCAGGACCAGGTTGAGATTCCACAGAGGTACTGGCCACTTTAGTGGTGGGCAGATGTGTTTGACTCCTTTCAGGAAACGTGACATGCCTGGGTGAGAAGCTATGCTGTTGCCTCCGCTCTTGGGGCCGTAGCATGACAATGTGGCCACCTGTACCTAGAAAGAGTTGAGGGGACAGCCCCTTCTGTAGCCCACTCTGTAAGAATTCCAGGATCACGGGAACTTTAGTTGAGCGTGGCTCGATGTCATGGTCTTCGCACCAGGCTTCAAAAACTCTCCAAATCCTTACGTACGTTAGAGATGTGGAGAACTTGCGTGCTCGGAGCAGGGTGTCGATTACAGCCCCCGAGTATCCGCTCTCTCAGGCGAGCCCTCTCAATGGCTAGGCCGTAAGAGAGAATTGAGCTGGATCCTCATGGAGGATCGGTCCTTGTTGGAGCAGGTCTCTGTGTGGAGGCAGTGGTAGGGGATTCCTTGTCAGTAGTCTTCTAATGTTGGTCTTCTTGGCCAGTCCGGGGCCACTAGAAGACCTAGTCCCCTGTGCAGCTGTTTCTTGTGAATGATTGCGCCCAGCAGGGGCCACGGTGGGAAAGCGTATAATAGGTTCCCCTGTGGCCAGGTCTGTACCAGGGCATCGATCCCCTGGGACTGGGGTTCCTGCCTGCGGCTGAAGTACCTGGGTACCTGGGCGTTGGTCCGGTTTGCCAGAAGGTCCATGTCAGGTGTCCCCCACCGGTTCACTATCATTTGGAATGCTAAGGACGACAGCTTCCATTCTCCTGGGTCTAGACTTTCCCTGCTGAGGTAGTCCGCTGTGATGTTGTCTTTCCTGGCGATGTGGACGGCCAAGATCTGTTGGAGGTTTACCTCCGCCCACGTCATTAGGGGGTCTATTTCCAGTGACACCTGTTGGCTTCTGGTTCCCCCCTGCCGGTTGATGTAGGCCACTGTTGTGACGTTGTCTGACATTACTCTGACCGCTTTGTCTTTGAGTCTGTGGGCGAAGTGTAAGCAGGCTAGTCTGACTGCCCGGGCTTCTAGGCAGTTGATGTTCCATCCCGACTCTTCTGCGTTCCACTGTCCTTGGGTGGTTAATTCCTCGCGGTGAGCTCCACATCTTCGTAGGCTGGCGTCTGTGGTGAGCAGGGTCCAGGTTGGGGAGGATAGTCTTGTTCCCTGGCTCAGGTGGCTGGCCAGTAGCCACCACCGTAGCTAGGTCCGAACCCTGCCTGGGAGTGATAGACGTACGGCGTAGTTCTGAGACAGCGGATTCCATCGTGATAGAAGTGAGCGCTGCAGGGGTCTCGTGAGCTCACGTCCATGGTACTACTTCCAGTGTGGATGCCATCAGACCGAGGACTTGTAGGTAATCCCATGTTGTGGGGCGAGGTTCGCTCAACAGGCTTTGTAACCGGTTCCACAGTTTTGATCTCCTTGTGGGAGTCAGGCTGACCTTGTCTTCTTTGGTGTCAAATCGGACTCCTAGGTACTCTAGAGTGTGAGGGCTGCAGACAACTTTTGTTTGTGTTGACCACCCATCCTAGGCTCTCCAGTAGAGTTTTGACTCTGTTGGTTGCTTGGCGGCTTTCCTCTGGGGATTTCGCCCTGATTAGCCAATCATCTAGGTAAGGATGTACGAGGATTCCTTCCTTCCTCAATGTTGCCGCCCCCACCACTATGATCTTGGTGAACGTCCGGGATGCTGTGGCTAACCCGAAGGGTAGTGCCCGGAACTGATAGTGATGGTCCAGGATTTTGAAGCGTAGATAGCGCTGGTGTTCCTGATGAATTGGGATGTGTAGGTAGGCCTCCGAAAGATCCAGGGATGTGAGGAACTCTCCCGGTTGTATTGCCCTTATTACGGAACGTAGGGTTTCAATGCGGAAGCGGGGAATCCTCAGGTGGTGGTTGACAGACTTGAGGTCCAGGATGGGCCTGAACGTCCCTTCTTTCTTGGGGACGATAAAATAAAATGGAATAATGCCCAGTATTTATTTCTTGTGGAGGTACTGGGGTTATGGCCTTGAGGGCCAGTAATCTGGTTAGTGCAGCTTCCACTGCTACCCTCTTGGCAAGGTCGTGGCAGGGGGACTCCACAAACTTGTCCTGAGGGGTTCGTAGAAAATCCAGATAGTACCCCTCCCGGATGATGGCTAGGACCCACTTGTCCGAAGTTATCTCGACCCATCTATGGTAGAATAGGGCTAGTCTGCCCCCTATGACTTCTTCCCTTGGATGGTTCGGCTGAACCTCATTGTGGGGTATGGCTGGGGCCTGTACCCGAGCTGGTTCCCCTCTTGTTGTGCTTGGTCCGAAAGAACTGGTTCCTGCCCGTAGGGCGGGGCGCTTGATAGTTGTTTCTGTATGAATTGAAGTGCTGTGAACTTCTGCCCCTGGAGGGCAGGGGGAAGGGTCGCTGGCTCCTCTTCGTCCTGTCCTCCGATAGGTGCGGCAATGGGGACTCGCCCCATTTGTTGGCCAGTTTCTCTAGCTCGCTGCCGAACAGTAGGGATCCTTTGAAGGGCTGCCTTGTGAGGCGAGTTTTGGAAGATGCGTCGGCCGACCAGCTTCGGAGCCAGAGTTGTCTCCTGGCCGCCACCGCAGATGACACTCCTCTGGCCACCGTGTGCACCAGATCGGAAGCAGCGTCCGCAAGGAATGACACTGCTGGTTCCGTGACTTCTCTACGGGTGTTGCTCCTGGTCTGAGATAAGCAGGCACGTGTCACTACGGTGCAGCAGGCCGCTATTTGTAGGGACATAGTGGCAATATCAAAAGACTGTTTAAGGATGGATTCCAGACGCCGGTCATGTGCATCTTTGAGTGCTGCTCCTCCCTCCACTGGGATAGTAGTGCGCTTCGAGACCGCGCACACCATGGCATCAACTCTTGGGCATGTGAGAAGATCTTTGGCCACCGGGTCCAGGGGGGTACTTGGCCGCCATAGCTCGTCCCCCTTTCAATGTGGACTCTGGAGCGCGCCATTCCAGGTCAATTAGCTGCTGGACGAGTTGTAACAGTGGGAAATGGCGGGAGGTCTGGCAGAGGCCCTCCAGTAGGGGATTCGACTTGGGCCCCCCCGAAGCATCTGGGCCCGGAATAGCGAGCTCCCTCAGGCTGTGGGTGACCAGGTCAGGGAGCTCGTCCTTGGTGAAAAAGTGTCTCATGGTTCGGTGAGGCTCTGTCCCCAGGGGGAGTTCCCCCCTCTTCTAGGAGCTCTGCTTCCTCTTTAGAGTTGTGTGTGTCTCCATAGGTGGGGCTCCTGGGCGGTGGAAACCTTTGTCTAGGCCTCGAGGGGCCTGGGGCATAAAGGTCCTCTGGCGGAGGATGTGGCTGGTCAGACAGGGGTTCCGTTTGCATGTGAACAAAGGTGTGTAGCCCTTTGAAGAACTCCACCCATGAGACAGACGCTGGATCCAAGCTGAGGGGCATTGGGTCCCTGGGGGTCCCGCTGGGATTTGCAAGGTCCGGGGTACCCACTGAGGAGCTATTACTTGGCCCTGAGTGGGACTGGCCCTGGGCTGGATCTCCCAGGGCCTCCTCGCACTGAGCGCACAGGGCGTTGGCCTCCTCACTTTGTGCGGCTCTGATATGGCATGCTGGGCAGAGACCTTGAGCCTTTATCTCTGTTTCTAGTGATGCCAAGGTTGTCGGCGCGTAAACCCTTATGCACTCCGGCGCGTCTAGATGTGCGTGTGGGTTGTGCGCCCAAGTCATGGTTATGCGCTTAGCCCGGTAGACGCGCAACACGTGTATATCTTGTGTGCGCGGCCCTTGTGCGTGTAACTTATGCGCACAAGGAATATGTGCGTGTAACTTTCTGTGCACATGTAATTTGTGCGCCTACGTAAACTTGTGCGCCCGTCCCGAGACTACGAGCGGAGCGGCGAATAGGGCCAAGATGGCGACAGCGACCATGCAGGCAATATGGCGACTACTTCGGAGAGTCTCCACGAGGGTAGACCCTTGGATCTAACCGAGGCCTGGCCCTGCTAGGGCGGATCAACCCGGCGGCACTGGTCCCTGCCGGCGACTTGTGTGAATCCTTGAACCTCGGAGACCGGAGTTGGCGCTGAAGATGTCTACCTTACCTTGTCTTCGGCGCTTCCCGGTTTCATTCGGGGGGGGGTCTCCGGCTGTGGGGGAAGAGGGCAAATACCTTCACCGCCGCGCTCGAGGAGGGGGGGCACCCGCTGCCTCTCAGCCACGCCCAGGATCGGGGGCTAGGTTCTCGTCGCGATTCAGCCGCCGGACAGAGGGTCACCTCTGAGGGACCACGGAAATCACCTCGGGAAATCTCAACTGGGGGAGGGGCCCGAGGGTATCACCGCAGGAGAGCAGGGCTCGTCTTCAGAGGTAGGTTTCGTCTTCAAATTTGGGTTTTCTTCTTGAACTGGTTCTAACGCTGCGAGAGCATGCAGATAGTCCCTAACTGCTATGGAGACAGAAAATACTGAAGAGCTGCACTTCCTGCAGGGGTATATGTACTAGGGCTGACGTCAGATTGAAATCTGATCCGTCTCCAACTGCTATCAGGAGTACACTATACCCATTGGTCCTGAGTCCATCTGCTACACGCTAGGAAAACCCTCTTTATCATATTCTGAGAGCTCAGAGCTCTGTCACTCCGTTACTGGCACATCATGTTCCCATCCTACAATGCCTCAGTCTGTACCTCAATACTCCCATCTGTACAGCCTTCTCCATCCTCTGCTGTTCCAGGTTACAGCCTCTCCCTCCTCAGCACCCCCTCTTTATCATATTCTGAGAGCTCAGAGCTCTGTCCCTCCATTACTGGCACATCATGTTCCCTCCCTACAATGCCTCAGTCTGTACCTCAATACTCCCATCTGTACAGCCTTCTCCATCCTCTGCTGTTCCAGGTTACAGCCTCTCCCTCTTTATCATATTCTGAGAGCTCAGAGCTCTGTCACTCCATTACTGGCACATCATGTTCCCTCCCTACAATGCCTCAGTCTGTACCTCAATACTCCCATCTGTACAGCCGTCTCCATCCTCTGCTGTTCCAGGTTACAGCCTCTCCCTCTTTATCATATTCTGAGAGCTCAGAGCTCTGTCCCTCCATTACTGGCACATCATGTTCCCTCCCTACAATGCCTCAGTCTGTACCTCAATACTCCCATCTGTACAGCCTTCTCCATCCTCTGCTGTTCCAGGTTACAGCCTCTCCCTCTTTATCATATTCTGAGAGCTCAGAGCTCTGTCCCTCCATTACTGGCACATCATGTTCCCACCCTACAATGCCTCAGTCTGTACCTCAATACTCCCATCTGTACAGCCTTCTCCATCCTCTGCTGTTCCAGGTTACAGCCTCTCCCTCTTTATCATATTCTGAGAGCTCAGAGCTCTGTCCCTCCATTACTGGCACATCATGTTCCCTCCCTACAATGCCTCAGTCTGTACCTCAATACTCCCATCTGTACAGCCTTCTCCATCCTCTGCTGTTCCAGGTTACAGCCTCTCCCTCTTTATCATATTCTGAGAGCTCAGAGCTCTGTCCCTCCATTACTGGCACATCATGTTCCCACCCTACAATGCCTCAGTCTGTACCTCAATACTCCCCATCTGTACAGCCTTCTCCATCCTCTGCTGTTCCAGGTTACAGCCTCTCCCTCTTTATCATATTCTGAGAGCTCAGAGCTCTGTCCCTCCATTACTGGCACATCATGTTCCCTCCCTACAATGCCTCAGTCTGTACCTCAATACTCCCATCTGTACAGCCTTCTCCATCCGCAGCTGTTCCAGGTTACAGCCTCTCCCTCTTTATCATATTCTGAGAGCTCAGAGCTCTGTCCCTCCATTACTGGCACATCATGTTCCCATCCTACAATGCCTCAGTCTGTACCCTCAATACTCCCATCTGTACAGCCTTCTCCATCCGCAGCTGTTCCAGGTTACAGCCTCTCCCTCCTCAGCACCCCCCTCTTTATCATATTCTGAGAGCTTCAGAGCTCTGTCCCTCCATTACTGGCACATCATGTTCCCTCCCTACAATGCCTCAGTCTGTACCTCAATACTCCCATCTGTACAGCCTTCTCCATCCTCTGCTGTTCCAGGTTACAGCCTCTCCCTCTTATATCATATTCTGAGAGCTCAGAGCTCTGTCCCCTCCATTACTGGCACATCATGTTCCCACCCTACAATGCCTCAGTCTGTACTCAATACTCCCATCTGTACAGCCTTCTCCATCCTCTGCTGTTCCAGGTTACAGCCTCTCCCTCCTCCCTCTTTATCATATTCTGAGAGCTCAGAGCTCTGTCCCTCCATTACTGGCACATCATGTTCCCACCCTAACAATGCCTCAGTCTGTACCTCAATACTCCCATCTGTACAGCCTTCTCCATCCTCTGCTGTTCCAGGTTACAGCCTCTCCCTCCTCAGCAACCCCTCTTTATCATATTCTGAGAGCTCAGAGCTCTGTCCCTCCATTACTGGCACATCATGTTCCCATCCTACAATGCCTCAGTCTGTACCTCAATACTCCCATCTGTTACAGCCTTCTCCATCCTCTGCTGTTCCAGGTTACAGCTCTCCCTCCTCCCCTCTTTATCATATTCTGAGAGCTCAGAGCTCTGTCCCTCCATTACTGGCACATCATGTTCCACCCCTACAATGCCTCAGTCGTTACCTCAATACTCTCCCATCTGTACAGCCTTCTCCATCCTCTGCTGTTCCAGGTTACAGCCTCCTCCCCTCCTCAGCACCCCCTCTTTATCATATTCTGAGAGCTCAGAGCTCTGTCCCTCCATTACTGGCACATCATGTTCCCCCTACAATGCTCAGTCTGTACCTCAAGATTCCCATCTGTACAGCCTTCTCCATCCGCAGCTGTTCCAGGTTACAGCCTCTCCTCCTCAGCACACCCCCTCTTTATCATATTCTGAGAGCTCAAGAGCTCTGTCCCTCCTTACTGGCACATCATGTTCCCACCTACAATGCCTCAGTCTGTACCTCAAGAGTCCCATCTGTACAGCCTTCTCCATCCGCAGCTGTTCCAGGTTACAGCCTCTCCCTCTTTATCATATTCTGAGAGCTCAGAGCTCTGTCCCTCCATTACTGGCACATCATGTTCCCTCCCTACAATGCCTCAGTCTGTACCTCAATACTTCCCATCTGTACAGCCTTCTCCATCCGCTGCTGTTTCCAGGTTACAGCCGCCTCCCTCTTGTATCATATTCTGAGAGCTCAGAGCTCTGTCCCTCCATTACTGGCACATCATGTTCCCATCCCTACAATGCCTCAGTCTGTACCTCAATACTCCCATCTGTACAGCCTTCTCCATCCGCAGCTGTTCCAGGTTACAGCCTCTCCCTCCTCAGCACCCCCTCTTTATCATATTCTGAGAGCTCAGAGCTCTGTCCCTCCATTACTGGCACATCATGTTCCCACCCTACAATGCCTCAGTCTGTACCCTCAATACTCCCCATCTGTACAGCCTTCTCCATCCTCCTGCTGTTCCAGGTTACAGCCTCTCCCTCCTCAGCACCCCCTCTTTATCATATTCTGAGAGCTCAGAGCTCTGTCCCTCCATTACTGGCACATCATGTTCCCATCCCTACAATGCCTCAGTCTGTACCTCAATACTCCCATCTGTACAGCCTTCTCCATCCTCTGCTGTTCCAGGTTACAGCCTCTCCCTCTTTATCATATTCTGAGAGCTCAGAGCTCTGTCCCTCCATTACTGGGCACATCATGTTCCCTCCCTACAATGCCTCAGTCTGTACCTCAATACTCCCATCTGTACAGCCTTCTCCATCCTCTGCTGTTCCAGGTTACAGCCTCTCCCTCCTCAGCACCCCCTCTTTATCATATTCTGAGAGCTCAGAGCTCTGTCCCTCCATTACTGGCACATCATGTTCCCACCCTACAATGCCTCAGTCTGTACCTCAATACTCCCATCTGTACAGCCGTCTCCATCCTCTGCTGTTCCAGGTTACAGCCTCTCCCTCTTTATCATATTCTGAGAGCTCAGAGCTCTGTCCCTCCATTACTGGCACATCATGTTCCCTCCCTACAATGCCTCAGTCTGTACCCTCAATACTCCCATCTGTACAGCCTTCTCCATCCTCTGCTGTTCCAGGTTACAGCCTCTCCCTCTTTATCATATTCTGAGAGCTCAGAGCTCTGTCCCTCCATTACTGGGCACATCATGTTCCCACCCTACAATGTATTTTTATTTAGTTTTATTTATTTAGTTATGTAAGGTTTTTATATACCGGCAATCATGAGCACATATCTTGCTGGTTACATGGAACGGGAGTGGCATTAAATACAACAACTAGAACTGTGGTGATCGAAGGAGGCAGTTACAAATAACAAGGGTAGCAGAACTTGGATAAGAAGGAAGAGATAGGAAAGAATAACGGTTAAAAACGGTATACAAATAATTAAATGCTATGTAAAAAATGGCATGATAATGGCTGAATATTTGAAGTCCTTGGTTTGTATCTATAACGTGATATTAGATTGTGTCTGGGAAAGCTTGCTTGAATAACCAATGTCTTAAGTCCTTTCCTAAAGTTAAGAGGCAGGGTTCCAGTCTGAGATCTGTGGGAATGGAATTCCACAGAGAAGGGCCAGCAGTGGAGTGGCACGATCTCTTAGAGGTGATGTGTTTGGATGGTCATTTTTCGCAGGGGGGAACTTTGAGGGCGCCTCGGTAGACATTTCTGGTAGGTCTTGTCGAGTGGTTGCTTGGAGGGGGATTTGTAGATCGAGGAGATGCGTTGATGAATAGTTTTGAAGATGACACAAATGGCTTTGTACATGATACGGAAGTGTACGGGTAGCCAATGTAACTCTTTCAGAATGGGGGGATATGTGGTCTCTCTTTCTTGCGCCTTTTAGTAATCGAGCTGCTGAGTTTGAAACCATCTGTAGTGGTTTGGAGTAGGAAGAGGGCAGACCAGCAATAGGGAATTGCAGTAGTCTAATTTTGCAAAATGACTGCTGGATGATCGTTCTGAAGTCTTGGGCATGGAAAAGACGTCTTATCCTCTTCAGAACCTGGAGTTTATAGAAGCAGTCTTTGGTTGTTTTGTTGATATGGGCCTTGAATTTTAGCCGGTTGTCTATTATCACTCCTAAGTCTCGAACTTGTGTTGGTAGGAGGGTTGGTGGGAAGAGTAGTGTTGGAGATGTTGGTTTCCGGAGAAATGAGAAGGATTCTGTCTTAGAAGAGTTTTAAGATGAGGTGTAGGTTGTTTAGTAGTTGTTTTGATTTTCAGGGTGGCATGATTCCCAGTAGTCAAGAGTTTCAGAGTATGTATCTTTGATGGGGGATGATGATTTGGATATCGTCTGCATAAAGGAATTACTTTAGATTGAGGTTGGTGAGAAGTTGGCAGAGAGGAAGAAGATAGATATTAAGATAGGGTCGGAGATAATGAGAGAACCTTGAGGGACTCCTATGACAGAGTCAAATCTAGAGGATTCCTTGTTTTGGATTTTAACTTTGTACCTCTGTTATTGAGAAACGTTTTGAACCAGGATAGGACGGTGCCGCCTGATTCCTATAGACGAGAGTTGGTTTAGGAGGATGGCGTGGTTGACCGTGTCGAACGCTGCTGAGAGGTCTAACAGGATCAATAGGAATGAGTTTCCTTGTCAAGGCCCATTAAGATATAATCTGTCAACGAGAGAGGAGGGATTCTGTGCCTCGATTTTTCTGAAGCCGTGTTGTGGGCTGAAGAGAAGATTGTTGTCTTCGATGAAATCTGAGAGTTGAGGAGTTCACTAGTTTTTCCATGATCTTGGGCGATGAATGGGAGGTTAGCTATGGGGGCGGAAGTTGTTGGGTTCCTTCGGGTCAAGGTTAGGTTTCTTTAAGAGCGGTGAGATTGAGGCCATTTTTGAGGTCATCAGGGCAGATTCCTTGGGCTAGAGAGCAGTTGATGATATTAGTCAAAGATGAGGCTATTGTGTCTGGAATAGGATAGAAAGTAATTTGGAGGGGATGTGGTCTGCAGGATGAGATGAAGGTTTCATTTTTCTCAGATGGCTTGTATCTCAGTGGAGGCTACAGGTTCAAAGGTGTTTAAGCTGGCATTTTTGTGTGCAGGTTGTTGATATGTCTGGAGGGCTGCTGTGTCGGGAGGCAGTTGTGTTAGGAGATTGGAAATTTTATTTTGGAAAAACTGAGCGAGTTCTTCGGCTTTGGACTGAGCCATATTGCCGGGGATTTTCTCGCGGTATGGTTTTGAGTGAGGCTGGAGACATAGGTGAAGAGGGCTTTAGCGTCAAAGACCAGGTTGTGAATCTTGGATGCGTAAAAATCTTTTTTTGATTTTGAGGTGAGGGGATTTGTACTGGTAAAGTGTGGATTTGTATGATGAGATGGTGGTGTCGCAAGGGGTTTTAACGCCAGGTCGCTTCTTTTTTTCTTAAAGTTTGTTTAAGTTTTCTGAGTTCGTTGGTGAACCAAGGTTGTCTGTTGGCTGCATTGGTGTGAGGATTTTTTTGTAATTGAAGGACAGAGCTTGTTGGCTATGTTTTCTGTTATGTTGTTCCATGAACGAATGGCAGCGTTAGGGTCGGATAAGTCTAATAGGGGGAGCTGGGAGACTAATTGGGGTGTTGAGGTCTTCTGGAGAACATCGCTTTTTGTAATGGAATGAAGGTGAGGGGATGATAGGGGTGTTGGTTTCTTCCAGTGCAAAAGAGGTGAAATAAGAGTGTGGTCTGACCAAGGGACCTTTTTGTTCTTCAAGTTGTACGTGTTCGTAATCCCTTTGTTGAAGAAAATCAAGTCCAGGGTGTGACCCGCTTTGTGTGTGGGTTCATTGACTATTTGTTGGAATCCCATGGCAGATAGGGCTGTGAGGAGGGTTTAAACAGCTGTTGGATGGTGAGGGGGTTGTCAATATGTAGATTGAAGTCTCCTAAGATGATTGCTGGAGAATCCAGGTTGATGAGCATGGTGGAGATTTCAAGGATAGGGGAGACATTGGATTCAAGGAACCCTGGGGGGGGCGTAGACAAGAAGGATTTGAAGATGTTGTGAGGTGAAGAAGCCGACTTCCAGTTTGAGTTAGAGCTGAATGGATGTTGGGAGAAGTTCAGACTTTTTTTGGTAGCCAAAAGGATTCCACCTCCTCTTTTTTTCAGTCTCGGGAGTGAGAAGACTTCATAGGTATGTGTAGGTAGTTGGTTTATTAACGCTGTATCTGAGGGCTTGAGCCATGTTTCAGTTACTCCACAGATATCTGGCTTGGCGTCGTTGAGATAATCATTAAAGATTAGGGATTTTTTTGTTAGGGATTGTGCATTGAAGAGTGAGAGTGAGAAGAGGGAGAGGCCTAAAAGCTGTGTGATTGGAGTAATCGAGATGGGGGTGAGGGTTTTTAAGTTCTTGAGGAGGGCTCGTCTGGCAGATAATCTTTTAGGTGGGAGGCGGTGTTGTAAAGTTGGTATTGGGAATACTAGAGACATTGTGAATGGTTAGCTGGCTGGTGCCGTGGAAAGGCGGATGATTGATGGCTGATGCCGTGGATAGGCGGATGACTGATGGCTGGTGCCGTGAATAGGCGGATGACTGGCTGGTGCTGTGGATAGACGGATGACTGATGGGAGGAAAGGCTGGGAATAGGAAGAAATAATTAATTGGTTAGGGCTCTGGATGAGCGTAGAATGGTTGTTTGCTGTATACTTGCTGAATGTTTGCAGTGAGGGTGTTTGCTGAATGCTTGCAGGATGGTTGATAGCTGAATGCTTGCAGGATGGTTGTTTGCTCAAGATGGTTGTTTGCTCAAGATGGTTGTTTGCTCAAGATGGTTGTTTGCTCAAGATGGTTGTTTGCTCAAGATGGTTGTTTGCTGAATGCTTGCAGGATGGTTGTTTGATGAGCATTTGTTGGACGCATGCAGGATGGTTGTTTGCTCAAGATGGTTGTTTGCTGAATGCTTGCAGGATGGTTGTTTGATGAGCATTTGTTGGACGCATGCAGGATGGTTGTTTGCTCAAGATGGTTGTTTGCTGAATGCTTGCAGGATGGTTGTTTGATGAGCATTTGTTGGACGCATGCAGGATGGTTGTTTGCTCAAGATGGTTGTTTGCTGAATGCTTGCAGGATGGTTGTTTGCTGAGCACTTGTTGGATGATTGTAGGAAGGATGCTAGTTGAAAGCTTGCTGAGATGGCGCTGGCTGGGTGCAGTATGGTGCTTGCTGGGTGAGAGCTGGGAGAACGTGAAGCAAGATGGAAGCTGGCTGAGTTCTAGTGCGGCATTGGTGTGATGCTGCTCGGGAAAGCGAGGGACGAAAACGAAGGGGCGAAACAAAGGGGCAGGCCCCTTTGTCGCGCTCCTTCGGCGCGCGACGCTCGGCGCGCGACGCCTAGCAGGGTGGATTTAAAGCCCTGCCGGGCTCTCTCTGGTTGGCTGCCTTGTTGTTGAGGGCGGGCCTAGGCGCGTTTCTTTTTGTTTTTAATTTGTTTCGTTCGCCGGAATCAGCCTCGGCGATCGCGGCTGGCGTCGGGGTCCCCCGGGTGGGGAGGCCGAACACTGACCTGACCTTCCCCCGGTGGGGCTCCGGCGCCGGTCGCGCAGGTCTTCGGTCGCCGCGTGGAGGAGGAAGAGAGAGATGGCGCCTAGCAGGGTGGATTTAAAGCCCTGCCGGGCTCTCTCTGGTTGGCTGCCTTGTTGTTGAGGGCGGGCCTAGGCGCGTTTCTTTTTGTTTTTAATTTGTTTCGTTCGCCGGAATCAGCCTCGGCGATCGCGGCTGGCGTCAGTCTGTACCTCAATACTCCCATCTGTACAGCCTTCTCCATCCTCTGCTGTTCCAGGTTACAGCCTCTCCCTCTTTATCATATTCTGAGAGCTCAGAGCTCTGTCCCTCCATTACTGGCACATCATGTTCCCTCCCTACAATGCCTCAGTCTGTACCTCAGTACTCCCATCTGTACAGCCTTCTCCATCCTCTGCTGTTCCAGGTTACAGCCTCTCCCTCCTCAGCACAGCCTCTTTATCATATTCTGAGAGCTCAGAGCTCTGTCCCTCCATTACTGGCACATCATGTTCCCTCCCTACAATGCCTCAGTCTGTACCTCAAGATTCCCATCTGTACAGCCTTCTCCATCCTCTGCTGTTCCAGGTTACAGCCTCTCCCTCCTCAGCACAGCCTCTTTATCATATTCTGAGAGCTCAGAGCTCTGTCCCTCCGTTACTGGCACATCATGTTCCCTCCCTACAGTGCCTCAGTCTGTACCTCAATACTCCCATCTGTACAGCCTTCTCCATCCGCAGCTGTTCCAGGTTACAGCCTCTCCCTCCTCAGCACAGCCTCTTTATCATATTCTGAGAGCTCAGAGCTCTGTCCCTCCATTACTGGCACATCATGTTCCCTCCCTACAATGCCTCAGTCTGTACCTCAGTACTCCCATCTGTACAGCCTTCTCCATCCTCTGCTGTTCCAGGTTACAGCCTCTCCCTCCTCAGCACCCCCTCTTTATCATATTCTGAGAGCTCAGAGCTCTGTCACTCCATTACTGGCACATCATGTTCCCATCCTACAATGCCTCAGTCTGTACCTCAATACTCCCATCTGTACAGCCTTCTCCATCCTCTGCTGTTCCAGGTTACAGCCTCTCCCTCCTCAGCACCCCCTCTTTATCATATTCTGAGAGCTCAGAGCTCTGTCACTCCATTACTGGCACATCATGTTCCCTCCCTACAATGCCTCAGTCTGTACCTCAATACTCCCATCTGTACAGCCTTCTCCATCCTCTGCTGTTCCAGGTTACAGCCTCTCCCTCCTCAGCACCCCCTCTTTATCATATTCTGAGAGCTCAGAGCTCTGTCCCTCCATTACTGGCACATCATGTTCCCTCCCTACAATGCCTCAGTCTGTACCTCAATACTCCCATCTGTACAGCCTTCTCCATCCTCTGCTGTTCCAGGTTACAGCCTCTCCCTCTTTATCATATTCTGAGAGCTCAGAGCTCTGTCCCTCCGTTACTGGCACATCATGTTCCCTCCCTACAATGCCTCAGTCTGTACCTCAATACTCCCATCTGTACAGCCTTCTCCATCCGCAGCTGTTCCAGGTTACAGCCTCTCCCTCTTTATCATATTCTGAGAGCTCAGAGCTCTGTCCCTCCATTACTGGCACATCATGTTCCCACCCTACAATGCCTCAGTCTGTACCTCAATACTCCCATCTGTACAGCCTTCTCCATCCTCTGCTGTTCCAGGTTACAGCCTCTCCCTCTTTATCATATTCTGAGAGCTCAGAGCTCTGTCCCTCCATTACTGGCACATCATGTTCCCATCCTACAATGCCTCAGTCTGTACCTCAAGATTCCCATCTGTACAGCCTTCTCCATCCTCTGCTGTTCCAGGTTACAGCCTCTCCCTCTTTATCATATTCTGAGAGCTCAGAGCTCTGTCCCTCCATTACTGGCACATCATGTTCCCTCCCTACAATGCCTCAGTCTGTACCTCAATACTCCCATCTGTACAGCCTTCTCCATCCTCTGCTGTTCCAGGTTACAGCCTCTCCCTCTTTATCATATTCTGAGAGCTCAGAGCTCTGTCCCTCCATTACTGGCACATCATGTTCCCACCCTACAATGCCTCAGTCTGTACCTCAATACTCCCATCTGTACAGCCTTCTCCATCCTCTGCTGTTCCAGGTTACAGCCTCTCCCTCTTTATCATATTCTGAGAGCTCAGAGCTCTGTCCCTCCATTACTGGCACATCATGTTCCCATCCTACAATGCCTCAGTCTGTACCTCAAGATTCCCATCTGTACAGCCTTCTCCATCCGCAGCTGTTCCAGGTTACAGCCTCTCCCTCCTCAGCACCCCCTCTTTATCATATTCTGAGAGCTCAGAGCTCTGTCACTCCATTACTGGCACATCATGTTCCCACCCTACAATGCCTCAGTCTGTACCTCAATACTCCCATCTGTACAGCCTTCTCCATCCTCTGCTGTTCCAGGTTACAGCCTCTCCCTCTTTATCATATTCTGAGAGCTCAGAGCTCTGTCCCTCCATTACTGGCACATCATGTTCCCTCCCTACAATGCCTCAGTCTGTACCTCAATACTCCCATCTGTACAGCCTTCTCCATCCTCTGCTGTTCCAGGTTACAGCCTCTCCCTCTTTATCATATTCTGAGAGCTCAGAGCTCTGTCCCTCCATTACTGGCACATCATGTTCCCACCCTACAATGCCTCAGTCTGTACCTCAATACTCCCATCTGTACAGCCTTCTCCATCCGCAGCTGTTCCAGGTTACAGCCTCTCCCTCTTTATCATATTCTGAGAGCTCAGAGCTCTGTCACTCCATTACTGGCACATCATGTTCCCACCCTACAGTGCCTCAGTCTGTACCTCAATACTCCCATCTGTACAGCCTTCTCCATCCTCTGCTGTTCCAGGTTACAGCCTCTCCCTCCTCAGCACCCCCTCTTTATCATATTCTGAGAGCTCAGAGCTCTGTCCCTCCATTACTGGCACATCATGTTCCCACCCTACAATGCCTCAGTCTGTACCTCAATACTCCCATCTGTACAGCCTTCTCCATCCTCTGCTGTTCCAGGTTACAGCCTCTCCCTCTTTATCATATTCTGAGAGCTCAGAGCTCTGTCACTCCATTACTGGCACATCATGTTCCCACCCTACAGTGCCTCAGTCTGTACCTCAATACTCCCATCTGTACAGCCTTCTCCATCCTCTGCTGTTCCAGGTTACAGCCTCTCCCTCTTTATCATATTCTGAGAGCTCAGAGCTCTGTCACTCCATTACTGGCACATCATGTTCCCTCCCTACAATGCCTCAGTCTGTACCTCAATACTCCCATCTGTACAGCCTTCTCCATCCTCTGCTGTTCCAGGTTACAGCCTCTCCCTCTTTATCATATTCTGAGAGCTCAGAGCTCTGTCCCTCCATTACTGGCACATCATGTTCCCACCCTACAATGCCTCAGTCTGTACCTCAATACTCCCATCTGTACAGCCTTCTCCATCCGCAGCTGTTCCAGGTTACAGCCTCTCCCTCTTTATCATATTCTGAGAGCTCAGAGCTCTGTCACTCCATTACTGGCACATCATGTTCCCACCCTACAGTGCCTCAGTCTGTACCTCAATACTCCCATCTGTACAGCCTTCTCCATCCTCTGCTGTTCCAGGTTACAGCCTCTCCCTCCTCAGCACCCCCTCTTTATCATATTCTGAGAGCTCAGAGCTCTGTCACTCCATTACTGGCACATCATGTTCCCACCCTACAATGCCTCAGTCTGTACCTCAATACTCCCATCTGTACAGCCTTCTCCATCCTCTGCTGTTCCAGGTTACAGCCTCTCCCTCTTTATCATATTCTGAGAGCTCAGAGCTCTGTCACTCCATTACTGGCACATCATGTTCCCACCCTACAGTGCCTCAGTCTGTACCTCAATACTCCCATCTGTACAGCCTTCTCCATCCTCTGCTGTTCCAGGTTACAGCCTCTCCCTCTTTATCATATTCTGAGAGCTCAGAGCTCTGTCCCTCCATTACTGGCACATCATGTTCCCTCCCTACAATGCCTCAGTCTGTACCTCAATACTCCCATCTGTACAGCCTTCTCCATCCTCTGCTGTTCCAGGTTACAGCCTCTCCCTCCTCAGCACCCCCTCTTTATCATATTCTGAGAGCTCAGAGCTCTGTCCCTCCATTACTGGCACATCATGTTCCCTCCCTACAATGCCTCAGTCTGTACCTCAAGATTCCCATCTGTACAGCCTTCTCCATCCGCAGCTGTTCCAGGTTTCTCAGCAGCATCAGGAAGGTGTCGCGATCTTTCATCAGATTAGAAGTCTCACTATCCAGGAGGGCAGTCTCCTCACAGATACATCGCTCTAGGGCCAGGATGATCTCCTTGGATAGGCTGCTCTCCTTCAGACTGCTCACCAACTTCAGCAAATCCACATCCTTCAAGTCAAAGGAAACACTGATGTCTAGAACAAAGGAGAGAGACATTTGGCACTCAAGATCTGATACACACAAAGGAAAGACAATCAGCACCTGTAGTCTGTTACACACACGAGAGAGAGAGACACTCAGGACCTGTAGTCTGTTACACACACGAGAGAGAGAGACTCAGCATCCATAGTCTGATAAACACACGAGAGAGAGAGACACTCAGCACCTGTAGTCTGTTACTCACACGAGAGACACTCAGCACCTGTAGTCTGTTACACACACGAGAGAGAGACACTCAGCACCTGTAGTCTGTTACTCACACGAGAGAGAGACACTCAGCACCTGTAGTCTGTTACTCACACGAGAGAGAGACACTCAGCACCTGTAGTCTGTTACTCACACGAGAGAGAGACACTCAGCACCTGTAGTCTGTTACACACACATGAGAGAGAGACACTCAGCACCTGTAGTCTGTTAAATACATGAGAGAGAAACACTCAGCACCTGAAGTCTGTTACACACACGAGACAGACACTGTTGCGCCCGTCGGTTGCAGACGGCTGCGACCGCTCTGCCTTACCTCTTTTATTCCTTTCTCTTCTCCTTGGGCAAGATGGCTGCCTCCAGTGCCGAGAGCCTCGGCATCTTCAAACTAGCATGGGCGTCCCAATCCGCCATGCTCACTCCCGTGGCCTCCTAAGGCGCGCGCACATCTCCTGCGCTCAAATACACGTCATGGCGGGAACCTCGGGGGTGTCCCCACCGCATGATGTCAATACCTCTGGGAATATTAAGCCTACGATTTGCTACCACCATTGAGTTAGCAAAGACTTCGGTTTAAGCTACTCTGACTGCTCTAAGCTGTACTCTTAGACGCTGCTTTCACTCCAAACGCCTCACTCCACAGAAGCTCTAGACACCCGCTCCTCGGGGGTCTCTCACTTCCAACTTCCCTTCGGGGCCTCTACTAACTAAGACAACCGCTCCTTGGGGGTTTTTCTCTCTCTTCTACATTTCAGGATATCGGACTTCAGGTACTCGCTCCTTGAGGGCCTATCTACTAGTATCGTGCACCATAGACCGTCAGTCCCTCCATACCACCACCAGGAAGTCGTCTTCTTTCCTGTGAATACCTCTACGATCCGGTGCTCCAACTCCACCCACCAGCTGCGGCATTGCCCCAGACTGAGGCCTATGGCCTATCGTATACATCTGGGTGAGATTCCACATCTGGGCCTGTTGAATGTATTGGCACCTCGCGGATCTCAGTGCCTATCTTCCTGTCTACATCATCTATCTACAGCAGTACAATAAAGCCTCCATCCATTCTGTGTCTATTCCTTGACATTCAGCCTATCACTGTGGTTCCCCACGGGGCCCCTCCGGGTGGGCGGAGTCATCACCGCAGTGACCAAGAGTGCACAATGCCACAAACACAACAGATTGCTAACTCCATGGACTCGGCTCAACTTGCGGCCTTGCAGGCCATTCCCGGCCTAGCCCAACGGATCACAGAACAACAAAAGTCTTTGGAGAGCCTAGCTACTGCCTTCAATCAGTTACATGCTCAACTGAATTCTTCTGCACCTCCTGTGAGGGAGTTGTTGACACCATTGACACCAGTGGTAACTCTTAAGACCACCGTGCCTTTATCCACTCCTACTCGCTTTACGGGTGAAGCCAAGATGTGCAGAGGGTTTGTTAATCAATGCAGATTACATTTTTCATTACAACATACCTTCTTTCCCACTGAAGCTTCAAAGACCACCTACATCCTGTCATTCCTAGAAGATAGAGCCCTGGCCTGGGCTTCACCTTTATGGGAGCATGAGGACCCTATCCTGAATGACCAACCAGGATTTCCAAAACATTTTAAGTCTGTGTTTGACGACCCGGCTCGCCAGACGATCGCTGGATCTGCCTTGCTCAATCTTCAACAAGGTAACAAGCTGCTTACAGACTTTGCTATTGAATGTAAGACTCTAGCATCCAAACTGCATTGGGACATTGGATGCTTACGTGCCATATTCATGGAGGGTCTAAACTCTCACCTAAAGGATGAACTAGTGGCTCGCGAATTACCTGATACCCATGAGTCCCTGATGGAACTGGGTGGGAGAATTGACCGCCGTATCCGCGACTGAACTCAGGAGGCCAAGAGTCCTCGAAAGTCTTCGGTGGGGTCTAACTGTCCTAAACCTATGCCTATTGCTTCCAGCTTACCGTCCACACCCTTAAGAGGAGGAAGAGCCTAGGCAACTAGGCCGAAGCCATTTGACCTCTAAGGAGAGACATTTTCGCAAGCGCATGGGATTGTGCATGTATTGTGGCCAATCGGGTCATGCAGTCCAAACCTGTCCCATTTGTCCAGGAAACTGACGGGCCTAGGATCTGCGGGAGGACTTCTCCTGAGCCTCACCTCTCCTACCCCTCCAGTATCATTACCAGTATTCTCTACTTTGCGGAGGCCTCGAGTTTCAGACTCTCGTGCTCATTGACTCCGGTGCCGGAGGTAATTTTATTCTGAAGCGCTTAGTTGAACATCTACGGACTCCTTTCACACCAATAGCTAAGCCTCTGCTATTGTCTTCCATCCATGGGGAACCACTTCCTGGAGAAATTACACTGACTACCCAGGCCATTGGCCTGCACACTGGAGCTCTACATTCAGAATCCATTTCATTTCTAGTATTGGAAAAAGCCATGCATCTGGTGGTATTGGGGCTGCCCTGGCTTCAAGACCATATGCCACAATTTAATTGGGCCACCTTGGAACTGTCCCGTGGGGACCAGACTGTCATGGTCGGTGTCTTGCGGAAGTTTCACCACTCATTTGCATGCCCACCACACCATCATTACCTGGCTTACCTCCACAATACACCTCCTTCCAGGACATTTTCTCAGAGCAAGCGGCTGATGTTCTTCCACCACACAGAGAGTTTGACTGTGCCATAAATCTGAAGCCTAATTCAGAACCTCCCCAAGGTAGAGTTTACCCCTTGTCTGTTGCCAAGACTAAAGCTATGTCTACCTACATACAAGAAAATCTACAAAAAGGATTTATCAGACCTTCCAAGTCTCCTGCTGGTGCAGGCTTCCTTTTCGTAGGGAAGAAGGATGGCACCTTATGCCCCTGCATTGACTACAGGGGTCTGAATGAGATCATCAACAAGGACAGGTACCCCCTGCCCTTAAATTCTGAACTGTTCGATATGCTCCAAAGGGCCAAAATATTTTCCAAATTGGACCTTAAGGGAGCTTACAACTTGGACGTCTGCTTTTAACACCCGTGATGGACATTTTGAATACCTCGTCATGCCCTTCGGTTTAAGCAACGCACCCACAGTCTTTCAAAAAATGATGAACGACATCTTACGGGACACTATCAATGTGTAGTAGAATATCTTGATGATATACTGATCTTTTCTCAAGATCTGCAGAGTTATCAGGAGGATGTTAAGAAAGTCCTAAGACGCCTGCATGAGTATCACCTATACGTTAAACTTGAAAAGTGCGAATTCCACAGAGGCCGTACCCTTCCTGGGATACATTGTATCAAAGAAAGGGTTTCATATGGACCCCAAGAAACTTGAGAATATCCAGAACTGGCCTCAACCCACAGGCCTAAAGGCACTGCGTCGCTTCTTGGGCTTTACCAATTACTACCAATCCTTCATTAAAAACTATTCATCATTGACATTCCCTAAGAAGGGAACCAATCTGATGCTTAAAGAGGCTTTTCAGAAGAAACAGTGTCTCCGCTACCCTGACCCACACCGTCCTTTCATCGTAGCGGTTAACGCTTCCGAAGTTGGTGTAGGAGCAGTACTAATTAATATAGCTGGTATGTACCTGTACATACTTCAACTGTACATAGTCTCCCTCTTCTATTTTTTATTTCATTTTTGTTTCTATTGTCGTATACTTCATCTAGATACGCCTTTCCACCCGCTCCCCATCCCCTCTTTCCCATACCCCGTCCCCCACCGCTCCCTCCCCCTTCCTCCCCCCGCCATCCTTGCCCCTTTTGGTTCTTTTTGTATTCTGATTTTTGGTTCTGTTATTAATGTTATATTGTTATATTGTTACATTGTTTCATTGTATTTCCCGCCTGAGTTCTTTGTAAACCGGCATGATGTGCTTCACGAATGTCGGTAAATAAAAGTTAATAAATAAATAAATAAATAAATAAGTCAGTACAGCGAATCTAATGTGCTCCACCCTTGCTCCTTCTTCTCAAGGCGCTTCTCGCCTGCTGAAAGAAATTATGGGATAGGAGACAAGGAGCTTCTCGCAATCAAGCTGGCTTTTGAAGAGTGGAGTCCTTGGCTAGAAGGCGCACAACATCAAATAGTTGTGTACACCGATCACAAGAATCTGGAGTGCCTTCGACATGCTCAAAGACTCAACCACCGTCAAAGTAAGATGGTCGCTATTTTTCAACAGATTTGACTTCCTTCTGAAGTATCGTCCGGGCGAGAAAAACGCTGGGGCGGATGCCCTATCACAATCCTTCTCACCACAGGACGTGCCGGATGAACCCCGTCATATCATAGATCCCGAAAGAGTAGTCCTCGCAGCCACCCAACACAGTACCCACCAGGAAGATGGTGGTGGCCAGAAGTTTAAGGAAAAAGCTGTTGAAGTGGGCACACGATTCCCGTCTGGCAAGCCATCCAGGACAGAGTCATACCCTTGCCATGTTGCAAAGATACTACTGGTGGCCAACCATGAAGAAGGATGTACAAGAGTATGTGGGATCCTGGGCTGTTTGTGCCAAGCAAAAACCATCACCTGGGCATCCATGGGGTCTATTACAGCCTCTACCACCGTCGGAGAAACAATGGACACATATAGCCACTGACTTCGTAGTGGACCTACCGTCATCCAACGAGAATAACACCATATGGGTCATGGTTGACAGATTCTCTAAAATGGCACATTTTGTAGCGCTACCAGGATTACTCTCTGCTACTGAATTAGCAAAGCTCTTTATTAAACATATCTTTTGTCTTCATGGGATGTCTAAGCATATCCTATCCGACAGAGTAGTGCAATTTACTGCAAAATTTTGGAGAGCATTGTGTCAAAAATTTGATATCGCCTTGGACTTAACCTCTGCATACCATCCTCAGTCTAACGGTCAGACTGAGAAGACGAATAGAACGCTGAAGCAATTTCTGTGATCCTATGTCAATTCTAGACACAACGACTGAGCTGAAACTATTGCCTTGGGCAGAATTTGCCATCAATTCACATCCTGCTACCTCAACGGGGTCTTCCCCTTTCCAGACAACCGTTACCTCCTTTGCCAATTCCATTATCTGTTATCACTGGGGTTAGTGGACCCTTAGGCCGGCTGTGCAGATGAAGATTGGATGAGAAGAGAACTCCGCAGAGATGATAAGACCGGGAGGCAGCACAGAGCCGGGAGACCAAGCAGAAGCTTCGCCACTGGAAGCCTGCAATCCCCCCGGGAGGAGCCTGTGAGGACCTGGGCCGCTGGGACTTAGGAGCAGTCTCCCGGAGCAGAAGTCCAGCTGAGTGGAGAAGAATCAGAGGATCTGGACTGGCAGCAGGCAAAGAGAAACAGTATACAAACCAAAATCAAGAACCAGGAAGTCAGTCCGATGTCTGGGAAGCTGAAACTGAAGCAGAGGCTGGAACAGGCGAGAAAGCTGAATCAGGAGCACAGGACCAAGGACAGCAACAGTCACTCCTTAGAATGAACTCTGTTGCAAGGCAACGTCTTCAGTCAGACGCCGGGTTTAAATATCCTGCCGGCGTCTGAAGTCATCTCGGGAGCCGGCCTCGGTTTCACACCACTGCACCTCCAACTGCCTTCCCCTTGCATGCGCACGTGTCTAAGGGGGCGGAGCTCTGAAGCGGAGCTCAGCGGCGTCTCCCTCGTGGAGACACTGCTGCAGAGAGGGCCAAGAAGGCCTGAAAAATGCCGGACCCCGTCGCAGGATCCCAGGGCGGAGGAAGGTAAGGACCCGGTCGCAAGTCCAGCGACCGGGACCGCAACATTATCAGTAGCCTCTCCTGCTACTCAAGCTACCGCAGCAGAGTTAGCCCAACTCTGGAAACAGAAGAAGGAACTTCTTCTTAAGGCTGGACAAAAGGCAAAGAGAACCTATGATGCTCATCATCAAAAGGCACCACAGTTTCAGCCTGGAGACAAGGTCTGGTTAAGCACCAAGTATCTTCGACTTAAGCTTCCTTCAGCTAGATTTGCACCTCGTTATGTGGGACCCTTTGCCATCCTTCGGCAATTAGGAAACCTTACTTACAGTCTAAGACTGCCGCCATCCATGAGGACACACAATGCATTTCATGTATCTTTATTAAAGCCAGTGAAGCTCTCTGAATTCTCCAGGAGAGACCCAGAACCTATAAGTCTGGATGCTGAAGATGACATCGAATATGCCGTGGACAACATCCTTGATGTATGTAAAAAGGGCAAGACATGGGAGTATCTCATCTCATGGGAGAACTATGGTCCAGAAGAGAACTCCTGGGAACCACTGGCCAATATTACAGATAAAGAAATGATACATCAGTTCCATCTGGCACATCCACGCAAGCCCAGACCACCTGGAAGAGGTCTTGGAGGTGGCCCTTTGAAGGGGGGGTACTGTTGCACCCGCTCTTCCTTACCTCTTTTATTCCTTACTCTTCCTCCTTGGGCAAGATGGCTGCCTCCAGTGCCGAAGGCCTCGGTGTCTCCAGACTAGCATGGGCGTCCCAGTCTGCCATGCTCACTCCCGTGGCCTCCTAGGGCGCGCACGCACATCTCCTGCGCTCAAATACACGTCATGGCGGGAACTTCGTGGGCGTCCCCACCGTATGACGTCATTACCTCCAGGTATATCAAGCCTCCGATTTGCTACCACCATTGAATTAGCAAAGACTTCGGTTTAAGCTACTCTGACTGCTCTAAGCTGTACGCTTAGATGCTGCTTTCACTCCAAGGGCCTCGCTCCAAAGAAGCTCTAGACACCCGCTCCTCGGGGGTCTCTCGCTTCCAACTTCCCTCTACTAAGACAACCGCTCCTCAGGGGTCTTTCTCTCTTCTACATTTCAGGATATTGGACTTCAGGTACTCGCTCCTCGAAGGCCTATCTTCTAGTATCCTGCACCACGGACTGTCAGTCCTTCCATACTACCACCAGGAAGTCGCCTTCTTTCCTATGAGTACCTCTACGATCCGTTGCTCCAACTCCACCCACGGCATTGCCACAGATTGCAGCCTATGGCCAATCGTATACATCTGGGTGAGATTCTACATCTGGGCCTGTTGAACGTATTGGCACCTTGCGGATCTCAGTGCCTATTTTCCTGTCTACATCATCTATTTACAGCAGTACAATAAAGCTTCCATCTATTCTGTGTCTGTTCCTTGACGTTCAGCCTATCACTGTGGTTCCCCACGGGGAACCTCCCCGTGGGCGAAGTCATCACCGCAGTGACCAAGAATCCACAATGCCACAAACACAACAGACACTCAGCATCTGAAGTCTGTTACACACACGAGAGAGAGACACTCAGCACATGAGATCTGATATATACACAAAAGAGAGAGACATTCAGTAAATACAATCTGATACACACATGAGAGAGACACTCAGCACATGTAGTCTGTTACACACACGAGAGAGAGATGCTCAGCACCCACACTCTGACACACTTGAGAGTAAGACACTCAGCACCTGAGGTCTGATACACTGCACCCGCAGTCTGAAACACACACACACACACCAGAGAGCGAGAGACAGTCAGCACCTGATGTCTGATACACATATGAGAGAGAGATGCTCAGCACCCACAGTCTGATACACACATGAGAGAGAGATGCTCAGCACCCACAGGCTGACCCACATGAGAGAGACGCTCAGCACCCATGGTCTGATACACTTGAGAGAGATGCTCAGAACCCACAGTCTGATACACACATGAGAGAGAAGCTCAGCACCCACAGTCTGATACACATGAGAGATTGACACACATGATAAAGATACTCAGCACCTGAGGTCTGTTACAAACAGAAGAGAGAGTCAATCAGCACCCACAGTCTGAGTACACAAATGAGAAATAGGAATTCAAGATCTGATACACACATGAAACACTCAGCAACCAAGGTCTGATCCTGGGACTTGTAGTGGAGATTTCTGTGCAGAAAACACACTTCACATACACAAAACACATTTTGTGTGCTGAAACCTTGTTTATGCACTTAAAATTTGTTGTGTGCCAAAAGTAGCACAAATCATGTCTAAGAGATTCCACCCGTCCTCCCTCCCAGCCATGAAAATAGTATGCGTTAGGTATAGAAGGCAGTCCACGGAAGAGGTTGCTTTGTATGCTAAATCACCTGCTATCTATAGAGAACACCACTTATGGTAAACAAACTTGCTTTTTTTCCGTCGATAAATAGGCTGAATTAGTTATGCTTTCTGGGAATCCCAAGCTTAGGGTTCTTATGAAATTATTTGCTTCTATCTTTCTTTTTTTTTTTTTCCAACCTGGTCTCCTCATGGACAACTGTCAATTGTCTGCCATGTGTTTTAAGATTTCTCTGCCCACTGAACTGTCGGAGGCTGATAGCTGGTCCAGACAATAGTGGGACATGAAGGTATGAACAGGTGACCATGTTGCTGCTTTGCAAATGTCCTCGATTGGAACTTCATGAAGATGAGAATTGAAGAGGCAATTGCTCGCACTTGATGTACTCTTACTAGTCCCGTAAGTTGTGTGTAGAACTCGCGTTATAGCAGAACTGAAAACAGTGGGTTATCCAGTCAGATAAGGTTTTTTTTGGTTACTGCTGTTCCCAAGGCATTTGGATTAGAAGAGACAAATGGTTGAGAAGTGCGTCTGTGACACAGAGTTTAGCGTTTGTAGTATGCTAAAGCTCGTTTGCAGTCTAATGTGTATTTATTTATTTTTTATTTTAGTGTTTTTCTATACCGGCATTCGCGATATGGATCGCATCATGCTGGTTTACATTTAACAGGGGGTGAAAAAATGAAGATACAATAAAAACTTTAACAGGTGCAGAGCAACACTGAAATTACAATAAAACAGGGATGTTCAAAACTGGGAGTAGAAGAAAAAGGCGATAGGAATTTAACAGAGAGAGCAGTAAGTTACACTGGTCTAGTAATGTCTGACTGTGATTGTTGGAGAATTATGGTTTAGTTAGGGCCCGGAAAGGCTTGCTTAAACAACCACGTTTTGAGCCTTTTCCTGAATGTTGGAAGGCAAGGTTCCTGTCGCAGTTCTGGTGGGATGGAGTTCCATAGCAGTGGTCCTACTGTGGAGAAGGCCCGGTCTCTCAGGGTTATATGTTGGGAGGTTTTGGAGTGTGGTACTTGTAGATATTCTCTGTAAGCCTCTCTGATGGGTCTGGAGGAGGAATGTTTTCTGAGTGGTATTTGAAGGTTGAGGGGAGCAAGGCAGTGGATAGCTTTGTAGATGGTGGTGATGGACTTGTATATGATTCTGTAGTGAATTGGCAACCAATGTAAGTCTTTGAGGATGGGAGATATGTGGTCTCTTCTCCTCGTGTTTGTCAGTATTCTGGCTGACGTGTTTTGGACCATCTGAAGACGTTTGGTGTGAGATGAGGGGAGACCTAATAAGATAGAGTTACAGTAGTCTGTCTTAGAGAAGATTATTGCTTGTAGAACTGTTCTGTAATCATGAAAGTGAAAGAGTGGTTTTATTCTTTTTAGGACATGTAGTTTATGAAAACAGTCTTTAGTTGTTTGGTTAATAAATGATTTTAGGTTTAGCTGATTATCTATAATAACTCCTAAGTCTCTTACTTGTGAAATTTGCAGGTTGGCTGGTGGGTTCGTAGTGATATTACTGTTTTCCGGGGAAATGAGAAGGAATTCGCTTTTTGAAGAATTTAGTATTAAGTTTAGGCTAGTGAGGAGGCAGCTGATTTCTTGAAAACAGTGTTCCCAAAATTCTAGTGTTTTTGTGATGGATTCTTTAAGGGGGATCACGATCTGGACGTCGTCGGCATATAAGAAGTGTTTTAGGTTCAATTTGGTTAACAACTGGCAAAGTGGAAGAAGGTAAATGTTGAAGAGTGTGGGTGAAAGGGAGGAGCCCTGAGGAACTCCTAGTGAGGAAGGGTAATGGTGAGATTCTTTGTTGTGGATTTTGACCTTGAAGCCTCTGTTCCCTAGGAATGTTTTGAACCAGGCCAGAGCAGCTCCTGTAATGCCGATGTTAGTCAGCTGATTTTGTAGTATGGAGTGGTTAACGATATCAAATGCTGCAGAGAGGTCCAGTAGGATCAATAAGAAGGCCTGACCTTTATCGAGGCCCATGATGAGGTAGTCTGTCAGGGAGATGAGTAGGGATTCAGTACTTAATGCTTTTCGGAATCCATATTGAGTAGGGAACAGAATTTTGTGATCTTCAATGTAGCCCGCTAGTTGTGTGTTAACTAGTTTTTCCATGACCTTGGCAATGAATGGGAGGTTGGAGATTGGGCGGAAGCTGTTGGGATCCAAGTTTGGTTTCTTAAGGCGTGGTTTGATGGATGCCAGTTTAAGGTCGTTTGGATAGAAACCCTGGGATAATGAACAGTTAATGATGTCCACCAGAGTTTTGGTGATGGTGTCAGGAATTAGAAGTAGCAGTTTGGTCAGGATTTGGTCAAATGGATTTGAGGAAGGTTTCATTTTCTTCAAAACTGTTCAGATCTCTGAAGATGTGATGGGTTCGAAGGAGTGGAGATATGTGCTGGAAGGCGAACAAGCATTAGGAGTCAGCTGTTTTAGGAGGTTAGTGACTTTATTACTGAAGAAGAGGGCCAGCTCATCTGCTTTTGCTTGAGCTTGGATAAGAGATATGTCAGGAGCATTGATTTGAGTTAGGTTGGAAACGTATGCAAAAAGGGCTTTAGAGTCAAAAATGAGATCATGGATCTTATGTGCGTAGAAGTCCCTTTTTGTTTTTAATGTAGAGCTCTTGTATAAGTAGAGGGCAAGTTTGTAAGCAGAGAGGGTGGAGGGGGATGGTGCTTTGCGCCATTTGTTTTCTTTCTGTCATAGTCTGTGTTTGAGATTTCGAAGTTCATTAGTAAACCATGGCTGTCTTTTGGATGCGTTGTGTTTGAGTTTTTTTGTAGCAAGTGGACATAGTTTGTTTGCCACCGTTTCTGTTATGTTGGACCAGGAGTTGAGGGCTGAGTTGGGGGAGGAGACGTCTATGAGTGGGAGTTCTAAGGCTAGATATTTGCTGAGGTCGTCTGAGGAGCAAGCTTTCCTGTAGAGAAATGATGGTTGAGGGGAGTGTTTGTTGCTCGTTTGTGCCAGCGAGATGGTGGTGGAGATTAAAGCGTGGTGTGACCAGGGGACCTGCTTGCATGCTGGGTGTGCTGAGTGCGAGATACCCGAGTTCACAAAGATGAGGTCTAGGGTGTGACCCGCCTTGTGGGTAGGTTTGTTGATTATCTGTTTGAATCCCATGGCTGACATGGTGATTAGGAAAGCTTCGCAGCTGGTTGAGAGTCTGGGGTTGTCGACATGTAAGTTAAAATCTCCCAGGATTATAGCTGGGGAGTCCAGATTTAGATATGATGCTGTAATTTCAAGAATGGGTGAGGCATCAGATTCTAGAAGGCCTGGCGGGGCATAGACTAGGAGGATTTGGAGAAGGTCGGATTTGAAAAGGCCTGTTTCTAGTTTAGAAGATGATTTAACTGGATATTGTGATAATCTCAGATCTTTTTTAGCTGCTAGGAGAATACCCCCGCCCCTTTTTTTCTGTCAGGGGATAGAGAAAAAGTTGTAGGTCTGAGTGGGTAGTAGATTTATTAATGCTATGTCCATAGGTTTAAGCCATGTTTCGGTTATGGCGCAGAAGTCCGGGTTCGCTTCTAGAAGGTCATTGAGGATCAGCGATTTCTTGGTGAGGGATTGCGCGTTAAATAGTATCAGGAAGAATAGGGCAAAGCCTAGGATTTGGGTAATAGGTGAAATCAAGATGGGGATAAGGGATTTGTAGGTGTGTTGACGGGAAAGCATGGGTGATTTTCCTGAGAAGGGAGTATGGTGATGGAGAATTGGTATTGGGAGACCAAGAGGCATTTTGGCCTGTTGTGTCAGGAATGCTGGTTGATAGAATGATAAGTATGGACGCTGGAAGAGGGCTAGATGAATGCTGGGGACTGGTTGTATGAATGCTGGAGGCTGGTAGTATGGATGCTGGAGGCTGGCTGTAGGGATGCTGGAGGCTGGTACTATGGTTGCTGGAGGCTGGTTGTAGGGATGCTGGTGGCTGGTTGTATGAAGGCTGGAGGCTGGTTCTTGAAACACTGGTAGACCCAATATAAACAGTGGATTGGAATGTGAGTATAGGCATCTTTGAAATCCAGTGAACACAACCAATCGTTGGGTTGTATGATCTCTAGTATTGATTTTAGGTATGTAATTTTGAATTTTTCTCTGTGCAGTTATTTGTTAAGAGAACGAAGGTCCAAAATTGGATGTAAGCCTCCCATCTTTTTCAGGATAAGGAAGTATTGAGAGTAATAGCCTCTGTTGTACTGAGGTATTGGTATCCTGTGGATTGCGTTCTGTGCAAGAATATTCTGGGGCTCTTGGTTCAAGAGAGGTATCTATGATGAATCTCATGGTGGTGCCACTAAATGTGGAATGGGCGGGCATTGTTTGAAATCCCACTTGTATCTGTGGCAAGGGAGGTCAGCCAGTTTTTCGTGGACGTCCTCCCTGATAGCACTCACCCTGAGCCATGCCATTCTGTGTGCTAAAACAGATGCTGCCGAAGTGTGGGCTGAGGTGTTGAACATAAGAACATGCCATACTGGGTCAGACCAAGGGTCCATCAAGCCCAGTATCCTGCTTTCAATAGTGGCCAATCCAGGCCATAAGAACCTGGCAAGTACCCAAAAACTAAGTCTATATCATGCTACTGATACTAGTAATAGCAGTGGCTATTTTCTAAGTCAACTTAATTAATGGCAAGTAATGGACTTCTCCCTCCAAGAACTTATCCAATCCTTTTTTAAAGCCAGCTACACTAACTGCACTAACCTTGTAGACTAATCATAGGAGATTTCTCAGTCCCTCCTCGAGATTGTGTAATGGCTGTGGTGTCATTTCTTCTCTGGATTTGGACTTTATAAATGATTTGAACTTTTGTACACATTCGTAAAGGTATTGAGTGATGTAAAACTGGTGTTGCATTCGTGAACTGCGCATCGAGCTTTGGAATACCTTCCAACCGAAGTCTTCTAGGATTTTGTGGTCCTTTCCTGGTGGATTATTAGAATAGAGTCTGGACCTTCTTGCCTTCTTCACCGCAGAAGAACTTGGTCTGGTTGATTGACTATAGCTGGAAACCGGAAAGCGTTGACACCCGGTAGGGTGGGTGTCCTAAGTGAATGAAAACATAGCTTACCCTTGAATCATTCGAATTCCATGCGTAATGGCAGCCAAGGGTGGGATGTTGAGACCATCTGTCTACACTAAGGAAAACGAAATTATCAGGTAAGTAATTTCTCCATTTCCTAGCGTGTAGCAGATGGACTCAGGACCAATGGGATGTATAAAAGCTACTCCTGAACCAGGTGGGAGGCTGCCCGTGACCCACTTAGTACTGCCCTTGCAAATGCCGTGTCCTCCCGAGCCTGAACATCCAAGCGGTAGAAACTGGAAAAGGTGTGGATGGAGGACCATGTCGCCACCCTGCAAATCTCGGCGGGTGACAGCATTCTGGTTTCTGCCCAGGATACTGCCTGGGCTCTGGAAGAATGGGCCTTGACCTGTAGAGGCGGTGGTTTGCCTGCTTCTACGGAGGCCGCCTTGATGACTTCCTTGATCTAGCGATCTATGGTTGCCCGTGAGGCCGCTTCCCCTTGTCTCTTCTCGCTGTGAAGGACGAAAAGGTGGTCCATTTTTCGTACGGGTTCTGACATTTCCAGGTATCTGGACAGGAGTCTGCCTATATTGAGGTGGCGTAGACTACGAGCTTCTTCCAAATTCTTCAAGTCATCCAGCGATGGTAGCGAGATGGTTTGGTTAAGGTGGAAGTGTGACACCACTTTGGGAAGGAACGAAGGGACCGTGCGTAGCTGGATGGATCCCGGGGTGAGCCTGAGGAACGGTTCACGGCAGGACAGTGCTTGTAGTTCTGAAATGCGGCAGGCTGAACAAACCGCCAGCAGAAATGCTGTCTTTAACGTTAACAGACGGAGGGACAGACATCGGCGGGGCCTGAAGGAGGTTCCTGCTAGGAAAACCAGGACCAGGTTGAGATTCCAAAGAGGTACCGGCCACTTTAGTGGTGGGCGTATGTGTTTGACTCTTTTCAGGTAACGTGACACGTCCGGGTGAGAGGTAATGCTTTCGCACTCGCTCATGACAATGCGCCCTCATGACAATGCGCCACCTGTACTTTGATGGAATTGAGGGACAGCCCCTTCTGTAGCCCGTTCTGTAAGAATTCCAGGATCACGGGAACTTTAATTGAGCGTGGCTTGATGTCGTGGCCTTCGCACCAGGCTTCAAATACTCTCCAAATTCTTATGTACGTTAAGGATATGGAGAACTTGCGTGCTCGGAGTAGGGTGTCGATTACAGCCCCCGAGTATCCGCTCTTTCTCAGGCGAGCCCTTTCAATGGCTAGGCCGTAAGAGAGAATTGAGCTGGATCCTCGTGGAGGATCGGTCCTTGTTGAAACAGGTCTCTGTGTGGAGGCAGTGGCAGGGGGTTCCCTGCCAGTAGTCTTCTCATGTCTGCGTACCACGGTCTTCTTGGCCAGTCCGGGGCCACTAGAAATACTAGTCCCCTGTGTAGCTGTATCTTGTGAATGACTGCGCCCAATAGGGGCCACGGCGGGAAGGTGTATAATACGGTCCCCTGTGGCCAGGTCTGCACCAGGGCATCGATCCCCTGGGACTGAGGTTCCCGCCTGCAGTTGAAGTACCTGGGTACTTGGGCATTGGACCAGTTTGCCAGAAGGTCCATGTCCAGTGTCCCCCACCGGTTCACTATCAGTTGGAACGCTGTGGACAACAGCTTCCATTCTCCTGGGTCTAGACTTTCCCTGCTAAGGTAGTCCGCCGCGATGTTGTCTTTCCCGGCTATGTGGATGGCTGAGATCTCCTAGAGGTTTACTTCCGCCCACCCCATTAGGGGGTCTATTTCCAGACACACCTGCTGGCTTCTGGTTTCCCCCTGCCGGTTGATGTAGGCCACTGTTGTGGCGTTGTCCGACATTACTCTGACCGTTTGTCTCGAAGTCTGGGAGCAAATCGTAGACAGGCTAGTCTGACTGCCCGCGCTTCTAGGTGGTTGATGTTCCATCCCGACTCTTCTGCGTTCCACTGCCCTTGGGCGGTTAACTCCTCGCAGTGTGCTCCCCAACCTCGTAGGCTGGCATCTGTGGTGAGCAGGGTCCAGGTTGGGGAAGATAGCCTTGTTCCCCGGCTCAGGTGGCTGACCTGCAACTACCACCGTAGCTAGGTCCGGACTCTGCCCGGGAGTGATAGACGTACGGCGTAGTTCTGAGACAGTGGATTCCATCGTGATAGAAGTGAGCGCTGTAGGGGTCTCATGTGAGCTCGCGCCCATGACACTACTTCCAGTGTGGATGCCATCAGACTGAGGACTTGCAGGTAATCCCATGCTGTAGGACGAGGTTCGCTCAGCAGGATTTGTAACCGGTCCCACAGTTTTGATCTCCTTGTGGGAGTCAGGCTTACCTTGTCTTCTTTGGTGTTGAATCGGACTCCTAGGTATTCTAGAGACTGTGAGGGCTGTAGACAACTTTTGTTTGTGTTTACCACCCAACCTAGGCTCTCCAATAGAGTTTTGACTCTGTTGGTTGCTTGGCGGCTTTCCTCTGGAGATTTCGCCCTGATCAGCCAGTAGTCTACGTAAGGATGTACGAAGATTCCTTCCTTCCTCAGTGTTGCTGCCACCACCACTATGATCTTGGTGAACGTCCAAGGAGCTGTGGCTAACCCGAAGGGTAATGCCCGGAACTGGTAGTGACGGTCCAGGATTTTGAAGCGTAGATAGCGCTGGTGTTTCCTGATGAATTGGGATGTGTAGGTAGGCCTCCGAAAGATCCAGGGATGTGAGAAACTCTCCCGGTTGTATCGCCCTTATTACAGAGCATAGGGTTTCCATGCGGAAGTGAGGAATCCTCAGGTGGCGGTTGACCGACTTGAGGTCCAGGATGACCCTGAACGTCCCCTCTTTCTTGGGGACGATAAAATAAATGGAATAATGCCCAGTATTTATTTCTTGTGGAGGCACTGGGGTTATGGCCTTGAGGGCCAGTAGTCTGGTCAGAGTAGCTTCCCCTGCCGCCCTCTTGGAGAGGTCATGGCAGGGGGACTCCACGAACATGTCCGGAGGGGTTCACAGGAAATCCAGGTAGTACCCCTCCCGAATGATGGCTATGACTCACTTGTCTGAAGTTATCTTGACCCATCTGAGGTAGAATCGGGCTAATCTGCCCCCTATGGCTTCTTCCCTTGGACGGTCGGCTGAATCTCATTGTGGGGTATGGCTGGGGCCTGTACCCGAGCTGGTTCCCCTCTTGTTGTGCTTGTTCCGAAAGGACTGGTTCCTGCCCGCCGGGAGGGGCGCTTGATAGTTGATTCTGTATGGATTGAAGCGCTGTGAACTTCTGCCCCTGGAGGACCGAGGAAAGGGTCGCTGGTTTCTCTTAGTCCTGTCCTCCGGTAGGCACGGCAATGGGGACTCGCCCCATTTGTTGGCCAGTTTCTCTAGCTCGCTGCCGAACAGAAGGGATCCTTTGAAGGGCATCCTTGTGAGGCGAGTTTTGGAAGATGCGTCGGCTGACCAGCTTCGAAGCCAGAGTTGTCTCCTGGCCGCCACCGCAGATGACACTCCTCTGGCCGCTGTGCGCACCAGATCGGAAGCAGCGTCCGCAAGGAATGATATTGCTGGTTCCAAGGCCTCTCCCTGGGTGTTGCTCCTGGTATGAGATAAGCAGGCACATGTCACTACGGTGCAACAGGCCGCTATTGTAGGGACATAGCAGCTACGTCAAAAGACTGTTTAAGGATGGATTCCAGGCGCCGGTCATGAGCATCTTTGAGCGCTGCTCCTCCCTCCACTGGGATAGTAGTGCGCTTCGAGACCGCGCAGACCATGGCATCCACTCTTGGGCATGTCAGAAGGTCTTTGGCCGCCGGGTCCAGGGGGTACTTGGCCGCCATGGCTCGTCACCCTTTGAATGTGGACTCTGGAGCACTCCATTACAGGTCAATTAGCTGCTGGACGGTTTGTAACAGAGGGAAATGGCGGGAGGTCTGTCGGAGGCCCTCTAGCAGGGGGTTTGGCTTAGGCTCCCCCGAAGCACCTGCGCCCGGGATACCGAGCTACTTCAAGCTGTGGATGACTAGGTCAGGCAGCTCGTCCTTGGTGAAGAAGCGTCTCATGGTTCGGTGAGGCTCTGTCCCCGGGGGGAGTTCCCCCCTCTTCTAGGGGCTCTGCTTCCTCTTCAGAGTTGTCCGTGTCCCCATAGGTGGGGCTTCTGGGCGGTGGAAACCTTTGTCTAGGCCTCGAGGGGCCTGGTGCACAAAGGTTTTCTGGCGGAAGATGTGGATGATCAGCCGGAGGTTCCATTTGCATGTGAACAAAAGTGTGTAGCCTTTTGAAGAACTCCACCCATGAGATAGACCCTGGATCCAAGCTAAGGGGTGTTGACTCCCTGGGGGTCCCCGTCTGTGGGGGTGTCCCGCTGGGATTTACTAGATCCGGAATACCCACTGAGGAGCTATTACTCGGCCCTGGGTGGGACTGGCCCTGGGTTGGATCTCCCAGGGCCTCCCCGCAGTGAGCGCACACGGCGTTGGCCTCCTCGCTTTGTGCAGCTCTGATATGGCACGCTGGGCAGAGGCCTTGAGCCTTTATCTCAGTTTCCGGTGGTGCCATGGCTATCGGCGCGTAAACTCTTATGCGCTGCGGTGCGTCTAAGATGTGCGTGTTGGTTGTGCGTGCAGTTGTGCACCCAAGTCATGGTTATGCGCTTAGCCAGGTAGGCGGATATATCTTGTGCGCACAAGGATTATGTGCGTGTAACTTTATGTGCACATGTAACTTGTGCGCCTAGCGAGATTGGAGCGCTCGGTCGACGAACGGAGCGGCGAATAGGGACAAGATGGTGACGGCGACCACGCGGGCAGTATGGCGACCACCTCGGAAGGTCTCCACGTGGGAAGACCATTTGAACTAGCCGCGGATCAACCCGGCGGCACTGCTCCTGGTCGGCGACCTGTGCGACTCCTCGAACCTTGGAGACCGGAGTCAACGCTAAAGATTTCTACCTTACCTTGTCTTTGGCGCTTCCCAGTTTCGTTCTGGGCAGTCTCAGGCTGCGGAGGGAGAGGGCAAATACCTTCACTGCCACGCTCGAGGGTGCACCCGCTGCCTCTCAGCCACGCCCGGGATCAGGGGCTAGGTCCTCGCCGCGATTCGGCCGCTGGACCGAGGCTCACTTCCGAGGGACCACGGAAATCACCTCGGGAAATCTCAACTGGGGGAGGGACCTGAGGGTATCACCGCAGAAGAGCAGGGCTAGTCTTCAGAGGTAGGATTTTCTTCAATTTTGGGTTTTCTTCGTGGATTTGGTTCTAACGCTGTGAGAGCGTGCAGATAGTCCCCAACTGCTATGGAGACGGAAAATACTGAAGAGCTGCACTTCCTGCAGGGGTATATGGTACTAGGGGCTGACGTCAGATTGAAATCTGATCAGTCTCCAACTGCTATCAGGAGTACACTATACCCATTGGTCCTGAGTCCATCTGCTACACACGAGGAAATGGATGATTTTAATGATAGGTTACAAATGTTTACTAATAGGTCTGAAATTTCATTTTTTAGTTCTTTCAGAACTCTGGGGTGTATACCATCCGGTCCGGGTGATTTACTACTCTTCAGTTTGTCAATCAGGTCTACCACATCTTCTAGGTTCACTGTGATTTGATTCAGTCCATCTGAATCATTACCCATGAAAACCTTCTCCATTATGGGTCCCTTCCCAACATCCTCTTCAGTAAACACTGAAGCAAAGAAATCATTTAATCTTTCTGCGTTGGCCTTATCTTCTCTAAGTGCCCCTTTAACCCCTCGATCATCTAACAGTCCAATAGTCTCGCAGCTGTATTTGGAATAATTTTTAATGGGCATATAATTTATTTGGGAAAACCAATTAGTAGGGAGTTGCAATAGTCCATACTTGAAAATAATAATGATTGCAGTATGAATCAAAAGTCATTTGGTTCAAGATAAGGTTTTACGTGTCGGAGAAGTTTTAGCCCCCACTGCTCACTCTCGCCAGAATCCCACCATTCACTCTCTTCTCCTCTTATCCCAACTCCCCCCCGTGCCCATGCTCACAACCCTCCTCCTTCAGACTGTCATTCACTCTCACCCCAACTCCCTCCCCAGACCCCATCACCTGGCTCCCAACCCTTCTCCCCCATCCTTCATTGCTCACTCTCATTCTCCATTCCCCACTTGGCACTCTCTCCCCTTCCCCAGCCTCCATTGCTCATTCTTTAACTCCTGCCTTCCTCAGCCTCTATTGTTTACACTCTCACTCCTGCCCCCACTGCTTATTCTCTTCGCCACCCCCCTTGTTCACTCTTACCTCACACCTCCTTCCCCACCATTCACTGCTCACTCTCACCCACCGTCCACCCCAATCCCATTTCTCACTCACACATCCCTCTGATCCTAGTCCTCTCTGCTCATTCTCCATCACCTCCCCCCAATTATTCACTCTTTTTCCCCTATAACATTCCTGCCATCTCCTGACTGTTCCATGTGGCTCTCAGTCCCTCTGAGTTGCACAGTACCTGCTACTATCATGCATCTCTGTGATCACAGCATGAATGACATGGGGGTGTGGGTACTAGTCAGCTCAAATCTCCTTAAAGCCACACAGATTCCAGAGTCAGCAATAAAATGCTGCCACATACTGTGTTCCTCTCTCCTCCCCAGAAAAGCTGCAATGAGTATAGATCCAGAGCCTGGGTCAGAGTTTGAAATATACATTGCTCTATGATGTCTTTCTACCTCCCCAATCACAGATTTGCATCATCAAATAAACAGGATGGTCTCATGGCTGAACAACTGGAGGTAGGGCTGACAGCTTATTTTGTTCCTCATTGAAGTGCTAAAAAGTGTAATACAAAAATCCAAATACATAAATAAATAAATAAAATGACGTCCGACATCTACAAACTTCATAAGATTCAATTCACTTATCTTGCCTCTTATCAACTTTATGTTTTATTCCAGATAAATTTTCCTCATTCTGAGACATAGTAGATATCCCAGAATATTCGAATCACATCTGAAGTGGTGTCCCAATTAGTGCCCTTGCACCTTTCAAGTAAAAGATCCTCCTTTATAACCCCAAGGAAGATGCCACAGCACCTCACTGCAATACCACATTTTTGCTGTACTCTGGGGGATCCTCTCCCTCCCACCTTGTTCTCAGGGAGGAGAGACCAGGAAGTGACATGCAGCCCTCACCAGATACATCCGTGCCTGTCTTCTCCGTGTCAACTGGCAGCTTGTGCTCCGACAGACGGTTCTTGACAATCAGAGCAAGCATCTTATGTTGGGAGCTAGAGTTATCACAGCAGTTCTCCAAAAGTGAATAGATATCACAGCTAACAAGCTGCTCTGCCAGGGTCTTGTGATTATTAATCAGCATGCTCACCACCAGGAGGCCATTCTGTACTGCAGAAGAACAGCTGGAGAGGAGAGACACAGGACAAGATTATTAACACACAAACTGCATAATGGAGGAGCACCAGAGAGGGAGATACATGGAGCAGATCAGTAACCCCACTACCCCTACACAGACTGCAAGAGATCACTGTGTATCACAGAAAAGTAGCTAGAGGGGAGAGACACAGGACAAGATTAGTAACACACACACACACACACACACACACACTCTATTCTATGGAGGAGCCCCTGGGAGGGAGATGCATGGAGCAGATCAGTAACCCCACTACCCCTACACACACTGCAAGAGATCACTGTGTATCACAGAAAAGTAGCTAGAGGGGAGAGACACAGGACAAGATTAGTAGCACACACACACACACACACACACTCTATTCTATGGAGGAGCCCCTGGGAGGGAGATGCATGGAGCAGATCAGTAACCCCACTACCCCAACACAGACTGCAAGAGATCACTGTGTATCACAGAAAAGTAGCTAGAGGGGAGAGACACAGGACAAGATTAGTAGCACACACACACACACACACACACACACACACACACACACACACACACACACACACACACACACACACACACACTCTATTCTATGGAGGAGCCCCTGGGAGGGAGATACATGGGAGCAGATCAGTAATCCCACTACCCCAACACAGACTGCAAGAGATCAGTGTGTATCACAGAAAAGTAGCTAGAGGGGAGAGACACAGGACAAGATTAGTAGCACACACACACACACACACACACACACACACACTCTATTCTATGGAGGAGCCCCTGGGAGGGAGATGCATGGAGCAGATCAGTAACCCCACTACCCCTACACAGACTGCAAGAGATCACTGTGTATCACAGAAAAACAGCGAGAGGGGAGAGACACAGGACAAGATTAGTAACACACACACACACACACTCTATTCTATGGAGGAGCCCCTGGGAGGGAGATACATGGGAGCAGATCAGTAACCCCACTACCCCAACACAGACTGCAAGAGATCAGTGTGTATCACAGAAAAGTAGCTAGAGGGGAGAGACACAGGACAAGATTAGTAGCACACACACACACACACACACACACTCTATTCTATGGAGGAGCCCCTGGGAGGGAGATACATGGGAGCAGATCAGTAACCCCACCACCCCTACACACACTGCAAGAGATCAGTGTGTATCACAGAAAAGTAGCTAGAGGGGAGAGACACAGGACAAGATTAGTAACACACACACACACACACACACTCACACTCTATTCTATGGAGGAGCCCCTGGGAGGGAGATACATGGGAGCAGATCAGTAACCCCAATACCCCAACACAGACTGCAAGAGATCAGTGTGCATCACAGAAAAGTAGCTAGAGGGGAGAGACACAGGACAAGATTAGTAACACACACACACACACACACACACACACACTCTATTCTATGGAGGAGCCCCTGGGAGGGAGATACATGGGAGCAGATCAGTAACCCCACTACCCCAACACAGACTGCAAGAGATCAGTGTGCATCACAGAAAAGTAGCTAGAGGGGAGAGACACAGGACAAGATTAGTAACACACACACACACACACACACACTCACACTCTATTCTATGGAGGAGCCCCTGGGAGAGAGATACATGGGAGCAGATCAGTAACCCCACTACCCCAACACAGACTGCAAGAGATCAGTGTGCATCACAGAAAAGTAGCTAGAGGGGAGAGACACAGGACAAGATTAGTAACACACACACACACACACACACTCACACTCTATTCTATGGAGGAGCCCCTGGGAGGGAGATACATGGGAGCAGATCAGTAACCCCACTACCCCAACACAGACTGCAAGAGATCAGTGTGCATCACAGAAAAGTAGCTAGAGGGGAGAGACACAGGACAAGATTAGTAACACACACACACACACACACACACACACACTCTATTCTATGGAGGAGCCCCTGGGAGGGAGATACATGGGAGCAGATCAGTAACCCCACTACCCCAACACAGACTGCAAGAGATCAGTGTGCATCACAGAAAAGTAGCTAGAGGGGAGAGACACAGGACAAGATTAGTAACACACACACACACACACACACTCACACTCTATTCTATGGAGGAGCCCCTGGGAGGGAGATACATGGGAGCAGATCAGTAACCCCACTACCCCAACACAGACTGCAAGAGATCAGTGTGCATCACAGAAAAGTAGCTAGAGGGGAGAGACACAGGACAAGATTAGTAGCACACACACACACACACACACACACACACACTCTATTCTATGGAGGAGCCCCTGGGAGGGAGATACATGGGAGCAGATCAGTAACCCCACTACCCCTACACACACTGCAAGAGATCAGTGTGCATCACAGAAAAGTAGCTAGAGGGGAGAGACACAGGACAAGATTAGTAGCACACACACACACACACACACACACACACACTCTATTCTATGGAGGAGCCCCTGGGAGGGAGATACATGGGAGCAGATCAGTAACCCCACTACCCCTACACACACTGCAAGAGATCAGTGTGCATCACAGAAAAGTAGCTAGAGGGGAGAGACACAGGACAAGATTAGTAGCACACACACACACACACACTCTATTCTATGGAGGAGCCCCTGGGAGGGAGATACATGGGAGCAGATCAGTAACCCCACCACCCCTACACACACTGCAAGAGATCACTGTGTATCACAGAAAAACAGCTAGAGGGGAGAGACACAGGACAAGATTAGTAGCACACACACACACACACACACACACACACACTCTATTCTATGGAGGAGCCCCTGGGAGGGAGATGCATGGAGCAGATCAGTAACCCCACTACCCCAACACAGACTGCAAGAGATCACTGTGTATTGCATGGAAGCACCAGGGGTAAAATAATTTTCCTCACACAGTCACCTGCTTGTGTCATGAAACATTAGCAGATGGTTCATCTCCCCAGAAAATAAGCAGGAAAGGATCAGGAATGGAAGAGGAATATCACAAGCAGCGCTGATGTTGGAACGGTGTTTGTTGTAGGTTAACCAGAAGCACAGGCACAGCAGTCAGGAGTCTGTACAGCAGAAGCCTTTCTCTAACACTGAGGTTACACATTACAGAGCTGCCCTTACCCAGGGGTGCTCAGCATCTTCTCAATGGCTGCTGGGATGGTGCAGAGGAGGTTATCCGAGCCCTTGCTAGCAGCTGAGCCAATGCTGGCAAAAATCTCCTGAATCATTTGAGTGTCTGAATGATTGAGGGCGTTGGGCCTGCTGCAACCATGCAGCTCGAAATTGCCAACTCTAGTTAACACCTTCAGCACCTGAGAGAGAGGAAGAAAACCACCGTGTCAAAGGTCATCCGAGAGGCTGTGTCAATGAACCCCCAGTGCTCAGAACGAATTCCCTGTCTCTTCCTTCCTCTCCCCATAACGTTCCTGCATATGATTGTCCCAAATACAAGTGCATGAGCTTTAACCAACAGCCCCAGTACAGTCCCTCTATGTGCATAAGAACAGGAAAGAGGAAATACCAGGGAATGTGCTGTCACCCTGCTATCTCTACATCCTCAAAGACAGTGCTCCTGAGCCCCAGAGATGTCTATTGCAATCTGTGTCTTCACTGATGATCTTATGCTAAGCACTACTGCCATACCATGTGAAGATCAGACTTACCGCCAGGCCAGCCTGCTGCAGCAAGAGGGACATGGAGTGCTCCTGCATGCAGGCCAGCACCGCCCGCACGCCTCCCTCGGTGGCAAAGAGAACCTTCCAGTTGTACCTGGACATCAGAATGTAGACTGCACGCAAAGTCATCACCAGCAGCATCTTCTCCTTCATCTGACTGGTGAGCAGCTCCACCAGCATCTTCACCACCTTATCCCTAGGAACCCCAACCACAAATCAGAGACTCCTCTTTCTGTAACAGCCTTCTCACAACATTTATTTCATCACCCATATTATAACTTCATTGCTGTATGGCCCGTCACGTCTTTTGCCAGTGTTTATTGTATTTAAATACAATAAATACACGCAGCAGCCTTCCTTCCATAATGCTTCACAGCCATGAGTTACACAGCAAGTTTTTTAGGGTTGTAGTATCTGCTGCTCTGTACAGGTAACCCCCAAGCTTTCTATTAAAAGTAGTAGCAACTGCAACTCCATGCAGGCCACCTTCACATAGAAATGTAAGGTTTAGGTACAATAGAAAAGTTATTCCATTTCTTCTTTTCCGTTCTCTAGTCAGCGGGGATCCTCTGTGCTTTACTCATGCCTTTGTGAGGATCCCCGCTGGCTAGAGAACGGAAAAGAAGAAATGGGGTAACTTTTCTATTACACATCAGCGCTACTTTTCTGCTTGGAGGCAACCTGCACGGAGCAAAACCTGATGGGCAGACTGGATGGAGACTGTAGAACGAGTAGAGACTAAAAGCGTGAACTAACCTGGCAGAGAGTCCGCTGTCCGTTTTGATGAGGCGTAGCTCAGAGCCTTGCACTGCCTCCAAGAGTCTGATGATCAGTCCAAGTCCAGCCAACTGCAGCTCGACACCCGAGCTGGACGTTCGCACCAGATCAACAAGCTTCACCAGAGAATTCCCTGTTCCCTTTATACCAGAGATTACTGTTGAATACACCAATCATGTAAAACGTTTAACATCAGCACATTCATTTTTCAGTAGACAAATCAATGCAACTGTCTCATTACTAATTCTGCAACTCAGCCACAAACCAACATACTGAACCAATCAATTACCAACTGGACTTCCCAAACTTTTACCAATGTGATCCAAAACAACAAACAAGTTAGTGAGAGGTCCCTCCAAAAATCACACCCTTCACAACCACCACCCCCCCCCCCCCTTCAGTTAATCCCTTCTCTTGATCTCCTGTTTTACAATCTCCAGGTCCTCTCACCTCCAGCTCATCCCCCCAGCCTCTTCTCTCTTCCCTTCTCCCAGCAATGCAACAAATGTTGGCAAAAAGCACCAACTGGACAATTCAGTCTGCCCCACTCTGTTACCAACACCGCTAAGGAGACATGCTTCATCCATTTTATCTCACCCCCCCAGCCTATCCCCTTCTGCTCTCCATCCCCAGTCTCTTCTCATTCCCTTCTCTCATAAAGTCTGAACAACTTCCTGGAGAAGTCCATTAACTGCTAGTAATCAAGTTGACTTAGAGAATGGCCTCTGCTACTACTGGTATCAGTAGCATGGGATCTTCTTAGTGCTTGGGTAATTGCCAGGTTCTTGTGGCCTGGTTTGGCCTCTGTTGGAGACAGGATGCTGGGCTTGATGGACCCTTGGTCTGACCCAGTTGATCCTGTGGCATCCCTTGTCACATTCTCTCACTACCTCTACCCCACCCCATCTCCAGCTGATCCCCCCTCTTGAACATAACCTTTACAGCTGACCCCACTTCTGAAACTCCCACACTCAGTCCATTCCCTTCTCAAACTCTTTCTGCAGCTGTCGTCTCACCGCAAACCCTTTCACCCCCAAAACATTAGCCTGGATTATGTTTGGGCCTCAGGCCAGTGGTGGATAACAATCTCTTTCTTTTGGGCAGGTTCAATGGTAGAGCATCTGATCCAGCAACCCAGCCACCACCTTCGCCTCATGGTGGGTCTCGGCCCCTGCTCGCACCTCTTACCACAGAGGGCAGGGCACTGAGCACGCGGTCCCTCACAAGCCCTGGGTGACTTTGCCTGAAGAGCACGGCTGCTTCAGGCTCTCACCACCCCAATTAGGATCAGGGTCCACACTTTGGGAAGACCTGAATTAATATATCCAACAGCAATCACAATTGTCCAGTACACCTATACTGCATAACTATATATATATATATATATATATATATATATATATATATAAAACTATATAAGGCCTATACTGATTTCACTACACTGGCTTCCAATTAAAGCCCGAATTGAACACAAACCCATGACCATCATACATAAATTACTAAACAATGAACATCAAAATCAAATTGGTCTAAACATATCCCCCCAGAACTCCCAAAGAAACTTACGTTCAAACAACACAGGCCGCTTAACAGTCCTCCCCATCAAAGATGCTCACTTGACAACAGCCAGAGAAAGAGCTTTTTCCATCGCCTGCCCTAAAATATGGAACTCCCTCCCAAAAGATTTGAGAACCCAACCTAACCTCAAAACTTTCAAAAAAGATCTAAAAACGTGGCTGTTTTACAAAGTCTACATTGACAATCAAACTTCACAACATCCTAACACCCAACGGAAATCCCAAATGAATCCACAAAATAACTTGTCTCCAACCAGCACCAAGCAAACCCTTCTCACTTAAAATGATTTTTTCTGGTCTATAAATTTTAACTTTTGTTTATAACTTGCATCCTGTTATACCTTAAGTCACAATTGTTAAGAAAATACACTTTGACTCTTGTAAACCGTTGTGATGGCTTCACCGAATGACGGTATATAAAACTCAACAAATAAATAAATAAAATAAATACACACCAGTTGACATACTGGAAAGGAAGTGATTGAGTTATTTTGCCTGACTGGTAAATGATCAACCGGGTGAATTTTGTGGCATTTTTGTTTGTGTGTATGGGGGGAGTGGATAAAGTAAACATGGGACACTCCATGAAATTGCTATGAAGCACATTTAAACAAACTGGAGAAGATATTTGTTCACTGAATGCAGACTTAAGTTCTGGAATTTATTACTGGAGGATGTGATTAAGGTAGTTAGCGTAGCTGGGATTAAAAAAGGATTTGGGCAAGTTCCTGGAGAAGTCCATAAACTATTACTAAGCATGTAGCTTTAATAAATAACCACTGTTTATCACTGCATGATGGCAGCATAGGATCTATTTAATGTTTGGGATCTTGCCAGGTATTTGTGACCTGGATTGGCCGCTGTTGGAAACAGGATGCTGGGCTTCATGGACCCTCGGTCTGACCCAGTATGGTAGTTTTTATGTAAGCTCTGGAGGCACTTGAAACAGGGAATAAAGTTGAAGGAGGGAGTTTGCAGCAGTATCTTACAGCAGATGGCAGAGGCACCCAGAAGAAAATCACACAAATTCTGACTGGGGACTCCACAGTGAGGGATACAGAGCTGAGAAATAACCTTCCCTGTACGTACCCAGATCAGGCCAGACTCCTGGGTTTTGCCTCCCTTCCAGCAGATGGAGACAGAGAAGTTTGACTGACACTGTCACTTAACCTGGTGTGCCACTTGCAGTCCCCCAGTATTTCTGACTGCAAATACTGCAATCTGAGAAGAATTAAAAAAAAATAAAAAGAATAGTGTTAGAGTTAATTTCTATCTAGCCCTCCTGGTGGGGCCATCCTTCCAGGTGGAGGAGCTGCTGAGCGGGAGGGGTTGGAAACCCCTGGCTCTGCCTGGATCCTTCACCCGCTGAGGAGTAGATAACTGGTGGGGCCAGTTCCCTCTCCTCCCTCCCCCCCTCCCTCAGGTAGACAGCCGGAGCCTGCAGCCTCTCCATTGGTTTGCCCGTGCTGCTTGTGCCAGTCGGGTACTTTTCCTTTCGCGGCGTTCCGTGGGTCGTCAGGTACGCTGGAGGTCAGCCGTCAGCTCCGGGGTTCACTTGTAAAAAAAAAAGAAGATAGGCTCCTGAGGTTCTTCTGCCGCCATGCCTCGCGGCGGGCAGTGTGCGGCGGCAGTGGGGGGACACACCCGCGTCTCTCCCTTGCCAGCACTTGCTCCCGCTGCATCTCCAGAGGGGAAAGCAGATCGGGGAGCACACAGAGGGCCACAGATAGGCAGCAATCCTCCCCGATTACCGTGGGGGAAGCCGAACAGCCGGACAGTGCCTTCCTAATTTTGGCAGGAACAGCGGCCATTTTCTCTACCTTTGCTGCCGCGTCTGACAGGGCTTGCAGGGATGCTGCCCTGCCCCCACCGCTGTCGACGGCTGATCGAAGGCCCACAGAGCCCCAGGGGCTGAGGAGGAAGACCTCCTGCAGCAGGGTCCACAAGAATCTGGGGATTTCCCCCAGATTTCATTCTGCTAACGCATAAAGCTTTTTTGGCAAAAAGGGCAGCTAGATGTCACCATTCCAAGCCACTGGACCTGCAGGAGCCAGCTGAGGCCAAGAGACTGCGTTTCTCTCGATCTGGCGGAGCAACCAGAGTTCGGAGAGTGTTGGCTTCTCAGTTGATCCAGGGGAAGGCCGATGATAGCTCAGATTCCCTGGTGGCAGATCCATCCAGGGTAGATCCTCTTTTGGACGGCGTGGACCCAGATGAGGCACAGGATCAAGCTCCCTAGGTGGAGGAGGATGATCCGAAAGTAGTCCGCCTTTTCCGTTGGGAGGAACTGTGGCCCTTAATACCATGTGCTCTTAATGAACTAGGTATTAAACAGCCCCAAGCAGATTCAGAACACAAGGGAATGGATCTAGTCATGCAGTGCCTGAGGGGGCCGACCAAAACGTTTCCTTTCCACAAGTCAGTGAAGGAGTTAGTACTTCGGGAGTGGGAAACTCCAGATACAGGCTTGAAGGTTGGCAGAGCGATGGAGAAGTTGAAGGAGTTAATAAACACGTGCATAAAGGTGAACCAGTAGATATAGTATACTTGGATTTTCAGAAGGCGTTTGACAAAGTTCCTCATGAGAGGCTTCTAGGAAAAGTAAAAAGTCATGGGATAGGTGGCGATGTACTTTCGTGGATTGCAAACTGGCTAAAAGACAGGAAACAGAGAGTAGGATTAAATGGGCAATTTTCTCAGTGGAAGGGAGTGGGCAGTGGAGTGCCTCAGGGATCTGTATTGGGACCCTTACTTTCAATATATTTATAAATGATCTGGAAAGAAAGACGACGAGTGAGATCAAATTTGCAGATGACACAAAATTGTTCAGAGTAGTTAAATCACAAGCAGATTGTGATAAATTGCAGGAAGACCTTGTAAGACTGGAAAATTGGGCATCCAAATGGCAGATGAAATTTAATGTGGATAAGTGCAAGGTGATGCATATAGGGAAAAATAACCCATGCTATAATTACATGATGTTGGGTTCCATATTAGGTGCTACAACCCAAGAAAGAGATCTAGGCGTCATAGTGGATAACACATTGAAATCGTCGGTTCAGTGTGCTGCGGCAGTCAAAAAAGCAAACAGGATGTTGGGAATTATTAGAAAGGGAATGGTGAATAAAACGGAAAATGTCATAATGCCTCTGCATCGCTCCATGGTGAGGCCACACCTTGAATACTGTGTACAATTCTGGTCACCGCATCTCAAAAAAGATATAATTGTGATGGAGAAGGTACAGAGAAGGGCTACCAAAATAATAAAGGGGATGGAACAGCTCCCCTATGAGGAAAGACTAAAGAGGTTAGGACTTTTCAGCTTGGAGAAGAGACGGCTGAGGGGGGATATGATAGAGGTGTTTAAAATCATGAGAGGTCTAGAACGGGTAGATGTGAATCGGTTATTTACTCTTTCGGATAGTAGAAAGACTAGGGGGCACTCCATGAAGTTAGCATGGGGCACATTTAAAACTAATCGGAGAAAATTCTCTCTCACTCAACGCACAATTAAACTCTGGAATTTGTTGCCAGAGGATGTGGTTAGTGCAGTTAGTGTAGCTGTGTTTAAAAAAGGTTTGGATAAGTTCTTGGAGGAGAAGTCCATTACCTGCTATTAATTAAGTTGACTTAGAAAATAGCCACTGCTATTACTAGCAACGGTAACAGGGAATAGACTTAGTTTTTGGGTACTTGCCAGGTTCTTATGGCTTGGATTGGCCACTGTTGGAAACAGGATGCTGGGCTTGATGGACCCTTGGTCTGACCCAGTATGGCAGGTTCTTAAGCGGGACTCTCGCAGTCCCACCCAGTTTAGGGAAGCTTTGGTACATCCCAGGAGTCTGGACTGATCTAGGTATGGACAGGGAAAGGAAAATTGGTTCTTATCTGTTAATTTTTGTTCCTGTAGTACCACAGATCAGTCCAGAGACCCACCCGGGTTTGGAGAGTCCGCGCGATCTGTGCTATTTGTATATAATCTGAAGTATTTTCAATTTAATTTTTTGGCTCAGGTGATGGCTGTACATGCTGTTTTTATTTGGTTGTAAGGCTCGTTCAGATTTAGAGAGTTTTCTCCTCCTCCCCCTGCTTGTTCGGCAGAAGAAGTGGAATAGGTTACTTTGAGTTTTGGTATTATTTTCCATCTTGGCTTGGGTACAGGTCAATACTGATGGACTTACATACCAGGTTAAGTTACAGTACATAAGAACATGCCCTGCTGGGTCAGACCAAGGGTCCACCAAGCCCAGCATCCTGTTTCCAACAGTGGCCAATCCAGGCCATAAGAACCTGGCAAGTACCCAAAAACTAAGTCTATTCCATGTAACCATTGCTAATGGCAGGGGATATTCTCTAAGTGAACTTAATAGCAGGTAATGGACTTCTCCTCCAAGAACTTATCCAATCCTTTTTTAAACACAGCTATACTAACTGCACTAACTACGTTTAGGCACTATGGAAGACATGCTTTTTGCACCATGGGACGCAAATATTTGACCCCTTGTAAAAAAAAATGCACCACATCCGGATGTGCTGCCAGGGACACACCGTGCCTCTTGCCCCTAAGGCATCCCAAGGCAGCCATCTGGACCCATAACGAGTTGAAAGCCAAGCCTTTTACCAACCCTTGCTGCAAAAAGGACAAAATGTGAGCCACCGATGCTTGAAAAGGATCCACGCTTTGTTCCTTGCACCAAATCTCGAACACCTTCCACACCCAGAGAGTTGTAACAGAATGGTAACAACGTCCTCCAGATACCCCTTTTCTCTCAGGTGCTTTCTCTCAAAAGCCAAGCCACGAGAGAGAGAAGCCGCCTGATCCAAAAATATAGGACCCTGGTGGAGCAGGTTGTGAAGATGAGCCAGAAATAGCGGGCCGTCCACTGCGAGATTGACTAAATCCACGAACCATGGCCATCAAGGCCATTCCGGTGCCACCAGAACCGACTTGCCCAGGATGAAGCTCTATCCTTCGCAAAACTTTGCCCACCAGCGGCCATGGCGGGAACACATATAGGAAATTCCCTGTGGCCACGGGAGGACCAAGTCATCGACTCCTTCTGCCCCGTGCTCTCTCCTTCGACTGAAGAACATCGGAGCCTTGGCATTCTTCTGCACTGCCTGAGATCCATACACGGTACGCACGCACCACCTGCAACTAATTAGTAACATGGCTTCCTCTGACAACTTCCACTCCCCGGGTTCCAACTGTTGGCGACTGAGGAAATCCACCTGGACATTGTCCAACCCCACTATGTGGGAAGCTGTCAGCATCTCCAGGTGGCGCTCAGCCCGGTGGACTAACTCTTGGGCCTCCTGCATCACTGCCTGACTGGCATTGTTTGATAATACTCTCACTGGCCTGCCCTGAACAAGAGTCAAAAAGGCCTGCACTGCTCTAGTCTCTAGATAGTTGACAGACCATGACGTCTCCGCTGGAGACCAAAGTCCCTGCGCCAATTTAGCCTGACACACCGCCCCCCAACCAGACAGGCTGGTGTCTGTTGTGACCATGATCCAATTCAGAACCTTCAAGGCCATCTCACGGCTCAAATTGTCCTGACACAGCCACCAATCCAGACCTAACCTGGCGCTTTCCGTAAGAGGCAGTGGCAGATAAAATTGCTCCAAAACTGAATTCCACCTGGAGAGCAAGGCCGACTGAAGAGGTCACCTATGAGCAAAAGCCCAAGGGACCAATTCCAAAATGGAAGCCATAGACCCAAGAAACTACAGATAATCTCAGACCCTGGGAAGCGGACTGCTTAGCATTCTGCCAATCTGTCCAGAGTTTGACAATCTGCTTTTTGGTGAGAAAAACTCTCCTAAGCCTGGTGTTGAAGCGTGCTCCCAGGAACTCTAGAACTTGAGACGGCACCAGCTGGCTCTTGGGGAAATTTACAACCCAGCCTAGGCACTGTAAGCGCTGCAGCACTACTGTCACTGGCTGATAACAAAGGTCCTTTGACTTTGTGCAAATCAACCAGTCATCTAAATACAGGTGGACCAGGACGCCCTCCTGCCAAAGAGCTGCTGCTACTACTACCACCATCACTTTTGTAAAGGTCCTCAGCACTGATGCCAACTGGAATGGCAGGGCACAAAACTAAAAATGATTTCCGAGGATCATGAACCTAAGAAACTTTTGATGGTCCAGATGAATTGGAATGTGGAGATAAGACCTCGGTCAAATCTAGAGACGCCAAAAACTCCCCCTTGTGCACTGCAGCTATCACTGACCTCAACGTTTCCATCCAAAAATGAGGTACCTTGAGCACCAGATTCATCATCTTTAAATCCAAAATTGGATGAAAGATGCCGTCGTCCTTTGGGACTACAAAATAAATGGAATACCTTCCTGATCCCCATTCCTTCACCGGTATCGGTATGATGGCCCCCAACAGACGTAGATGGTTTCCCGAACCACTCATTTTTTCTGCTCGTAAGTGCAAGGGGACCTCATGAACAAATCATTTAACTGCCGAGTAAATTCTAAAGCTTAACTGTGTTCTATCATGCTTAGGACCTACTGATCTTGGCCCACTCCTCGAGAAAGGATGTTAACCCACTTCCAATGTGTAAAACAGAGGAGCATGCTGGTCTCGCTTCATTGGGAGGACTTGGCACCGGGGGCTACCTGACTGGAACCATTTCTGACCAGTCTATGGCCTCGAAAGGACTGGTTCCATGACTGCTGCCTCCCAGCCCCTTGTCTCTGACCTCCACCCAAAGGACGAGACTGATGGGGATGCTGGCTCGACTGGAAACAAGCCTTGTCACAGAAAAGCCTTGCCAAGCTTTGGGGCTTGTCCTCTGGTAACTTGTGCCCTTTTGTCTTTCCAAGAAGCTTCACCAAAAAGCTTCTCCAAAAAGCAGCTTCCCCTTAAACGGTAGCGATCCCAGGTGAGACTTAGACCAAACATCCACAGACCAGTTCCTTAACCACAGAAGCCTTCTAGTGGAAACCGTGGACATCACCGAACGTTGTCAACCTCAAACAAGTGAACTGGCCAATCCTTTGTCGAAACCATGAGTCAGTAAGAGGCTAAGAACATAAGAAATTGCCATGCTGGGTCAGACCAAGGGTCCATCAAGCCCAGCATCCTGTTTCCAACAGAGGCCAAACCAGGCCACAAGAACCTGGCAATTACCCAAACACCAAGAAGATCCCATGCTACTGATGCAATTAATAGCAGTGGCTATTCCCTAAGTAAACTTGATTAATAGCAGTTAATGGACTTCTCTTCCAAAAACATATCCAAACCTTTTTTGAACCCAGCTACACTAACTGCACTAATCACATCCTCTGGCAACAAATTCCAGAGCTTTATTGTGCGTTGAGTGAAAAAGAATTTTCTCCGATTAGTCTTAAATGTGCTACTTGCCAACTTCATGGAATGCCCCCTAGTCCTTCTATTACTCGAAAGTGTAAATAACAGAGTCACATCTACTCGTTCAAGACCTCTCATGATCTTAAAGACCTCTATTATATCCCCCCTCAGCCGTCTCTTCTCCAAGCTGAAAAGCCCTAACCTCTTCAGCCTTTCCTCATAGGGGAGCTGTTCCATCCCCTTTATCATTTTGGTTGCCCTTCTCTGTACCTTCTCCATTGCAACTATATCTTTTTTGAGATACGGCGACCAGAATTGTATACAGTATTCAAGGTGTGGTCTCACCATGGAGCGATAAAGAGGCATTATGACATTTTCCGTTTTATTAACCATTCCCTTCCTAATAATTCCTAACATTCTGTTTGCTTTTTTGACTGCTGCAGCACACTGAGCCGACGATTTCAATGTATTATCTACTATGATGCCTAGATCTCTTTCTTGGGTGGTAGCTCCTAATATGGAACCTAACATCGTGTAACTACAGCAAGGGTTATTTTTCCCTATATGCAACACCTTGCACTTGTCCACATTAAATGTCATCTGCCATTTGGATGCCCAATTTTCCAGTCTTGCAAGGTCCTCCTGTAATGTATCACAGTCTGCTTGTGATTTAACTACTCTGAATAATTTTGTATCATCCGCAAATTTGATAACCTCACTCGTCGTATTCCTTTCCAGATCATTTATATATATATTGAAAAGCACCAGTCCGAGTACAGATCCCTGAGGCACTCCACTGTTTACCCTTTTCCACTGAGAAAATTGACCATTTTATCCTACTCTGTTTCCTGAGTTTTAACCAGTTTGTGATCCTCGAAAGGACATCGCCTCCTATCCCACGACTTTTTAGTTTTCCTAGAAGCCTCTCATGAGGGACTTTGTCAAACGCCTTCTGAAAATCCAAATACACTACATCTACCGGTTCACCTTTATCCACATGTTTATTAACCCCTTCAACAAAATGAAGCAGATTTGTGAGGCAAGACTTCCCTTGGGTAAATCCATGTTGTCTATGTTCCATTAAATCATGTCTTTCTATATGCTCTACGATTTTGTTCTTGAGAATAGTTTCCACTATTTTTCCCGGCACTGAAGTTAGGCTCAGTGGTCTATAGTTACACGGATCACCCCTGGAGCCTTTTTTAAATATTGGGGTTACACTGGCCACCCTCCAGTCTTCAGGTACAATGGATGATTTTAATGATAGGTTCAGCGATAGGTGATTAGTCAGCTGATTATAGATTAATTGGTCATATTTTTGAGAGTAAGGGTGGCAAGCAAGCACTGACCAGCTAGGTTTAAGAGAGCCTACTTCTGAAGAAAATGCATCTTAATTAGAAATACCTCCAGCTGAAGTCTGAGCCTGGGAAGACTCCTCTGTCAGGCCCTTGTGTCTTACTGTTTCCAAACTTGTGTTTTCCAGTTGAAAATATTTCTGATGCACAGATTACAGATACAGTTACAAGCATTTTCTACTCATATGGTTCCAGTTGATAAGATTTTGCTCCCTTTTTATAATGATAAAAATTAATACAAAATCTCTTGCTCTAAAATAAAGTTTTTCCTCTCCTGTACCTTTGGTTGTCTCCTCCCCCACCTCTGGAAGCTGAAATCCCTCTGCTTTGAAAAGCTCTTGGAAGAGCTCCAGGTCTGTTTTCTCTGCCGTGGGAGGTGGTAAAGGAAAGTTGTCAGCAGCAGGAGCTTCCTTCTTTGGTTTCTTGGATACTCCAGACAAGGGGCTCCCCAGTCCAGTATAATCTGCAGAGGTCATGACCCCATTCAGGCAGTCCTGCTCAGGGCCTCCTTGGCTGATGTATCTGATGTAGATGTGGGAATTGTGCAGGTCCGTCAAAGTAAAGCCCTGGCAGTGCTGGTTCAGGAACTGCAGAACTTTCTGTGCCAGCTCTACAGGTACCGACAGCTGGATCAGGGCTTCTTCAGTCAGCTCTGACAGCTGCAAAAACAAGGACAATAATTATTTCGTACAAAGCAGAGACGTCTACAAAGAAGAATTCTTCCAATGTCACCGGTTTATTGCAGCAAGAATTAGGAAACTCTACAGCATTTACATACAATTAATATGCATTTACATATGTATATATATCTAACCTATATACCCCTCTACATTAAAGACTCTGAATTAATGACTTGAAACAATGCAAGCAAACACTACAGCATTAGCTAAGAATGCTTGGCATACAGAGGGTAACTTTCAAATTACTCCTTGTGGGGCCCATATACATGATTATATGGCTACGTGGAGATCTACTATAGTCCAAATCATCAAAGCAAATCACAAGAAACAAAGACAATATCATCAAAAAATAAATAAAACACAAACACTTCAATAAAAACACAAATACAAAAATTAAAAACAATACATAAAATAAGTAAAACAATCAAAATAGAACATAAAACATAAAAGCTGCATAAAAGTGCCAAAACTATCCTGCAATATTACGTCACAATCCATCTGCTAAACCAGCAACAATATACAGCCATACTACATACTAAAGTATTTTATAAACTGCACATAGTAGGTAGGTATAGATTATAAAATACGTGCATGTGAACACACTAAAATATGCGTGTATGTTTCCTTACGTGTAAATATTAGCAATGCACTGAAAGCACAATTTTCCTACCTTTTTTTAAAAACATACTTGTGTATATTTTATGCATGAAAAAAATAGTGACTTCCTGGAGAAGGACTGGGTGAACTGGTTTCACCAAACTGGTGACTCGTTACACATGTGCCTGTTTTATGCATGGAACTCAGTATATTTTAAAACAGGCACATGTGTAACGAGTCACCAGTTTGGTGAAACCAGTTCACCCAGTCCTTCTCCAGGTCACTGAGAACCTCCTAGTTCTTCACTTTGCACTCGCTCCAAACCTCCCATCCAACCAATAGTAAACAATAAACGAGTCTGATATCAACTGTGCAAGATAATTACATTTAAAACTAGACAGCCCTTTTTTGCACATGTAAATGCGCTCGCGAGACTGGAAAATATGCACGTATATTTGCTGTTTATAAAACAGCGTGCACACAAGTACAAACCACTTACACACATATATGCTAATTTTACACTTGTAAATGCAGCGTAAGACCTGCAGAGAATGCAGGTGGAAGACAGGATGGCAGAGAAACTGGAGTTACAGATTAGGAGAGACTCCAAGAAACTAATGATTATACAGCAAAATTCCAATCATTTCTTTTCATTTATTACTTATATATTGCACTAATCAGACCAATCTGGAACGCCATACCCCCGGACCTCCAGCAAGAAACTTGTCTCCTAACTTTTAAAAAGAAACTCAAGACATGGTTGTTCGGTCAAGCCTTCCCCTATCCCTAAACTAGCATTTCGTTTGCATAATCTACCTAGCATTTCTTATGCAAAACCTAGACAAGCCTTACTTTCGCATAAACATGACACAGATTAGAGACAGGCCACTCTAGCCTCCCTAAAGACATCTCAGTATTTAGTATTTAGCTCTCCCTCTCTTCTTTTCCATTCCCAGTTGTATTCCCTTGTTTTATTGTAACTTTTACTTCATCTGGTTATGGTTTAATGTTTATTGTTAAGATCTTTGTTCTCTGTAAACCGAGTTGATTTGATTTGCATCAAGAAAGTCGGTATATAAAAGCTCTAAATAAATAAATAATAAATAAATAATACAGCTGCTCAAGGTGGTTTACAACAACATTTTTAATATAAATTAAAATTTTTAATCACTTGACAGAAAGTGGATAGGAAAATTAGTTTCTTACCTGATAATTTTCGTTCCTGTAGTACCAAGGATCAGTCCAGGACACCTGGGTTGTGACTCCGCACCAGTAGATGGAGACAGACTAAAACTTGTGGGCGGAGCCATATATGCCCCTGTGCCAGTCACAGCCCCTCAGTCTTACGGAATGTCAAAGTAGAACACAACCAGAGAAGTAAACCAAACTAGATACCGCTAACTAACGGGGAAAGAAACACCCCTTCTGGAAACGGACTCTCCAACCGAGAGAGCGAACAAGCGGAACAGAGCAAATCAAAAACACAGAGCGGACTCTCCATTACTTCAGCGCAGCACTGCGGGCGGGATCCTGGACTGATCCTTGGTACTACAGGAACGAAAATTATCAGGTAAGAAACTAATTTTCCTTTCCCTGTACGTACCAGGATCAGTCCAGGACACCTGGGATGTACCAGAGCAACCTACTGAGGGTGGGAAGCAGAGAGTCCCGCTCGGAGTACCCTCTCTCCAAAACCCCCAGAATCGGTAGCCCGGACATCCAGCCGGTAATGCCGGATAAAAGTATGCAACGACTTCCAGGTGGCCGCCCTACAAATCTCTTGAGGCGACACCTGAGAAGCTTCCGCCCAAGACGCTGCTTGAGAACGAGTCGAGTGAGCCCGCAGCCCCACGGGAAGAGGTTTGCCCCGCACCAAGTAAGCCGAACCAATGGCCTCCTTGAGCCAACGAGCAATCGTTGTGCGGGACGCTGTAGCTCCTTTCTTTGGTCCAGAAAACAGTACAAACAGATGATCTGTGACCCGAAACGGATTAGTGACCTCCAGATATCGGAGAAGGGATCTCCGCACGTCAAGCTTCCGTAACTCCCTCTCTTCAGTAGCAGAGGAGTCTCCGCACGCAAAGGCGGGCAACTCCACCGATTGATTAACGTGAAAAGACGAGACCACTTTCGGTAGAAAGGAAGGGACCGTCCGTAAGGAAACCCCCGATTCAGAGATACGCAAGAAAGGTTCCCTACAGGACAGGGCCTGTAACTCGGAAACACGCCGTGCCGAGGCAATCGCCACTAAGAATGCCGTTTTTAAAGTGAGATCCTTAAGAGTCGCGCGTTTCAGGGGCTCAAACGGCGCCATGCATAGAGCGGAGAGAACCCAATTGAGGTTCCAAGCCGGACAAGGCAGACGTAACGGGGGGCGAAGGTGTTTAGCACCCCGAAGGAAACGAGCAATATCCGGGTGAATCGCCAGAGACTTACCTCGCAAACACCCCAGCGCCGCCACTTGGACTCGTAGGGAACTGCACGCCAGACCTTTGGCCAGACCCGCCTGGAGGAACGCCAGAACCTCAGCGACGGAAGCCGAAGTGGGGTCCACCCCGCGCTGCACGCACCAGTCCTCAAAGACAACCCAGACACGGACGTAAGCCAAAGACGTCGACTGCTTCCTGGAACGCAGTAGCGTGGCCACCACCGCATCTGAATAACCTTTTCTCTTCAGTCGATTCCTCTCAAAAGCCATGCCGCGAGACAGAAGTGATCCGCATCCTCCAAACAGACGGGGCCCTGATGGAGTAGGGCCGCCATTCCCTGGAACCGAAGGGGTGCCGCCACTGCCAGTTGTACGAGGTCTGCGAACCACGGCCGGCGAGGCCACTCCGGTGCCACCAAGATCACGTTGGCCGGATGCAACTCTATGCGCCGTAGAATCTTGCCGATCATCGGCCATGGGGGAAACACGTAGAGCAGCACATCCGTCGGCCAGGGAAGCACCAGCGCATCGACGCCCTCTGCCCCCCGCTCTCGACGTCGACTGTAAAATCGCGGGGCCTTCGCGTTGTGCCACGTGGCCATCAGATCCATGTGGGGCACTCCCCACATTTCGCAAATGAGAAGAAAAGCTTCGTCCCCCAGCTCCCACTCTCCGGGATCTAGACGATGACGGCTGAGATAGTCCGCCTGCACGTTGTCGACTCCCGCAATGTGAGACGCTGCGAGGTTGCTGAGATGTAGCTCCGACCAGGCCCTCAAGCGCTGAGCTTCCTCCGCCACCTGGGGGCTCCGGGTCCCCCCCTGCCGGTTGATGTATGCCACGGTGGTCGCATTGTCCGACAACACTCGGACCGCCTTTCCCCTCAGCAATGGTAGAAAAGCCTGCAGGGCCAGACGGACCGCTCTGGTCTCTAGGCAATTGATAGACCACTGGGCTTGCGACACCGACCATAGGCCTTGAACTGAGCTCCCTAGGCAGACCGCTCCCCAACCGGAGAGGCTGGCATCCGTGGTCACCACTGTCCAACTGGGCACCAGGAGGGAGACTCCGGCGGAAAGGTGACTGGGGTCCAGCCACCAACGCAGGCTGGATCTCGCGTGTCCCGCTAGAGGAAGTGGTAAGTGGAAATCCTCCGAGACCGGCTTCCAGCGGGAAAGCAAGGATGACTGTAAAGGTCGCAGATGAGCGAACGCCCATGGCACCAGCGCCAGCGTGGAAGCCATAGACCCTAGGACCGTAAGGTAGTCGCAGACTCGTGGTTGGCGGAGAGACAACAAGCGTTGTACCTGAGTTTGCAATTTGACCATCCGTTCGAGGGAAAGAAACACCTTGCCCTGCTTTGTGTCGAAAAGAGCTCCCAGATATTCCAGGGTCTGCGTTGGTGTCAGATGACTCTTGCTGAAGTTGACCACCCATCCCAGGGACTGCAACAGATGGAGGACCCTGGCCACCGCCATCCGACACTGATCCTCGGATTTCGCCCGAATCAACCAGTCGTCCAGGTACGGATGGACATGGAGACCTTCTCGGCGCAGTTGCGCCGCCACCACGACCATCACCTTCGTGAAAATACGAGGGGGCCGTTGCGAGCCCAAAAGGGAGCGCCCGAAACTGGTAATGCCGACCCAGAATGCAGAATCTGAGGAAGCGTTGGAATGACGGCTGGATACCTATGTGAAGATACGCTTCCGTGAGGTCCAGGGAGGCCAGGAACTCGCCTGGCCGGACCGCGGCGATGACGGACCGGATGGTCTCCATTTTGAAGCGAGGAACGCGTAGGCATCGGTTCACCCCTTTGAGATCCAGAATTGGTCGGGACGTGCCGTCCTTCTTTGGAACTATGAAGTAAATGGAGTAACGGCCCTTTCCTTGTTGGCTGACAGGAACGGGGGAGATGGCTCCCAAGTCCTCTAAGCGGCGGATGGTGTCTAGCACCGCCACTTTCTTCTCGGGAGCCTTGCAGGGTGACACAAGGAACTTGTCCACTGGAATGCGAGCAAAATCTAACGCGTAGCCGTGACTTATCACGGTGAGGACCCACTGGTCCGACGTTATTCCGGCCCATCTCTCGTAAAACGACAGCAACCGCGCCCCGACGTTGGGAACAGCGTGCCGAGGCTGCTGCGGGAGAAGGGCCGACCCTCTTTCATTGTGAAGACTTGGGCGCCGTGATGGCCAGGGCACCCCCTGGTCTACCAAAACGCCTCCCACGAAAGGACTGCTGCTGCTGCTGCTGCCACTGTGGGGTACGGGAGGAGGAAGACCTGAACGAGTGCCCGGACGACCTTTGAGGCCGCGCCCTCCTGGGCCCACGAAAGCGGGACCTGGCTGAAAAGGAAGGCCGCGACCTGGATCTATCTTCGGGCAACCTGAGAGCCCTATTTTCCCCCAGGGAAGCCATCAAGTCATCTAATTCCTTGCCGAACAGCAATTTACCCTTGAATGGCAGCGCCCCGAGGTGAGCCTTTGAAGAGCCATCCGCCGCCCAGTTGCGTAGCCACAGGAGGCGGCGAGCCGAGACCGACGCCACCATGGATCTAGACGAAGTGCGCAGTAGATCGTGGAGTGCATCTGCGCCATATGCTATTACCGCTTCCAACTTATCCGCTTGCGCTGCCTCGTCTGCCGAAAGGTCCGCATTGGCTTGAAGGACCTGAGCCCAGCGTAAGCCCGCTCTCAAAGCGAAATTCGTACACATGGCGGCCCGAATTCCTAGCGCTGAAACCTCAAAAATCTTCTTGAGCTGTACTTCCAGCTTCCTGTCCTGAAGGTCCCGAAGGGCTGTAGCACCCGTAACCGGGATAGTAGATCTTTTCGTTACCGCCGAAACCGCCGAATCCACCTTGGGAAACTTGAGAAGGTCCAGCGCATCCTCCGGAAGCGGGTAAAGTTTGTCCATGGCCTTGCTGACCTTCAACCCTAACTCCGGGGTGTCCCATTCCCGGAACATGATGTCTGTTGAGGAAAAATGGAACGGAAAAGCAACTGCTGGACCCGTGAGGCCTAACAGGACCGGATCCATGTTCGCTTCCTGACGAACCACCGCCGGAGGGGGGTTTATTCCCAGTTCCTGGATAATAGCTGGAATTAGAGGTGGCAATTCATCCCTACGGAAGAGCCTGACCACTTTGGGATCGTCTCCTTCCACAGCCTGTGAGCCTTTGGCTACGCCGGACGTAGCGGAGCCGTCCGCTCCTACATCGTCGGGCCCCTTCTGGGTCTCTTCAGGGGAATCAGCGTCCTCCTCGGGGGAGGAATCGGTGTCGGCCTCCTGTGGGACGCCACGTGGAGGCCGCTTCCCCCGCGAGGTGCCCTGGGGTCCCTCCGCGACCCCCGAAGGCTTCCGGGACCTCTTCAGCGGTGGAGCTCTGCGAGCCTCACTCCGGCCGCGCTTGCTTTTTTTTGTATTTTAGGACCTTGCGCAACAAAAGCGCAAGGTCCTCCGAAAGAGAGCCCGAATCCGATGAAAAATCATCGGGACTCCCCGGGGACCCTGTGTCCCCCGAGGGACCCCTTCCGACCGCGATTCGCTGCGGGGAAAGCGCGGGAGGCAAGGCCGAAGGCCCTGCCGAGTCCCGCGCCATTTCGCGGCCCGTGGCCAAAATGGCCGCCACTCCCGCGCTGATCGGGAAAAGCTCTTGGGGCTTTTCTACGGCGCCCCCCCCGCGCGGAGGCGATCGCGCGGGCCGAGAACGAGCCCCCCGAGGCGCCCCCGACGACCCCTCTCCGCCCGGGATGCAGGCCGCGCAGAGACTTTCGCGCGAAGACGCGCGCGCGCCGAGCCACAGGCCCGGCAGACCGAGCCGCGAGGCATGCCGGCGAAGAGGCGCGAAGACGGAGCAGCAGGAGCGACGAAAACTGAAGAAAAAAAGTCGAACGGCCTCCCCCCGTCGGCGGCGCCCCCCCCTGCGAGCGGCGCCGCGAAGCAAGAGAGAGCCGGCAGAAAATAAAACCAAACTTTTTTTTTTTTTTTTTTTTTAACAAAAAAGCCTGTCGCTGTCCACGGTCCTGGAGCCCTAATCCAGCAGGGGTGAGTGAACCGGGCTCCCCGGTGTCACCCCTGACGCTGCTACTAGGCCAGCTGGGTCCTCGACCCTAGCAGCGGCCTCAACCAGGGGGGGGTGGTCCCCTCAGAACCTCACAACCCCCCTGGGAGGCAGGGCGAAGGGACCTAAGGGACAATTTGGAAAATTACCCAAACAGAAAACAACGTAGCCTAACTGGCCTAAAGGAATAAAAAAAAGAACCGACCCTGACGGAGTACCAGAACCAGGGCAGGCAGGGCTGTGACCGGACCTGCACCATCTACTGGAGACAGAGTAAGACTGAGGGGCTGTGACTGGCACAGGGGCATATATGGCTCCGCCCACAAGTTTTAGTCTGTCTCCATCTACTGGTGCGGAGTCACAACCCAGGTGTCCTGGACTGATCCTGGTACGTACAGGGAAGATGCATTTAAATCAATCAGCAACACAAGAAAAGCTACACAAACTTTCCTATACAAAAATGATCAATTCTGCATAGGGTCAGTTACTTCAGAGACCAGAACCTGGACGAGAAGCCTGGACATGGGATAAGGCAGTTTGACTGGCCACCAGTTTCTTTACAGTTTGGAAGCCTTTGCAAGTCAGGAGGTCTCCATGAGAGGGGCCTGTGATTTAATAGTTGCTGAAAGTATATGTGTGTGTGTTTAACAAAGCTAAATTCAGACTGAGCTGCATGCCCACGAGGGAGACCTTGAGTCTCAGGACAAAAATCCTCTGGTGGTAATTTCAGGGTGTGCTAGTTTCACTTCTGTTTTCGGTTATAAAGTACCCCAGGTGGAATGTTCCGGTGGAGATACCATTATATAACGTTAATGTTACGGCACAGAGCAACGTCTTCTCTCTACTTTTGACACGGTGAGATGGACTTTCCTTCTATGTCTCCTTGACATCTCCCTTTGACACGGTGGATCACCAAATACTTCTTTCTAGGTTATGCTTGCTTGGGATTTCTGGAGCTGTTCTTTCTTGGTTTATTTCTTATCTCTCTAATGGAACTCAACAAGTTTCTATTCAGTCCCATTCTTCCTCATGGTTTGCTTTACATTCTGGTGTTCCCCAAGGGTTGGCTCTCTCTGCAACCTTGTTTAACATCTATTTAACACCTCTATGTCGTATCCTCTCTAATCTTGGTATTCACTATAAACTTTGTGCTAACGATATACAATTCTTCTTTCCCATTAAAGAAACTTGGGCACCTGTCTATCAACTATCCAACGATGGTTAAGCCATAATAAAGTAGCACTCAATATTTATAAAACTGATATTATAATCTTATCTCGTTTCCCAAACCAAACTATACTCAATAGTTTTCTCAACTCTGATCTCTGATGTGACGTTATTTGCTTCTATTTTGACCACTAGACTGGGAAGGATAATTCCTTATTTAATTGGTTCAAACACAACAGATTTTCATTAGTAAATAGAGCAATGGGTCAATTTTCAAACCCTGGCACACGCAAATACTGAGAGATAGGCGCATGGCCAGGCCCCTTGCACACCAAGCACATTTTCAAAGTAGCCCAGCCACGCTCGTATCTCCCAGTACACATGGAAGAGACGGGTTTCTAAAAAGGGCGGGGACCATGTACGTTTTAAGACAAACATTTTTAGGTAAAAGGGAGGAAGGATAGTTTGGGAAGTTCCCTCCCAGTCCATTCCTTTATTGGAGTGGACTGGGAGGGAACTTGTGCGCACAAATGGGCACTCAGGCATGTATGTGCGCAAGGCTATCGGATTTTATAACCTGTGCGTGGCGATGCGCACGTCCTTTTTAAAATGTACCTTTTAGAGTTGAACTGAAAGCTAAGAATTCTGACATCATCCCTCTTTCTAAGAATTCTGACATTCTCTCTCTTAGCCTACATGCTGAGAAGGCATCATCCCTCTTTCTAAGAATTCTGACATTCTCTCTCTTAGCCTACATGCTGAGAAGGCATCATCCCTCTTTCTAAGAATTCGGACATTCTCTTTCTCAGCCTACATGCTGAGAAGGAATCATCCCTCTTTCTAAGGATTCTGACATTCTCTTTCTTAGCCTACATGCTGAGAAGGCATCATCCCTCTTTCTAAGAATTCTGACATTCTCTCTCTTAGCCTACATGCGGAGAAGGCATCATCCCTCTTTCTAAGAATTCTGACATTCTCTCTCTTAGCCTACATGCTGAGAAGGCATCATCCCTCTTTCTAAGGATTCTGACATTCTCTTTCTTAGCCTACATGCTGAGAAGGCATCATCCCTCTTTCTAAGGATTCTGACATTCTCTTTCATAGCCAACATGCTGAGAAGGCATCATCCCTCTTTCTAAGGATTCTGACATTCTCTTTCTTAGCCTACATGCTGAGAAGGCATCATCCCTCTTTCTAAGGATTCTGACATTCTCTTTCTTAGCCTACATGCTGAGAAGGCATCATCCCTCTTTCTAAGGATTCTGACATTCTCTTTCTTAGCCTACATGCTGAGAAGGCATCATCCCTCTTTCTAAGGATTCTGACATTCTCTTTCTTAGCCTACATGCTGAGAAGGCATCATCCCTCTTTCTAAGAATTCTGACATTCTCTTTCTTAGCCTACATGCTGAGAAGGCATCATCCCTCTTTCTAAGAATTCTGACATTCTCTCTCTTAGCCTACATGCTGAGAAGGCATCATCCCTCTTTCTAAGAATTCGGACATTCTCTTTCTTAGCCTACATGCTGAGAAGGCATCATCCCTCTTTCTAAGGATTCTGACATTCTCTTTCTTAGCCTACATGCTGAGAAGGCATCATCCCTCTTTCTAAGAATTCTGACATTCTCTTTCTCAGCCTACATGCTGAGAAGGCATCATCCCTCTTTCTAAGGATTCTGACATTCTCTTTCTCAGCCTACATGCGGAGAAGGCATCATCCCTCTTTCTAAGGATTCTGACGTTCTCTTTCTTAGCCTACATGCGGAGAAGGCATCATCCCTCTTTCTAAGGATTCTGACGTTCTCTTTCTTAGCCTACATGCGGAGAAGGCACCATCCCTCTTTCTAAGGATTCTGACATTCTCTCTCTTAGCCTACATGCTACAACTCCTAACTTAGGTCCTCCCTACCATTCCTCCACCCACCTTTCAGCACTCATACAAAATCCTCAGCACTCATCACGCCACCACAGCTTTCGTTCCAGCACCGTCAGCATCTTCATCCAGGACTCTCAGCATTCATCCAGCCACCCTCAGCATTCATCCAGGACTCTCATCATTCATCCAGCCACCCTCAGCATTCATCCAGGACTCTCATCATTCATCCAGCCACCCTCAGCATTCATCCAGGACTCTCATCATTCAGACAAACACCTTTCCCTCATCCATCCTCAGACATCTCTTCTATTTACTGCAGACTTTCACCAGTTTGCTACCAAATTCATTCCAAGTGCCTCCCAGTCTAAACCTCCTCCAGAATCCCACTCACTATGTACACTTACAACATCCCAATCATCCACAATCAAAGAAGAATCCCCTCAACCAACTTCACCAACGTCATACAAAAAAGAATTATCCCAATCATGACTTCACCTTTGAACCAACTGCTAGGCCTCACGCTACTCTCAGTAACCCTCTTCAATGCACAATCCTTAACTAAAAAGACACACATCCTCAATGATTACCTCCTGGATTCCAACCCAGACATCTGTGCCATCACAGAAACCTGGTTAAAAAATTCTGACATCGCCTTAACCAACCAACTACCTATCCAGACATATGACATTTTCACCTTCCACAGACACAAAAAAAGAGGAGGCGGACTTCTTCTAGCCACCAAGAAAGAACTCAGACTGACCGCACATACAATCAAGACTGACTCCAAATTGGAACTGGGGTTAGTCAAATCAAAACATCTACAAATACTGTTAGTCTATGCTCCCCCGGGAATTCTAGAAACGGATCCCTCCCCCCTCATAGAATCAATTGTGAAACATATTAACGGAGACCTACCAACAATGATTATGGGTGATTTCAACCTCCATACCGACGCTATACCCCGCTCTGCGAACTGCGAAGCCCTCCTCACCACCCTCAGTGCAATGGGATTCACTCAGACCATCAACAGCCCCACACACAAAGCTGGACGCACTCTGGATCTAATATTCATCAACTCCAATTTCTCTTGCACAACAGAACCCACATGTACCCCTATCCCTTGGTCTGACCATTTCTTGATTGAATCTTCCTTCTCCACATGCAAACAGACACTCTCCTCTCCGCACCTCTCTACCATTCAATTCAGGAAAGCATGTCCATCGGAGATACTTAGTGAGCAGCTTTCCAAAGAACTCTCTAACTTAGACCAATCTAATCCTGACTCAGCCCTTTCCTCCTGGTACAAGATTACTGAACAAGTTGCAAACAAATGGTGCCCATTAGTCTCCAAAACAATCAATCCAACAAAAAAGGGAAATCAACCCTGGTTCAGCTCCGAACTAAAACAGATGAAACAGGAATTGCGACATAAAGAAAATAGATGGCGCAAAACCCCTAACACATCTACCCTCTCAACATTTAAGGGATTCTTACATCACTACAGGACTTCTATTCTACAAAAAAAAAAAGGAATACTATGCTAACAAAATACACCACTTCCAGTACGATGCCCAGGCCCTATTTGCTTATGTAACACAAATCACTAAATCAACCCCTCCATCTATTCCAGATGAACAAGCTCTAACCAAGGCTAATGAGCTCGCTGCATTTTTTCAACAGAAAACTCTAAATACCCTCGCCCTCCTCCCTCCAAAGACTACACCTCTCAAGTCAGGAGAGAATTCCAACTCCCTTAGTAGACCCAAGTTCGACAGTTTCGAATATATTTCCACCAAAGAGATCGAATCCCTCCTAAAAAAACAGAAACCTTCTAGCCATCCGGCTGATAATATCCCATCGAAACTCCTGCTTCTCATCCCGAACACGATCTCAGGACCTCTGACAAGCATCATCAACGGCCTTCTAACTCAAGGAAGTTACCCAGACAGTCTAAAAAAACGCTTCTCTCAAGCCCCTCCTCAAGAAACATAATTTAGACCCCAATGTTCTGGCGAATTTCAGACCCATTTCTAATCTCCCATTCGTTGCCAAACTTACGGAGAAACTGGTAAACACCCAGCTTTCTGAATATCTAGAGGACCATAATATCCTATTCCCTTCGCAATATGGTTTCCGCAAAGCACGCAACACGGAAACCCTCCTCATCTCACTTACAGATCATATCCTACTGGGGTTAGACAAAGGACATTCCTTTCTATTAGTCCTGTTGGACATCTCGGCGGCATTTGATACAGTCAACCACTCCATCCTTCTAGATCGCCTAGCAGATATCGGCATCTATGGATCAGCCCAAAAATGGTTCAAGTCCTTCCTCAGCAATAGAACTTTTAAGGTCAAAATCAACAACAAAGAGTCTCCCCTAACAAATTCAACCGTAGGTGTACCACAAGGATCCTCCTTATCTCCAACCCTCTTCAACATTTATCTTCTCCCCCTCTGCCAACTGTTATCGGATCTCAACTTAATTCATTATCTGTATGCAGATGACGTGCAGATTCTAATCCCTATAACAGAATCTATCTCAAAAGCTCTTACCCATTGGAATAACTGCCTTCTTTCCATCACCAATCTACTTAACAGCTTAAACCTGGTCCTCAATGCCTCAAAGACAGAGCTACTCCTCATCTCCTCAAATGAAAACAATTTTCCGCCACCATCACCTCACAATTCTCACATTACCTGTAAGCATGTTAGAGACCTTGGGGCAATACTAGACAATCGACTAAACTTAAAGAAAATGGTCAACACAACCTCCAAGGATTGCTTCTACAGACTACAGGTTCTAAAACGTCTTAAACCATTACTATTTTTCCAGGACTTCAGGACAGTCCTACAAGCGCTACTATTCGCCAAAATAGACTACTGCAGTGCACTCTTCCTAGGCCTCCCCAAATCTACCACCAAACCACCGCAGATGTTACAAAATGCGGCAGCGAGACTGCTGACCAGCACCAGCCGCGGTGAACACATCTCACCCATCCTCAGTAACCTACATTGGTTACCAGTAAATTTTAGAATCCTATACAAATCAATCACCCTAATTCACAAAACCATCCACCATCAACTTCAACTCGACTTGGAAATCCCATTCAAACTCCACTCCTCTAACAGACCAACTAGAGAGGTTCTCAAAGGCACTCTACAATTTCCTCCGACTAAGGCCACACGTCTCTCCACGACCAAAGACAGAGCTTTTTCGATAGCAGGCCCATCTATTTGGAATAACATCCCTGCAAACCTCAGATTGGAACCCTGCCTCTTAACTTTCAGAAAAAGACTCAAGACGTGGCTCTTCCACCAAGCCTTCTCCGATCCTCCAGACAATCACTAATGGCTTCCACTCTCATCCGGCCTTGGCATTTATTTTCATGAACTATGGACTCTGGTACCTCCAGGTTAAAGCACTTTCAAGCTTTAACCCGTTCTCTCTATCGTATCTTTCATAATTAATACTTGCCTTTATCTTCCTTCCAGCTTGTTTTAAGCTTCCAAGTTCTTGACTCCCGTTGATTGTAACTTTGACTTATTCCTATCTATGGTTATTTATTGTTTACCTGAATTGTTCCTTCAGTTATACCCTATGTTAAATGTAAACCGATCCGATATGGTTATTTACTATGAAGGTCGGTATAAAAAACTGTTAAATAAATAAATAAATAAATGCTGAGAAGGCATCATCCCTCTTTCTAAGAATTCTGACATTCTCTTTCTCAGCCTACATGCGGAGAAGGCACCATCCCTCTTTCTAAGAATTCTGACATTCTCTTTCTCAGCCTACATGCGGAGAAGGCATCATCCCTCTTTCTAAGAATTCTGACATTCTCTTTCTCAGCCTACATGCGGAGAAGGCACCATCCCTCTTTCTAAGAATTCTGACATTCTCTCTCTTAGCCTACATGCGGAGAAGGCATCATCCCTCTTTCTAAGGATTCTGACGTTCTCTTTCTAAGCCTACATGCGGAGAAGGCATCATCCCTCTTTCTAAGGATTCTGACGTTCTCTTTCTTAGCCTACATGCGGAGAAGGCATCATCCCTCTTTCTAAGGATTCTGACATTCTCTCTCTTAGCCTACATGCGGAGAAGGCATCATCCCTCTTTCTAAGGATTCTGACATTCTCCTTCTCAGCCTACATGCTGAGAAGGCATCATCCCTCTTTCTAAGGATTCTGACATTCTCTTTCTTAGCCTACATGCTGAGAAGGCATCATCCCTCTTTCGGCTCCTTTCTAATTATGGATTTTTGGGGGGGTGAGTTGAGTGGCATACAGGCACTGTACAAATTTCCAAGTGCACAGATTTTGGTGATTGGCCATTCATCTGATTCCTTTCCTCTGTGCAGGGGAACCCTCTGTCATCTTTTGTGTTTCTACTTATTTTAGAACCTTTGGTTATTAAGTTGTGGGAACTGAACGACTTTCAAGGTATTCAGTATCAGGGTCAGGAATTTAAGATTAGCCTGTTTGTAGACGACATGCTATTTATGAGAGATCCGCAAGGGGCTATCCCTAGTGTGGTAGATACATTATCATACTGTGGTCTGTTTTCAGGGTTGAGTATTAATTATTCTATATCTATGGCTTTTCCACTTCATAAAACTTTACCTGATAGGTGGTCTGTCATTTTTCTATGTTACATTTGGCAGCTCACGGTTAAGGCCCTGCAAGCTGCCTCGCCCTCTGCCCCAACATGGCCGGACCCATCCTGCAGTCAGCACACAGCTCTCTGCCCCAATCACCGTCCAAGCATGTCCCAAATGCCACCAATCGTCGCCTTCCCTTAGGCACGCGCACATTTACATGCATTATGTAGGCCTCACAATGGGAAACGTTGAGCAGCGCAGGCCAATGAAAGTCTATTTAAGCAAAAGCTTTGCAGCATTGCCTCCTCAGCAACGGGGCTCCTGCCTTAGCAGTGTGAGTTACCTCAAAGTTCCTGGTTCCTGTATCTTGCGTTCCTAATTCCTCGTACAGCCTTGCCTTGTCCTGCTCATTTTGTCCAGTGTTCTCCGTGTGTCTTTATCCACCCTTGGCCTGACTTCTGGATTCTGACCTCTTGCTTGGACCTGACCATGACTGCCTACCGCCTGGACACGACCACCCTTGTCTGCCACCTGCCCTGCCCTTGGCCTGTCTCCAACTCCCTGAGCCTAATGCCTACCCTGACACCAGTGTACCACTGGAGTCTGTCTCTATTCACCGCCCTATTGATCCACCTAAGTCCTGCCAGCCGCCAGACGAGGTGACTGATATAGTTGAAGCTCCAGACTGTCCCCATTCACCTGCTGCCAGCAAAGGCCTTGTAGATTCGCCTTCAAGGCTGCATCAACTACACCTCAGCACAAAGGGATCAAACATGTGCCACCCTTCATGTTCTATTTCACTCAATGTACAATAAAGCTCTGGAATTTGTTGCCAGAGGATGTGGTTAGTGCAGTTAGTGTAGCTGGGTTTAAAAAAGGTTTGGATAAGTTCTTGCAGGAGAAGTCCATTACTGCTATTAATCAATTATTCTTAGGGAATAGCCACTGCTATTAATTGCATCAGTAGCATGGGTTCTTCTTAGTGTTTGGGTAATTGCCAGGTTCTTGTGGCCTGGTTTTGGCCTCTGTTGGAAACAGATGGACCCTTGGTCTGACCCAGCATGACAATTTCTTATGTTCTTATTTCCATGGAAGACAGAACAGTTTACATATCTAGGCAAAGAAATTAGCTAGAACTTACTCAGCTAATTATATTTTGAATATTAGGGATATCATAGAAAATGTGAAGCTCTTAGTTAGTTGGCAAGATTTACCATTGTCTTTATAAGGGAGATGTGTGCTGGTGAAAATCATCGTGCTGCTGAAATTACTGTACCCTCTGCAGATGATTCCTTGCTGGGCTAAGCAAAGTGATATTAATATTTTCAAATCTACTGTAATACAATTTATTTGGCAGGAGAAACCTGCAAAGATAAGTTTTGCCAAGGTGTTTCACAATAGGTGGCTGGGGGGTTTGCATTTGCCTGATCTGGAAATTGAATTCTTCACAAGTGTCTCACCATCATCCATAAAACCATTTACAACAGAACACCCATCGATTTACACTACCCACTCACGCTGCGCTTCTCTTCTAGACCCATCAGAGAAGCATACAAGGGCTCGCTACAACCCCCTTCCCCAGCCAAATCCACACATCTCTCATCCACCAAAGACCGAGCCTTCTCGACAGCGGCTCCAACCATCTGGAATACCATGCCCCCCAGATCTTAGACAAGAACCTTGCAGACTGACATTCAGAAAGAAACTCAAGACATGGCTATTTCTACAAGCCTTCCCGGATCTATAACCGCCCCAACTATAACAAATCGCCATGGTTCTCCAGTCGACGTACCCCATCCCTGACTTGGCTTCTGACTATACATTAATTAGTCCCGAGTTTTTTTATGAACTGACACTATTTAGTCAGGAACATATGATATTATTACAGCCCTGAGTATATGATATTTACATATTTGAAATAATCCAGTCCTGAGTACATGTTTTATTATAATCCTGAATATTTGACTAGATATTATTTATTTCTGAGTTAGCCATGTCTCTGGCTCTTCCTCCTCCCAGTTCATGTGCCCCTGTTTTATTGTAACTTTTGTTCACTTGTTCTCTCTTTGCCTATTGTTCATGTCGATGTCAATGTTTTTGCACCATTGTTTCTTGTAAACCGATATGATATGATTGGTATCATGAATGCCGGTATAAAAAAGCCCTAAATAAATAAATAAATCTGCGCTGGTATAACGTGGCATGCCAAATAAGATTAATTGCTGACTTATTGCTGGGTTACAATAAATATGATGTCATTCCTTTATTGGATTCTGAGAAGGAAGCTGTTTCCCTAATCAATCTCCTACATTCTAAGAGTCGGTAGTCTTCATTCAGTTAGTGACTCTTATTTGCTTCATTCTTTGCTTAAAGCTTGGAGGTAGCTATGTAATTTTTGCATGTTGTCTCCCTGTGTCACCTTTTTTGCATTTTATTAATCATTGCCCATTTTCCCTTGGGTCAAGAACTTGGCCCTTTCCATCTGTGGAAGAAGAGAGGCCTGGTTAGGGACTGGGTTCATCTGACACCAATGTTCAACCCAAACTTTCTAAGAATATCCCTAGCACTCACTTTTATGAGATCTCTAGTGGGGCATTTAGACTTGTGCATAAAAGGTATACTTGTCAAATTTAATAAGCTTGCCTGGTGTATAAACGCTTGCGAGATAATGTAGACGTCTCATACTTGTAGACTTTAGCCAATAAATGGTCCGAGGACTTGGGAATTGAGGTAGCAGATTATGATTTATCTAGCCTTTTCCTTTATCTCAATTAACCTCTAATATTTACACTAGAGAAACACAGTTTAAGCTTCTTCATAGGGCTTTTCTTCACAGAAGTAGAGGGTATAGGCTTGGATTTTTTGATACAGATCTGTGTCCGAAATGTCAATGGGACTACGGTACATATTTACCAAGCCAGATCTCCTCTCCCTTCCATTACCCGCTCCTCCAAATACTGACCCTTAACCAGATCTCCCCTCTCTTCCATTACCCGCTCCTCCAAATTCTGACCCTTAACCAGATCTCCCCTCCCTTCCATTACCCGCTCCTCCAAATTCTGACCCTTAACCAGATCTCCTCTCCCTTCCATTACCCGCGCCTCCAAATTCTGACCCTTAACCAGATCTCCCCTCCCTTCCATTACCCGCTCCTCCAAATTCTGACCCTTAATCGGATCTCCTCTCCCTTCCATTACCTGCTCCTCCAAATTCTGACCCTTAACCAGATCTCCTCTCCCTTCCATTACCCGCTCCTCCAAATTCTGACCCTTAACCAGATCTCCCCTCTCTTCCATTACCCGCGCCTCCAAATTCTGACCCTTAACCAGATCTCCTCTCCCTTCTATTACCCGCTCCTCCAAATTCTGACCCTTAACCAGATCTCCTCTCCCTTCCATTACCCGCTCCTCCAAATTCTGACCCTTAACCAGATCTCCTCTCCCTTCCATTACCCGCTCCTCCAAATTCTGACCCTTAACCAGATCTCCTCTCCCTTCCATTACCTGCTCCTCCAAATTCTGACCCTTAACCGGATCTCCTCTCCCTTCCATTACCTGCTCCTCCAAATTCTGATCCTGAACCAGATCTCCTCTCCCTTCCATTACCTGCTCCTCCAGATCCTGTCGAATAATGCGATTGACTTCTTGCTGCTCCTGTGGTTCCAGTTTCTTAATAAAGAAGAGGAGCTCCCACCACTCTGACTGGCTGAGGGTCCCAGAGTCCTCCATCACACGGTCCATCAAGTAAGGCAATGAATACAAGTTTCCGTGAGGTTTGTAGTAAAACACCTGTGACACTGCAGAGGAAACACCATGAGACAAAGACATTAGTTCCCAAAAAGACAAATAACCCTAAGAAAAAGAGGCTTGGGAGACTTGAAAGAATTTGTGCTTTACTTCTTCAACAAGATGGACACTAGTCAAGTATTAATAGCCCAGAGCAGCAGCGTTTGAGCTTAAATCGTGCAAGAAAGAAGGGCCTTCATCCCTGTACAGCTGGTCCACAGCTGTGTAACAGAGCAGTAAAGAAGCACAGCATTGGTTACTTCTTTCGGTAGGAGCTACCACTGGGCTCGTGGCCTGGAAGGATTCTGCTAATCTTTGGATAAGAACTCAAATCTGAGAAGCTTCAAGACCACAAGTAATAGGAGCTGTGTTCAGTTATAAAACTCGGATTGCTAAAACAAAGAACAGTTTGAATTAAAAAAAAAAAAAAAGGAAAAAGCTTCACAAATGCTTTTCATTTCCTTTTTTTTATAACATTTCTTTATTAATTTTTACAACTATATTTACTTATTTAAAGCAATTTATTTCTCACACTCTTCAACATTCAAGGTGGAGTAGAACTGGAAAATTATAAAATAAGTAAAATAAAAACAAATAACATGAAAATACTTATCATTTTGGTTGCCCTTCTCTGTACCCTTCTCCATCGCAATTATATCTTTTTTGAGATGCGGCGACCAGAATTGTACACAGTATTCAAGGTGCGGCCTCACCATGGAGTGATACAGAGGCATTATGACATTTTCCGTTTTATTCACCATTCCTTTTCTAATAAAAGAAAATTATTCCTTACCTGCTAATTTTCGTTCCTGTAGTACCAAGGATCAGTCCAGATGGTGGGTTATGTCCCCCGTCCAGCAGATGGAGTCAGAACAGACTTCGAGGGACGTCACCAGTATAAGCCAGTGCTCCCTCTGCTGGAGCTCAGTATCCCGTATAGCAAAGCCCAAAGGACCCGAAATGGATTGAATCAAGTTACTCAACATACCTGAAAACAGGCACGCAAATGCAATAACAATGAACCGCCAACGAGCGGTAAGAACCCAACTTGTAGGGAGCTGTGCAAAACAGAAACAAGGCACAAACAGCAGGTAACAGAAGATATCGACAGGCATCAGACCCGAGCAGAAGCAAAAAGATCCCCAAGTGGTGGGCGTCTGGACTGATCCTTGGTACTACAGGAACGAAAATTAGCAGGTAAGGAATAATTTTCTTTTCCCTGTACGTACCAGGATCAGTCCAGACGGTGGGATGTACCAAAGCTTCCCTAAACCGGGTGGGCCCCTGAAAGCCCTGCTCGGAGGACCTGGGCACCAAAATGTCCCATGGAGGACGACGCCAGGTGCAGTCGATAATGTCGTGAAAAGGTATGCAGCGACTTCCACGTCGCTGCTCGGCAGATCTCCTGGGAGGAGACGGAGCGAGATTCCGCCCAGGACGCCGCTTGTGAGCGGGTGGAGTGAGCGATAACCCCGCTAGGCGGAATTCGGCCAGCTCCAATGTAGGATAGCGAGATAGCTTCCTTAAGCCATCTCGCAATCGTTGTCTTCGAGGCCTGGTGTCCCTTCTTCGGACCGGACCAGAGAACGAAGAGATGATCGGAGAACCGGAAATCACTGGTCACCTCCAGATAGTGACGCAAGGTGCGCTTAACATCCAAAAGACGAAGAGACCGGGGCTCGCTGGATCCAAAGGACGGAAGTTCCACCGTCTGATTCAAGTGAAAGGCCGAGACTACCTTCGGAAGAAAGGAAGGTACGGTGCGCAGGGAGACTCCGGAATCCGTGAACCTGAGATAAGGCTCCCTGCAGGACAACGCTTGTAGCTCCGAGACCCGACGCGCGGAGCAGATGGCCACAAGGAAGACCACCTTTAGAGTCAGATCCTTAAGGGTCGCTCCACGTATCGGTTCAAAAGGCGCCCCTGACAAAGCCGAAGCACCAGGTTGAGGCTCCAGGAGGGACAAGGATCCTGCACAGGAGGGCGTACATGCTTGACCCCCTTGAGAAAACGGGCAAAGTCCGGTTGCAGGAGAAGAGAGCCTTCCGCTCGCACGAAGGAACTCAGGGCCGACACCTGGACTCGTAGGGAATTATAGGCGAGTCCCTTATCCAGACCATCTTGAAGGAACTGCAGAATCGCCGGAACAGACACCTCCGTGGGTCGGATCCCCCTGGAAGAGCACCAGACGTCGAAAGTTCTCCAAACGCACATAAGCAACAGAAGTAGAAGACTTCCGGGCCCGCAGCATAGTAGAAACTACCGCCTCAGGGTAGCCCCTGCGTCGAAGGCGGCGCCGTTCAAAAGCCATGCCGCAAGACAGAAGAGTTCGGCCTGGTCGAAATATACTGGACCCTGGCGCAGTAGCCGAGGAAGATGACCGAGCCGAAGCGGGCCGTCCACCGCCAGCTGGAGAAGGTCCGCAAACCACGGCCTGCGCGGCCACTCTGGAGCGACGAGTACCACAGGACCTTGATGCTTTTCTATCCTGCGGAGCGTTTTGCCCACCAAGGGCCACGGAGGAAAGACGTAGAGCAGCCGATGGGTCGGCCAAGGGAGGGCTAGGGCATCCACCCCCTCCACGCTGCGTTCCCTCCGGCGACTGAAAAACCGAGGTGCCTTGGCCATCAGATCGAAATGCGGTGCGCCCCACCGCCGAATCACCAACCGCATCGCCTCGTCGGAGAGCTCCCATTCACCGGGGTCCAGTTGTTGACGACTGAGAAAGTCTGCCTGGATATTGTCCACTCCGGCGATGTGAGAAGCTGCAATCCTGACTAGATGCCTTTCCGCCCACTCCATTAGGGGGGTCGACTCTAGGGAGACATGTTTGCTTCTTGTGCCTCCCTGTCGGTTGATATAGGCCACCGTGGTGGCGTTGTCGGAGAGGATTCGTACTTCTTTGTTCCGCACCAGGGGGAGGAACCGCTGTAACGCCAGCCGCACCGCCCTGGTCTCCAGACGGTTGATCGGCCAGGTCGCCTCTGTTGGGGACCACGTCCCCTGCGTTGCGCTTCGGTCGCAGACTGCGCCCCAGCCCACTAGGCTGGCATCGGTGGTGACCACCACCCAATTGGGAACATCGAGAGAGACTCCCTGAGCCAGATTCGTCGGGACCAGCCACCAGTCCAGACTGTCCCTGGTGACAGAGGGGAGAGGAAGGATCACCTGATAATCCTGGGACACCGGTTTCCACCTGGAGAGGAGGGACGCCTGCAGAGGACGCAGGCGCGCAAAAGCCCAGGGCACCATATCGATGGTGGACGCCATCACTCCCAGCAACTGCAGATAATTCCAGGAAGTGGGCTCCTGCAAAGCTGAAAAACGACAGACATGCTCCCGCAACGACTGAGCCTTGTCCGGGCGCAAGAACACCTTGCCCTGCAGCGTGTCGAAGCTGGCACCCAGGAAGTCCAGGCGCTGAGAAGGAACCAGAGAACTCTTGGCAAAGTTCACGACCCATTCCAGGGATTGCAGGACCTGGACCACCCTGGCCACCGATTCCTGTCTGTGGGCGAAGGACTTCGCTCGAATCAGCCAGTCGTCCAGATAGGGATGGACTAGAATTCCGTCCCTGCGGAGGGCCGCGGCGACGACAACCATTATCTTGGTGAAGGTGCGAGGTGCTGTCGCCAGACCGAACGGGAGAGCCGTGAACTGGAAGTGCTGACCCAGAACCTTGAAGCGGAGAAAACGACGATGCGCCGGCAGGATGGGAATGTGCAAATAGGCCTCCGTCAGATCCAAGGAGGCCAGAAATTCCCCTCGATGAACCGCCGCAATCACCGAGCGCAGCGTCTCCATGCGGAACCTGTTGACACGCAGAGACTTGTTGACTTCCTTGAGATCGAGAATGGGCTGGAAGGAACCGTCCTTCTTCGGCACGACGAAGTAGATAGAATAATGGCCCGAGCCCACCTCGCCGAAGGGGACGGGGGCAATGGCTCCTATGCTCTGTAACCGATCCAGAGTCTGCTGTATCGCCGCCCGCTTGAGGTCTGAGCCGCAGGGGGAGAAGAGGAACCGGTCTCTGGGAGGACGGGCAAACTCCAGAGCGTAGCCGTCCCTTATAGTGTCCAGAACCCACTGGTCTGCCGATATCTTTACCCACTCCCCGTAGAAATCCGCCAGGCGACCCCCTATCCTGGGCGTGGGGGAGTGGTGGCATCTGGCATCATTGGGACGACTTTGGCGGAGGAGTACCCCGTCCGGAGCCGTCACGCATGGGGCGCCTACCCCGAAAGGACCGGGACCAGGTCTGGGGTCTGGAGGAGGCAGCACGGGTCCCCGGCTGCCTGTACGACCTATAGCGCCTCTGCGCTCTGGTTCTAGTCCGGGTAGACGCAAAAGCCCTGGAGGGTCGATGTCTGTCTTCAGGGAGTCGGTGGACCGCATTCTCCCCGAGAGATTTGATGATCTGATCCAAGTCATCTCCAAACAAGAATTTTCCGCGGAAGGGCAAAGACCCTAAGCTCGACTTAGAAGAAGCATCCGCCGCCCAGTTGCGGAGCCAAAGGAGCCTCCTAGCCGCCACCACCGATACCATGGAACGCGCCTGTACTCGGAAGAGATCATATAGGGCATCCGCCCCATAGGCTATCGCGGACTCCAGGCGGTCAGCCTGCGCGGCTTCGTCCGGTGGTAACGATTGAGAAGTCAGCAACTGTTGCACCCACCGGAGACTGGCCCGCTGAGCCAGCGAGGTACACATAACAGCCCGCATGCCCAAGGCGGAGACTTCAAAAACCTTCTTCAAGAATACTTCCAACTTGCGGTCCTGGGTATCACGGAGCGCTGTGCCGCCCGTGACCGGGATCGTCGTCCTCTTGGTGACCGCCGAGACGGCCGAATCCACCTTGAGAACCCTAATAAGATCCAAGAAGTCTTCTGGCAGCGGGTACAACTTCTCCATGGCACGAGTGACCTTAAACGAGGCTTCCGGGGTATCCCACTCCCTGGTGAAAAGCTGCAGGAAGGACTCATGGATGGGAAATGCCCGAGGCCTAGGACGCAGGGCAGCGAGCACCGGGTCCCCCTTCCTGGCCAAAGTGGTGACGGCGGGCGCCACCGGGAGCGGCGGATCCGGAGGAGGATCAAGATCCAGTTCCACAAGGATCTGCTGTATCAGATCACTCAGCTCGTCCCGCTGGAAAATCCGTAGTGCCAGCGGATCATCCCCTTCCGAAGGCAGCTCCGAGAGCGCAGGGTCCGCGAAATCGGTGCCGCAGCTCCCGTGGCAGCCCGAGGACGCGGAAGAGGAGCTGGGGCCCCGGACACCGACCCAACCAGGTCGGGGGGCGTCCCAGGAGGAACCACAGGCACCCGAGGAGTCTTCGCCGGTGGGGGGTGAGGGCCCAGATCCCCGGGAGCCCCCAAACCCTGCAGGTACGCACTATGCATCAGTAAAATGAACTCGGGTGAAAAACGAGGCAAGCTGGGAGGGGGGTCCGAGGAAAGAGTCTCTGATGACCCAGGGTTGGCCAAGCCCCCCTCCGGGGATAAATTCGGGGGGGAAAACCTCCCGAAAATCCCTCCGCTCAGACACAGCTTCCACAGCAGCAAGATGCCGCGAAAGTAAAATGGCCGCCGTTCCCGCCAACAGCGGCGAAGTGGCCGGCCCGCGCCGCCCCTGCCGGGGGGAAGGGAGAGAGGAAAAAGCGTCTGCCGGCTGCGAGGTGCCTTCCCCACCCGGGAGACACCTCGCGCAGATCCCCTCCCTTGAGATCCGGGACCCCGGCTCGCCGCAGGCCGCGCAACGAGGCAGCCGCGGCATAATAAAGAAACGGCGGAAGCAGGCAACAAAGCCTCGGGGGGGGGGGCCCAGGGGCACTAAGAAGGTGCCGCGGGGGGGCCGGAGGGCCTACACAACCCGCCAAAGAGATCCCTGCAGCGCCGACAAAAAAGATACCAAACGGGCCAAAGACCGCGAAAAAGAAAAAAAAAAAGGCCGCAAAGCCGCGGGATCGCCTGCCCCCACGTGGCAAGCCGGCCTCACCGGCGGCCACGGGGCACCAACACCCTGTGAAGAAAAATACCTGAAAAGGAAAAATAACACAGGGGAACAAAAACCAAACTTACCCCACGAACGGAGGGAGGAACAGAGAAGGCAGAAAGACACGCCTCCAAACAAGAGAACTTTTTTTTTTTTTTTTCCAAAGAATTTAAACTTTAACTTGATTCAAAAGAGCTCAATACCAAGAAAACATGACAGTAAGACAGAGAAAGAAACAAAGAGAAATTCTGATAAAGGATCCTGTCAGCCTGGGGAGACCGTGGATCCCCCAACTCTCATCTGCTGGAGTCAGAAAGATACTGAGCTCCAGCAGAGGGAGCACTGGCTTATACTGGTGACGTCCCTCGAAGTCTGTTCTGACTCCATCTGCTGGACGGGGGACATAACCCACCGTCTGGACTGATCCTGGTACGTACAGGGAATTCCTAACATTCTGTTTGCTTTTTTGACTGCCACAGCACACTGAGCCGACGATTTCAATGTGTTATCCACTATGACACCTAGATCTCTTTCTTGGGTGGTAGCTCCTAATATGGAACCTAACATTGTGTGATTACAGTGAGGGTTAATTTTCCCTGTGTGGATCAGTTTTATATTCTGCAGAATGTGCGTGCTACTTGATTACATGAAGTCTTTGACATATATATATATATATATATATATATATAAAAAGGTCTCTAAGATGCCTATTAAGTGAATATCATCATCGAGTGCCATTCACTCGAACTCGACACAAATTGTGGAGCGAAGCGCAAGGCACAATTATATATCAGATAGAAAGGCGAATGTGTGCGGTGACGCTGGAGTGGTCGGATGAACTTTGTTCTTGAGTGTAACTTTTATTTTTTAAGGGGTGAATGAATTTGAATGCAGAGCACATTGAAAATGAGGATTATAATTCAGCTGCCTGGTACTCTAAGAAGAACAGTATTTGTACGCTACTGGCATTCATTAGCCCGCTTTACTATCGCGCAGCACGCAGTTTCCTTTCCATTTTCTGTACACTCTAAGTCACCCATCGTATTGTTTAGGTTTCTGGCATAGGCACCCAGACATGTAAATGTTTTACTTTTCACACTCCTCTTACTGGTAGTTGGGTCAGTTTTCCCCACAGCGGCCTAGTCATGATGATCTGATTTCCCTTCTTTAAAAGTATGCTTTGTGCATGCCCAGCTCGGAGCCATGCGCTCCTGAGTGACTGATTGAAAACTGCTCTGTTTGCTGTTTATAAGCTAGCACCGGCAGTCTGCTTAAGGTGAAGCCCATCTCATCGGTAAAGCCCTCTGTGCGCCATCGTGTCATCCACGCACTGAGACTGCGGAGCTCCTCCTGCCTCTAGCGGGGAGCAGTTCCAAGATTACTACCCTGGAAGCCCTGGAGTTTACCACCTAAAAGTCTGTTTAGCTTGTAGAATCTCTCTCCTGCATCTTCCTGTGTCACAGGTACCCACATGTACCACGACAGCCGGCTCCTCCCCAGCACGCTCTCAATCCTGTTCATTTATGTAAATGCTTTACATGCCCTTATTCCATGTGAAGTTCACAAGATCATAACAGTTTACATATAAACATTCATAGATAAAATTAACATAAACTCCCATATAATATAAACGATTCCAGGAGGTTATTTTTCATAGCATCTTATTTATCAATCATATCTAGGGGATGTGTGAGATCCACTATCTTGTCACTGAGTGATCTTCAGCACCGCTATCCACCCAACTATCTCTATCCATAGTGCCTGAATCTCCAACAAGGGCAGTGCTAGTCCTGCCTCTTGGACATTATAGCGCTGTGTGGCAGGAAGAGGTCTCGGTTTCAGCAGCAGAGAGAGGCCGGCAAAGCTCTGCAGTGCATCCCTGCGTCTCCCTCAGCTCCAGCCCAGCTGAAGGTCTCCTCTGCAATTCTCTCTCTCAGCGCCTCCGGGTCAGACCTCTCCCCAGCTAGAGAAGGGTGGAGGGTCCCTAGCTTGCTGGCTGCATGCTTTTATTTTTAAATTCAGGAATTGAAAACTTCCCAACAATTTAAGGCTGTATTGGATTTACTCAAAGAAAAAGAAATGTAATAACCTTTGAAAGAGCAGAGAGAATTTAAGCCTAAGTGTCAGGTCTGCGTGCTGATGAGGATTACCTATCACAAAAGAGGGAGTGAATCTATGAAACGAAGGCAGAATAGAGAGGAAAGGTCAGAATCCAACAGGTACTGACAAGAACGGGAGAAGTTAGATAAGGGAGAGAAAGCTACATAAATAGCTTAACTAGAAAGGCCCCACTGCAAAGACACTCCAGCACTTTCTAAACCAGATAAGAAAAACGTAGCGCAGAAAGGAGCCTAGGCTCCCAGCAAGAGGAGTTTGGAGGAATGGCTGTGAATGCTAGAAGACGGGAGTCCCATGGAGCAGTTTGGAGGAATGGCTGTGAATGCTAGAAGACGGGGGTCCCATGGAGCAGTTTGGAGGAATGGCTGTGAATGCTAGAAGATGGGGGTCCCATGGAGCAGTTTGGAGGAGTGACTGTGAATGCTAGAAGATGGGGGTCCCGTGGAGCAGTTTGGAGGAATGGCTGTGAATGCTAGAAGATGGGGGTTCCATGGAGCAGTTTGGAGGAGTGACTGTGAATGCTAGAAGATGGGGGTCCCATGGAGCAGTTTGGAGGAGTGACTGTGAATGCTAGAAGATGGTGGTCCCATGGAGCAGTTTGGAGGAATGGCTGTGAATGCTAGAAGATATGGGTCCCATGGAGCAGTTTGGAGGAATGGCTGTGAATGCTAGAAGATGGGGGTCCTATGGAGCAGTTTGGAGGAATGGCTGAGAATGCTAGAAGATGAGGGTCCCATGGAGCAGTTTGGAGGAGTGACTGTGAATGCTAGAAGATGGGGGTCCCATGGAGCAGTTTGGAGGAGTGACTGTGAATGCTAGAAGATGGGGGTCCCATGGAGCGGTTTGGAGGAGTGACTGTGAATGCTAGAAGATAGGGGTCCCATGGAGCAGTTTGGAGGAATGGCTGTGAATGCTAGAAGATGGGGGTCCCATGGAGCAGTTTGGAGGAGTGACTGTGAATGCTAGAAGATGGGGGTCCCATGGAGCAGTTTGGAGGAATGGCTGTGAATGCTAGAAGATAGGGGTCCCATGGAGCAGTTTGGAGGAGTGACTGTGAATGCTAGAAGATAGGGGTCCCATGGAGCAGTTTGGAGGAGTGTTGCTATAAGCTGGAGATGTCCTGAATGGTGAGAAGTGATGCTGCTGAGCCCGTATGACTATCCTGAAATAAAGCCTTCATTTTTCCACATTTTTGAATACTTCTACCCTTTCATGTCTCAGAAGACCCCTAAAGTATCATTGCTAATGCTGAGGGTCAATCAAGTTGTTATGCCTAAACATTCAGGCAACAGGAAAAGTCTTGCAGAAAAGAAAAGTGCACAGAGCGAACAGGCCTCTGACGGGGAAGACGTCATGGCTGAGTCAACCCTGACTCCAGATGTTCTACAGGCCATTAAGGGAGCGATGAACACGCAGGAAAAATACATTCTTCCTTGGATAAGCTGCAATTAGTGGTTGAGAAAGTAGCTAACCTGGGAGAAACTTCAGTGAGTGGACATGGTTGAGAAGAGAATGGAGGAGCTGGAAAAGCCCCTAACAGAGGCAGCAGAAAATCTGATGTGGTAGAACAAAGTGCTCCAAGAAAAGCACAATGACCTTGAAAACTGCAGCACTTTCTTTGCAAAATGGAGCCGTGAAATCTTAAAAATGAAGATGGACTGGCTCAGAGAATTCTGGCACCCAGAGATGGAGCCCAAAATCAGCCTCAGATAGTGGTGATGCAAATTCACAAGGAAAGCAGGAGAGATTACTTACCAAAATGCGGAATATATGCGTTCCAAGATTTCTCTGCCGAGTAGGGAATGTCCTGCCCACGTGACCACTGGAGGGGACATGGGCTTACTGTGCATTGAGGTAGCCAAGGGAGGAATTTGACTGGTGCGGCATGCACCTGCATTCAAAATGGTGTCTGCCTTTTTTTTTTTTTTCCGGGTTTTATTTCTGGTCAAGTTGGGGTTTTTTTGTTGTTGTTCTTTTTTCTATTCTTTACTCTGCTGCAATGTTTTCCTTGATCAGCACTGTCCTGGATGCAACATCAGGCTTCCTGTGAAAGCGTTGATGTCCCCCAACACAGTCCCGTGTTTTGCCCAAAGGCTACTTTGGGAGAGAAGAGGCAAACAGTAATTTGAAAACAAACATACCAGTAAGGTGGGTATAGGAGCTCTTCTGTTTTGGGGGACATCAACACTATTAAAGTTCACTAAATTGACAGTAGGAGTCTCTCATAAAATAACTCATCTACGACTGACCTTTTGGAAACGTGTTCCTTCTTGGTGAGGACTGTAATGCTAATACCATACTTCCTTCTCTTTAATTTGTGATTCCTCAAGCATAGTTCCTTCTCCCTATTGTTGCATGCTTAGTGCTTATCTACATAGAAATGGGGACAAGGCAGACCTGGGAACATATAGACTGATATCTATAGCAAGATACCCTAAAAAGAATATTCCGGATGATGATCAAATTAACAGATTATCGATTCCTATAGTTCACCAAGTCCAAAATCTAAAGATCGTTATAGATACTACTCTCTCACTGCATCCTCACATGAACAAGCTTGTTCAAAATGCATATTATAAACTTCACAAGATATGGAGAGCTCGCCCTTATATTGAGGAACATGACCTAAAAACCATAGTCCATTCTTTAATAACGACACCGCTGGACTATTTGTACGTGCAGTTCTTTGGGCTTCCAAAGACTACCCTACAAGCTCTTCAATTTGCTCAAAATTCAGCAGCCAGAATAATCTCAGGGACCCCTCTGCAAGAGCACATTACTCCACTATCGGTATGATACCACTGGTTACCCAGAGGATGGAGAATTAAGTTTTGAATCCTGTTGTTTGTCTTTAAAGATTTACATGGGCTTATGTCTCCTTCCTTTAACTCGGGCCTTAAACCTTTAGCAACCTACACGAACACTACGATCAGCCTCGCAATCGACATTAGACATCCCCTCTTTTAAACATTTTAGACTTGACGAATCATGGGAAAGGCTACTTACAGTCCAGGGCCCCTTACCTTGGAATACCTTACCCACTGAGACTAAGAAAGAGACTTCCTTGATGAAGTTCAGGGAGCTAGTTAAACCCTTTATTTTAAAATCTTAATATTCATCCTGGCATAATCTATTTTTAATAGATTGGTCTTAGTTTAATACTGCTGCTGGGAACATTTCCTTGTAGTTTTAAAAAAGGTGCTGTGGTATTTCTGGTGACAAATACAAGATAAAAAGATGCAAGAAGGTGTGAGCTTATAATGCATTAAGTTAACAATGCAATGATTGATATTTTCTCTTTTACATTAATTTTTATTTCTGGTTTTACATAATGTTTCATCATAATTTAACTTACTATGAATGTCTCTTGTAAATCACCTAGGATGTAGATGGGTGGTCTATAAATTGTAAAATAAATAAATATCTTTGCAGAACGTGGATATAAAAACCTTAGCAAAGATTCTGCAGCTGAAATTGGAGTACCTTATGCCCTTGATTATTCACACGGACCAAACAAGGTTCACAAAGGTGGCATCGATCCATAAATATTACTAGAAGGCTTTTTATTCTATTGCAGATTTAAAAATCACGTAAATTGGTAAGAGCAATTATTGCCTTGGATACAAACAAGGCTTTTGACAGGATCCAGTGGCCATTGAAGAATTTAATTGCTGGATTAGGCCCATGCGGTGCTAGGCAGGGCTGTCCTCTGTACCGGCAATACAACTGCATGCAGAAGACGTTAGGGCGAGTGCTGGTATCTGGGGCACATTTTTTATATTTGTCTCAACTGGAGGTGTCCAACCCCTGTTTGGTGAAGCTATTGGATATCAGATGAATTATGAGAAGTCTAAATTGCTTTTTACTGGGGATAATGTCCATATGCCCAGAGGACTGAGTCAGTTCTGTAGCGTATCAGATGGTTTTACCTGCCTCATAGATGAAGTGTCTCTCACAAACTTTGCAATCTCTACAAGCTTAACTATATTCCAGCACTGGATAAAATTAGGAAGGATCTGCAGGCATGCCCAAGAGATAAACATCCCCTGCTCGGCTGTATATGCTTTCCTCTCCCTCAGAGAGCCCCTGTGCTTGTCCCATGTTTTCTCGAATTCAGACACTGTCCCCGGCTCCACCTTCTCCAGTGGGAAACTAATGCATGCATTCATTACCCTCTCTGCAAAGAAACATTTCCTTTTATTAATCCTTAGTCTTCTCTCTCTCACCCTCAGCTCATCACCCTGCCTCCCGGGCACTTCCCTGACTATATTTACATGTCTCTATCATATCGCCCCATCCTCTCTCTCCTCCACAGTATACAGGTCAGGAGGACAGTGGCCTTTTATTCTCTAGTCCCGTGATCATTTTAGTAGTTAGCAATTCCACCCGATTTATATTCTTTGTCACAAGCAACACTCCCAACGCAGCCTCTTCCAGCAGCACCCCAAACCTGCTCTCACCTGTTGACACTTTCAGATTTTCTGGCACATTGCAGACCTTTTCCCGACTTTCCTCTTCAGCCTGCTCCCCAGAACCAATTATCTCCACCATGTACCAGTGAACCCAGTATGTCCTTCCAGTAGAATGCCACAGAACCTGCACAGAAGGGAGAAACATACTGAGATGGTAAGTTAAGCAAAGAAATTCTCTTACCTGTTCATTCACCTCCATGAGCCCTTTTGTCCCATTCTGGGCTGATTCCTCCTAACTCTACATCTCCTTAGTAGCTTTTACCTATTGCAAAGATTTTGCCTATTCCCACCAGAATAAGCTTTCGTCCCGCAGTAATAAAAAATTACTTTCTGTAAAGGAGCAGAGCAGTCCAAAATGATATCTGAAGCCTGCGAGAGCCAGAGGAAACAGGTTAATAAAGGTTCCTCTTTACACACCTTCGAGAAATTTGGACTAAGACAGAAGCAGAGCAATCCTAACTTCCCACAGCCTGTAAAACGTTTCTTCTAAACGAATCATCTCAAGGGTCTTGCCTGTCATGATTCCCTAAGCTTTTCTCTCCTTCCTGCCTGAAGCCCCTCAGTACCCCTTCTCCCTCTAAAGGCTGCACCTTTTTTAAATGTTGCTGTGATCTGGGCCCCCTTCACTGGCTGGTTTATGATAAGTTCCCGTGAAGTCTAACAATACTTCAGAGCCAGCTCTGTTCCATGCATCAATCCCTGCAAGTAAACTAAACAGCATGGCGATGGGATAAATACAGCTGAATAATTTCATGAAAGAGGAAATCTCAAGGCATACTTCCTTCATGAAGAAGGGCATGCAGGGCTCACAACTTTGGCTGACAAGGAGTGTCCCCCTCCTGCAGGGGACCTTACTGGGCCATGCTCTGCCTACTCTAGCCACTGCCTTGAAAGGCTGCATGACTCAGTAAGGCCAGTCCTATAAGAACCTCCCTTACAAATTCCTCGGTGCTTCATCATCGGCATCTCGGCTGCCTGCTCTGGCCAGCCTTGCACATGTTCTTGTTTCCTTGTGCCCTTGGAGGCTCTCTCGCCTTGCCTTGCCTTGTTTCCTTGTGCCCTTAAGAGGCTCTCTCGCCTTGCCTTGTTTCCTTGTGCTCTCTCGCCTTGCCTTGTTTCCTTGTGCTCTCTCGCCTTGCCTTGTTTCCTTGTGCTCTCTCACCTTGCCTTGTTTCCTTGTGCCCTTGGAGGCTCTCTCGCCTTGCCTTGTTTCCTTGTGCTCTCTCGCCTTGCCTTGTTTCCTTGTGCCCTTGGGAGGCTCTCTCGCCTTGCCTTGTTTCCTTGTGCTCTCTCGCCTTGCCTTGTTTCCTTGTGCTCTCTCGCCTTGCCTTGTTTCCTTGTGCCCTTGGAGGCTCTCTCGCCTTGCCTTGTTTCCTTGTGCTCTCTCGCCTTGCCTTGTTTCCTTGTGCTCTCTCACCTTGCCTTGTTTCCTTGTGCCCTTGGAGGCTCTCTCGCCTTGCCTTGTTCCTTGTGCTCTCTCGCCTTGCCTGTTTCCTTGTGCCCTTGGAGGCTCTCTCGCCTTGCCTTGTTTCCTTGTGCTCTCTCGCCTTGCCTTGTTTCCTTGTGCCCTTGGAGGCTCTCTCGCCTTGCCTTGTTTCCTTGTGCTCTCTCGCCTTGCCTTGTTTCCTTGTGCCTCTCTCACCTTGCCTTGTTTCCTTGTGCCCTTGGAGGCTCTCTCGCCTTGCCTTGTTTCCTTGTGCTTCTCTCGCCTGCCTTGTTTCCTTGTGCCCTTGGAGGCTCTCTCGCCTTGCCTTGTTTCCTTGTGCCTCTCTCGCCTTGCCTTGTTTCCTTGTGCTCTCTCGCCTTGCCTTGTTTTCCTTGTGCTCTCTCGCCTTGCCTTGTTTCCTTGTGCTCTCTCGCCTTGCCTTGTTTCCTTGTGCTCTCTCGCCTTGCCTTGTTTCCTTGTGCCCTTGGAGGCTCTCTCGCCTTGCCTTGTTTCCTTGTGCTCTCTCGCCTTGCCTTGTTTCCTTGTGCTCTCTCGCCTTGCCTTGTTTCCTTGTGCCCTTGGAGGCTCTCTCGCCTTGCCTTGTTTCCTTGTGCTCTCTCGCCTTGCCTTGTTTCCTTGTGCCCTTGGAGGCTCTCTCGCCTTGCCTTGTTTCCTTGTGCTCTCTCGCCCTTGCCTTGTTTCCTTGTGCTCTTGGAGGCTCTCTCGCCTTGCCTTGTTTCCTTGTGCTCTCTCGCCTTGCCTTGTTTCCTTGTGCTCTTGGAGGCTCTCTCGCCTTGCCTTGTTTCCTTGTGCTCTCTCACCTTGCCTTGTTTCCTTGTGCCCTTCGAGGCAAGGCAAGAGAGCCTCCATGGGCACAAGGAACAAGGCAAGGCGAGAGAGCCTCCAAGGGCACAAGGAAACAAGGCAAGGCGAGAGAGCCTCCAAGGAAACAAGGCAAGGCGAGAGAGCCTCGAACCATGCTAATAATTAAACATGGGAAGAGATGGGAGACACTCTGAGTGTGAAGTAAGAAATAAGAGGGTAAAATATAAATGACAAAGGATCAGGTAAGATATCTGCACTCTTACATGCAAATATGCCCCTTTCCTCTTATGTTTCAATACTTCCCTTCCAGTGTGTGACATGGCATGTCTTCGCTCTTCTGATATGTTCCTCTCTAGAGATTTTCCCCATCTACAGAGATGTTATTTCTGCAAGCTATTATTCATATTCGTTTAATTTTACCATGCGCTTTACTACGCATTTAACACTTTATCAAGATCTCTTATACGCGTCATACGCTGCTGCTTACTCTAATGTGCAATCAATAATGCCCCTAGAGATATTATGCCATTAGTATAGTTTCATTAAATAGAGATCCATGAGATTTGTTCCTCAAGTTACAATAACCGTGTATCACATTGTCTTTTTCTGTTAATTTAAATTATATTATGTTTTTAATTATTAGCTTTCTCATATTAAGTTAATTTCTACTATGTTAAATTTTTCATTTATATGGCTTTGTTATTATTCTCTTAAGTTAAAATATTATTTGTAAAGCACTGCTGCTAATCGCTATGTTTATTTAGCGCTGTTGCGAAATATTGTTGAATGTGAACCAATGTGATGCTACTAAACGAATGTCGGTTTATAAAAGCTACAACTAAATAAATAAATATCTTCCAAGCATTCACACTCCATGGCAGGCAGTGGAGACAGAATTACTTGGCGGACACTGTCATCTATATATGTTTGTTTCCAGCCTTAAACCCTGCTCTGGATTTGAAACAACAAATCAAGCCTGTCAAATGTGTGTGATGTGAGAGTCTGCTGCTTTCACGATGGCTGAAGAGGTCACAAAGGCTCCAAATCAGATTCACAATATATAGAGAGGAAGGGAGGGACAGAGACAGAAGTACAGAAACGGGAGAGTGAGCGGCAACGCTTGCTCTAACTCACAGGAGGATACTGCAGTCTTCTACCATGCAATTCAGGCAAAAAAGTCTCCGGTGAGGAAGGAAAAAAGAATGAGGAGGAGGAAAATAGTTAATATCCAAAAACAACCCTATAATAAGTCCTCCAAATCATAAGCTAGTAATATTAGAAGGACTGGTCTCAAAGGTTCTCAGTATTACTAAATGCTCTTTTGACGATTATCTGTGAGCTGTAGGCATCCGTGGAAGGAACCCTTTCACCCAAAGTCAAAGGGATTGGGAAACCTCCCTGCACTTCACCCAGCAAAGCACAGCAGAGCTGCCTTACCTGTAACAGGTGTTCTCCTAGGACAGCAACAGGATGTCAGTCCTCACACATGGGTTACATCATTACATGGAGCCTGGCACGTGCCCAGCATGCCCATGCAACGCGTCCACGTGGGGGTCTGTCTTCAGTCTCATAACATAGAATTATATATAAATCAACAAATAGGAGGGTGGGTTTCGTGAGGACTCACATCCTGTTGACCTCAGAGAACACCTGTTACAGGTAAGCAAATCTGCTTTCTCCGAGGACAAGGAGGATGGATGAATCCCTAGCTACAGGCTGCTTCCCAATATTAAAGGGGAACAATAGACACTTAAACCAGACTGTCTCCCCTCTGTTACCAACGGGCACACACAGCTGTGCTGTTGGTAAAAACAGTGGGGAGACAGCCTGAACCCAAACAATGGGTCCTAGGTGAGAGAGCTGGGTTCTACACCTCAAACAGATTCCGAAGGACAGACTGGTCAAACCTACTGTCACGTCAGCCATCCCTATCCAGACAATAGTGAGATGTGAATGTTTAGGGAGAACTCCACGTTGCAGCCTTGCAGACCTCCTCCATGGGCACTGCTCACAAGTGGGCCACTGACGCTGCCATGGCTCCGACAGAATGAGCCTGGACATGGCCACTAAGATGCAGCCCATCTTAGAAGAAGAAGATGCAATCTGCTAGCTAATTCAATAGTATCTGTTTGCCAATGCCCAACCTATTCCTATCAAAAGAAATAAAAAGTTGGATGAACTGTCTATGAGCTTCTGTCCGCTCCAAATAGAAGGATAAGACTCGCTTGCAGTCCAAAATGTGCAGGGCTCGTTCACGTTGGTGCAAATTGGACCTGGGAAAGAATGTTGGCAGGACAATGGACTGGTTAAGATGAAAGTCCATCACCACTTTAGGTAGGAACTTAGGGTGCGCACTCAATACCAGCTTGTCAGGATAAAACTTAGTGTAAGGTGAATAAGTCACTAAAGCCAGGAGCTCGCTGACCCTGCACACTGAGATGACTGCCACCAAAAATATGACCTTCCAGGTCAGGTTCTTCAGGTCACAGGTGTGCAGCAGCTCAAAAGGAGCTTTCTTCAGCTGAGCTAATACCACATTGAGGTCTCAAGACACAGCAGGACGCCTTAGGACAGGCTTCAACTGAAGCAGGCCCCGCATGAAGCGTACAACTATAAGCTGTACAGAAATGGGCGTATCTACACCGCGGTGTTATGTGCCAACTGCCCTGAGATAAACTCTAACAGAGTTGGGTTTTTAAGCCAGCTTCCGATAGGTGTAGAATTCAAGCAGTTTTGTGTGGGGCAGGAGAACAGATCTAGGGTCTTATGCTCACACCACAAGGAAAAAACTCCTCCACTTCAGTCCATAGGACTTTCTAGTGGAAGGCTTTCTAGAAGACACCAGGACCTGAGACACACCCTCCGAGATATCAAATGTTTGCAGAATCAGCCTCTCAACATCCAGGCTGTGAGTGATAGGGCCTGGAGATTGGGATGTCACAAACTGCCCTCGATCTTGCATGATGAGATCTGGGGAAGACCCCAGACTGATCGGGCTCCAGATGGACAACTCCCGTAGGAGTGGAAACCAGAATTGTCTTGGCCAATAAGGGGCTATGAGGATCCTAGTCACCTTGTCCTCATGAAGCTTCAAGAGAGTCTTTGCCACTAAGGGAATTGGAGGATACAGCTTTCAGAAGACCTTTGCCCCAGTGTCGGGCAAGGGCGTCCAACGCTGATTTGCCATCTGTCGTGTATAGGGAGCAGAATTGAAGCACCTTTCTGTTGCAAGAGGACATAAAGAGATCCATGTCTGGTTCCCCCAGAGGCCAAATATCTGATTTATAACCCCCTGGGTCCAGGGACCACTCGTGGGGTCTGAAGGCATGGCTCAGTCTGCCCTCTAAAACATTCTCCATCCCAGTCAGGTACATGGCCCTGAGCACCATCCCTTGGATCAGGGCCCATGACCAGATCTGAACCACTTTCTGATACAGGAGGTACAAGCCCATACCTCCCTGCTTGTTGACATACTACATCGCCTCCTGGTTGTCAATTTGGATCAGGACAACTTTGTTGGACAGCCGTTCCCTGAAAACACATAGCGTATACCTGATCACCCAGAGCTCAAGGAAGTTGATTTGGCAACAGCTTTCCTAGGCAGACCAGAGACCCTGGATGCTGAGACTATCTACATGATTTCCCCATCCCAAGTTGGACATATCTGTGTTTAAGAACAATTTGGGTAGGAGGAATTCAGAATGAGATCCCATCCTAGATTTGAAAGTTCCTGCCACCAGGACAAAGAGTCCCGGAGGAGCGAGGTGATTCAGTTGCGGTCCTGGAGGTTCTGCATGGCCTGGCACCACTGTAACCTCAAGGTCCACTGGGCCCTGCGCATGTGTAATCGTGCCAAGAGAGCGACATGTACGGTTGCAACCATATGGCCCAACAACCTCAAGATGTGCCATGCTGACACCTGCTGGCTCTGCTGAATCTCTGCTGCAATGGTCATCAAAGTAATGGCCCTTTGACGAGGCAGGAAGACTTTCACCTAAGCCATGTTAGCATGTCTCCTATAAAGTCCAAATGAAGTGATGGCTGAGATGAGACTTTGAGTAGTTAATGATGAACCCTAGTGATTCCAATACCCGGATGGTCAAGCACATGGACTTGACAGCCTCTGCTTGAGATATGCTCTTGACCAGCCAATCGTCCAGATAAGGGAAACCATGCACTCCCAGCCTGCAAAGGTGCGCTGCCACAATGATCAGGCATTTTGTAAAGACTCAATGGGCTGACACTAGCCCGAACAGCAACACCCGATACTGGAATTGCTATTTTCCCACCACGAATTGAAGATACGTCCGGTGACTTAGGAAGATCTTGATGTGTGTGTACATGTCATTCAGATCGAGGGAGCATAGCCAGTCCCCTGTTTGTAAAAGGGGGATCAAGGTGCACAGGGAAATCATCTTGAACATTTTTTGCTAAATCTGTTCAAGGCCATTAGTTTCTAGGATGGGATGGAGTCTTTCTGTTTTCCTTGGAATGAGGAAGTACCTGAAGTAAAATCCCCATCCTCTTTGCCCTGGTGGAACAGACTTGACTGCTCTGGCCATTAAGAAGGAGGAAAGCTCCATTAGTAGCACCTCCTGTTGTGCTACCAGCCCAAAATGGGCTTGGAGGGCAATTTGGCAGGACACCCATAGGTGTTATGGATCTGAAGCTACGAGTTGCTAGAGTTAGCAGTCTGTTGTAGATCTGATGCCTGATGGGCGGAGCAATCAGATAAGAGTAGCAATCTGTTAGGAATCTGATGTTAGTTAGACTGCGGGCTCCTGAAGTGGGAGGAGTTAGCAATCTTGTTAGGAAAGCTCTGTGTAGAGCTGAGAGTAGCAATCTGTAATTCTGATATAGTAGTGGGTGGATCCCTAGGCCGGTGGCAGATGACCACGCCCCCAGGAGGTTATCCCGAGAGGGACCACCGGCTAGGCTTGAGTATGGAGACAGACACACATTAGTTCTTTTATTAACAGGTTTTTGAACCACCAGAGGTGGCAGTAGTGAGCTGATATGCCCAGCAGGGCTGTAGTCCCTCAGGTACTGGAACAACGATCCAGAATGGCTGAGCTGTTGAGAAACTGTAGAAAGTGAGTAGGCAGAGTTCATGAACAGCACTAGATGACAAAACTCACTTAAGGTCTCAAGGAAGCTCAGGAGCTGGAAAGGTTTAGGCCCTCGAGGAGCGAGTACCTGGTTCCAGGGAAAGCTCTGAGAGCGCGATGGTAACTCACAATTGTTTGTAGCAGCGATAGCTTCCAGGCAGTAGAGAATCTTCAGAGTGTCCAGGAACATGGGCCCTCGAGGAGCGAGAGAGTACCGGTTCCTATCTGTAATCTGAAGTAAGAAAATCGAGGCCCCTGAGGAGCGGGTACCTCTAGTAAGTCCAGGGAGGCAGAGTAGCTGGATAGCCAAATCGAGTCCTTAGCGAATCCTTGCTAACTCAGCTAGTTAGCGATAACAGAGACCTTTAAATATTGGAAGCGGATGACGTCATCTCAGGGGGACGCCCTTGCCGGTACTTCAATCAGAGCGCGCGTGCCCTAAGTCTTCAGGCAACATGGCGGATCTGTGACATTGAGCCGGTCCGGGGACGCCAGAGGGAGACGCATGGAGACGCCGCGGCAGCCAGCTGTCCATCAGACCCGGAGGAGTCGCCACAGAGGTAAGGAGGGGCGGAGTGAGGGCGTCGAGCAGCGACGGTCGCAACAATAGGTTCAATCGGTAACTCTGACGGATGAAAAGAACCCACTGGTCTGAGGTTATACTGGGCCACTGGTTCGCAAAGAACAGCAGCCTGCCCCAACCCGCAGATCCATCACCCCAGGTACAGGTAACTGGACTCCACTCCATACAACCCTGTCAAAACCCCGTCCCTGGAGTTAATGCGGTGCCAGCTGAACTTTGGGGCTCTCTGCTGCCTGAGACGGCCTTGGGAGTCCTGATGCTGCTGACGGGAGAGAGGAAGCAGAGGATAGTTCTTCCTCTGGTGAAAGAAAGACTTCCTCTCCCCTAATCTCTCTGACCTCCTAGCTGAGGACGACGGGTCTGGAGTGCTGGCGGGGTGTTGTTGAAGGCTTTTATGGTAGTCCCAGAACTGGGGCCACCGCATCCCTCACCATGCCTCCGAAGAGATTCTCCCCAGTACATGGCACATCAGCAAATGTTTCCTTTACCTCTAGTTGGAGATCTGAGGCCCACAGCTATGCCATTCTGCAGGCACCGATTTCCACTGCCAAGACTCTTGATGCTGTCTCAAAAACATCATAGGTTGCTCTGACCTTGAGTTTCCCACACTCCAGGCCCTTATGCACTAGTAGGGTGTCCTGCTGCTGCTGAAGCAGCTGCTTGGCCACTTCCTGCACCTGCTTCCAGATGTCCTGAAAGTACTGGCTCATGTAGAGCTGGTAGGAAGCTATTCAGGCAACGAACATGGCCCCCTGGAAAACCTTTCACCTAAGAGCAGGTGTCAAGGAATGGTCCTAGCCCACTTGTCTCTCGAGAGCAGATTTGACTACCAGCAATTGGTGGGAAAGCTGTCTCTTATCAAACCCGGGAGCCTTCTGAATGAGGTAAACCCTGTCAGCCTTCTTATTCACAAGAGGCACTGTGAGAGGGTGTTCCCATATCCTCAGCAGTAACTCCTTAAGTACAGGGTGGCCCATGGAAAAGTAGCCTGCCTGCGTGGCACTGGTATTGGAGGCCGGCTACTTTTCCATGGGCCACCCTGTATATCATATACCGGAACCGCCATGACCTCCTTAGGAGGCTCCATGAACTGGAGGATTTCAAGCATTTTGTGCCTGGGATCCTCCTCTGTCAGTAACTGAAATGAGATGGCTTCCGCCATTACCTTCACAAATCCTGCAAAGGTTAAGTCCTCAGGTGGGAACTTCCTTTATTCTTCTGGAGGAGAGGTGACCCTCAGAGCCATTGGAAGATGACTAAGTGGTGTCATCGCCCCCAGAGATCATAAGCGGCCCACATCCTCATTGAAACCAATAGGGGATGGGGCTCTTTGCACTCAGCCTTCGTCCAGAGGTGCAGGCACTGGTAGAGCTGCATGGGGGGCTACAGGCCTCAGCATCTCAGCCAGCCTAGGTGGAGCTTCCTCCCCCAAGGGGAGGCTGTGGTGCCCCAATGGGTACAGACACCAGCCCGGGAACAGACACCAGCTGGGTCGATAATGCACCAATGAGCGCATAGAACTTCTCCAACAGCAGCTCTACGACAGACGGTGCTGGCTCCGGTGCTGTTGATGCCACTGGACCGTTGCTCCGCATCACCCACTTGACCGCCATTGAACTTGCTGCTCAATCTCTTCCTCAAACATTGCCGATGCCAACACAGACTGGGAGGAATGAGAGGTGGCCAGATCCTCTTTGGAACTGAGAAGAGGATCAGTAACTGGCATCAGGACCGGTGAAGACCATCGTGGACCCCCAGAACAGATTGAGGACTGGTGGGTCCTCACCGCAGGGTTGCTTCAGGGGCATCACAGCATGAGCTGACACATCCCTGAGCCCGGCACCAAATATCGACAGGAACCGATACCAATGCTTCTTCAGCTTCCCTCGATGCTCAGCACGATTCTTTCCCAGTGCCGAGGTCGATGACAAGAAACCCATCCTTGGCCTGGAGGAGCTAGACAGTGGCCGGTCTCCAGCACCCCTATCAGTCAACGGCACCAATGGTCCTGCCGATGTCGAAGGCTAGGTGTCCATTGGTGCGGCTCCATGGTCCATCGATGCCAATGCCTCTGTGTTCTCCAGTCCGAAGTGGTATTCCATCTTATCGAGCTGAAGGCGACGTTCCTTCAGGGTCATCTGGGCACATTTGCGGCAACCCCAGATGTCATGCGATGTTCCCAGGCAGAGGACATATTCATCATGAAGGTCTGTGATGGGCATGGGTCCTCAGGTACTGAGGGCATCGTTTGAAACCAGATGCGTGCCATGATGGGACGAAATAAATGGGAAGCAAGATCAAAATAGATGGCAGTGGGTGTCGAAGGCCGGTGGACACCAAAGAACCACTGCCATGAGGAATTGGCCGCGAAAGAAACTTACCGTTAAACAACAAAAACCCTGACTAGGAACAGTACGGGGAGAACCGAGGGGTACCCAGTGTCGAACTCAGGCGAAAAAAAATCACAATAAAGTGAAACATAGAAAGTTTTCCAAAATAGGCCAAAAGTGAGCTCACCACCCGCAATGCTGCAGCTCCGTGGAAAGAGAGACCCCGCGTGGACATGTCACATAGGGCATGCTGAGCATGTCCAGTATGGCAAGTCAAAATGCTAGAAACTTTTGACATAAATTTTCCATGTCAGCGCTCCATCTGATGGCATCATCCATTTGTGAGGACTACCATCCTGCTTGTCCTCGAAGAAAGAAGCTATTCGCTATCTATAATTTGGATAAAAGTAAATTTTAGTTGGTCTGTACATGGATGCTTACATTTAGAGCACAATCACTCCTACGGGGGGCAGATTCATGCTACCCCACATCCATACTTGCAGCTCTTACCTGCACAGGCGGTTGGCCACTATTGCTCTGACGGAAGACCCCTTCATCACCCGCGCCGATCTCATCATAGTCCTCCAGCATGCGCACACTCATTCCCGGCTTCAGGTTCTCCTGTACATACTCCACATAACTGTCACGGCTTGAGAAGTCTGACGGAGAAAGAAAGGTCTTCGACTGCTTCTTTCGAGAGGCAGCAGCTGGAGTACAAGTCTCCAAAGACACTTGGATGCTTGGGCAGGCAGGCACCTTAGGCTGAAAGATGGATCTGAAGAGCCGGGGTGGATCATCACTGTGTGTGTCCCCGAAAACTACCTGCTGCACACGGTCCCATCCCATGACTCGCACCAGCTCAGAGATCAGGTTAGCCATGGCCATGCTGAACTCAAACTCCACAAGCACACGGCTTCTCTCAGTGACGTGCGTGGAGGCCGCAGCGCTGTCCTGACGTCGGGCTCCCTGCTCACTGCTGCTGTTCAGGTTGTCCATCAAGGAGGTTACACAGAGGTAACGTTTCACCAGAGAGAACAGCACCTTCCCCGGGATCTGTGATAAAGTAATCAAAGAGTTCAAGCTTCATCAGAGCCCCGACACCCCCTCTCAGCCCACTGTCCATGTGCTATCATTGGACCACACACTCACACCCAAGCCACCATCTGTGTGCTGCCACAGACCCCGGTACCCCCTTTCAGCTCACTATCTGCAGATGTGATGGGAATTATAAAGCTAGTTAATTGGGCAGACGGGCAGACTAGATGGGGCCACATGGTCTTTTTCTGCCAACATGTTTCTGGGTTTCTAAAGCCACAGTGCTCACTTCCATCCCACCAGCCTCATGGTAGGATAGGGTAAAAATACTACCAACCTGCTGTATGTACATTACTGCAGATCCAGTAACCAATACTGCCAAATGATTCCAGCCTCTGCAAGTGTCACCAAACATTTACCTGTGGTAGATGGATTCCCTCAAAGGATATGCAGTGCTCCTCGGAGGACGTGGTCTCTGCAAACAGCTCAAGGAGGGTGTAACGACTGTCAAAGTCCATATGATGCTCAATGCCATCCTGCTGACTGAGGGAGAGGAGAACGTAGGCGCGACTCCCTGAAACCCAAAGAAAAGCAAACCAGTGCTGAATCCCCCACAGAAACCCTGTGCATCACACTGCAAGAGGAGTATGGCTCTGCAGGTGTACTAACCCCAAAGCAGATAATCTCTCCCTCACCAGAAGGAACTTTGTACTTCTCCCCTCAGAGGATGCACCAAGCTCCACAGCAGGAAGGGCTCTCGCCCTACTCTCTCCCCACCTCCCTCCCCAGAGGATGCACCGTGCTCCACAGCAGGAAGGGCTCTCCCCTCCTCCCTCCCCACCTCCCTCCCCAGAGGACGCAACGTGCTCCACAGCAGGAAGGATTCTGTACCTTTCTCCCCAGCGGAAACCCTGAACCCACCAGAAGAGGACCTATCTCTGTTCCTAGAGCAGGCAATCTCTCTTCCACCAGCAGGAACTTTGTACTTCTGTGCCCAAAGGGTACATTTTTCCCCTACACCAGAAGAAGCTGTCTACCTCTCTGCCCATCACACACAGCTGGGGAGTGAGGGGGGAAGAGGAAGTAGCTGGAGTGGACAGGATTAATCTCTGAGCTGGAGCAAGCTTGATATCATGCTGAGAGAGGAGGCAGAGGGGCAGTTGGTGTGTGGCAGTTTGAGATCCGTTTTAACTGAGACATACAGCAAAACATTACTTGGGACCCTCTATAGACAAACATATTCAAAGATAAACTGTTAAGTGTTACCATGAAAATTCCTTTTTATTTTCTCTTTTGTTGCTTGCAGTTTTTCAAATTCTTTTTCATGGTCACTTTAAATCCATTTTAATAACAAACATTTTAGTTTAACAGTACTGTGCTCATGGTTGATTAGCGACCCAGGTGGGCAAGTTGTTATAGGATCCCAGTATCTTTAGTAAGTGTTTTTGCTGTGAACTCTATGACCTTAGGTTGCAGTGCCCCCAAAAACCCTCGGGAGTAGCTTGAAGGCAGGGGTACTTGCCCAGAAACCCAACTGGTGGGTGAAAAGGTTGCCAGGAGAGAGGTGAGGCCTGTACAGCACTTGCTGGAACTCTCAAATGGCCATGGATTTAACCCCTGCGGGATGGAAGGAATAGCCAAAGGCTGTCACATGACAGTAGCAAAGGAGAAAAACACAAGAATAGCATTACTGACAAAAGTGTCAGTACCCCTAAGTGACTATTCTGTGGCATAAATAGAGAGAAAGATCCTCAGAGAGGCAATCAGAGACCAAAAAAATGTGGCAGAAAGACAGAAAAACAGTTCTTAATTGTATTGGGCACTAGAGATGCGATTCGGCTGAACCTTTCAGTTCGGCCTTCGTTATCGGCCCGCCGCGGGAAATTTCGTTTTCCCACGGTTCGGGCCGTTTTTTTCCGCCACCCCAAAAAACGAATTTTCCCAAAATTTCGGGAAAATCCACTTTGCACATCCCTATAAATTAACTATAATCCCCCCACGACTTACCGAAAGTCCCTGGTGGTCCAGCAGGGGTCCCAGGAGCGATCTCCCCCTCTCGGGCCATCAGCTACCAGTAATCAAAATGGCGCCGGTGACCCTTTGCCCTTACCATGTGATAGGGGCTCCCGGTGCCATTGCTCGGCCCCTGTCACATGGTAGGAGCAATGGACGGCCCGCGCTATTTGATTACTGATAGCCGATGGCCCGAGAGGGGGAGATTGCTCCCGGGACCCCTGCTGGATCACCAGAGACTTTCGGCAAGTCTTGGGGGGGGGGGGTTTCGGGACGGTGGGGTTTTGTAATTAATTAAATTTGAAGGGCTGGGTGGGGGTTTGGGGGGGGGGTTTGTTTTTTAATGTACCCTTCTCCCCACCCCCCACCCCCAAAAAAACATAGGAAAACCACACAAAATTTTGTGGGTTTTCCTTTCATTTTGTCAGCCCCCCGAAATGCAATGAAATAGGGAATAAAGACGATATTTCCTATTTCGTTGCAAACAATGCACATCCCTATCCGGCACTACTGGCCTGATTTAAAAAATACTTCAGATGTACCTTGATATATTGCCTGAACATAATACATCCTACTAACCTAGGCTATCACTGGCACAAAGCAGGTTTTAAAAAGGGCATTAGCAGTAAATTTGAACAACCGAAATTATTCCCACCATATCCTGGCTAAGGAGGGGAATTCCCCTTCCTCTCCCGCCGAAGCTGCCAGGGAATCTAAAATGGCCGCCGTTTCTGCAAAAGCCTCAGTGCTGGACCCCATCACCCGTGAGGCTTGTTCTACCGGAGTGATCATGCTTGAGGCAGACCCCTGAACGCTTTTGCTGCATGCACACGCTATTCTTCCCTGCACCTATGGCACCACCAGCACCTCGATGGCAAGCAGGGGAAACTGTCCCTCAGGAGCCAACGCCTGGTCTCCTCCGCAGGCAGAGAAGCTGCTGAAAAAATCCCATCCCATCGCTGAGCTCCTTCCCCCCCAGCTGGACAGATTCCTCCATCTTGTTCCTTGTTCTCTCTCTTTTTTTTTTTTTTTTTACTCTCTGAGAACAAATAAAGATCCATAGAAACCAATACTTTCTTTTGGTGCAGAGGATCCAGTGTCAGGGGCACAGGCCGCATGGCAGATCAGAAAAGAGCCCGACCACTGGCTATATCCGTCTCCTTGTACCAAACTTTAGAGACTCAGCCCAGAACAAACTGAATAAAAGGGATACTTCCATGATCCACTGGGCTTGCAGTACAGAACTGCCAAGCAGGTTCCACCGCTGTCTCATAGGGGACCTCCACGGACTCCCAGACCGAGCTATCAGAAGGGTCACCAAACCCCTGCTCATCCGCCTCAAACCAGGGGTATGGCCCCACCAGGATCTTACAACCCCCTGGTAGATCCAAAAATGTTGTCTTTTAATCTTTTTTTCTATTCTTTCTCTCCAGACTGCAGTTTTACACCTCTACCATCTGCTGGAGACAGAGAAACAGAGGGACTGCAGTTTTACACCTCTACCATCTGCTGGAGACAGAGAAACACTGAGGGACTGCAGGTGGCACCTCTACCATCTGCTGGAGACAGAGAAATACTGAGGGACTGCAGGTGGCACCTCAGGTTATGTACAGTGTCAGTGAAACTTTGTCTCCATCTGCTGGCAGGGAGGCAAAACCCAGGAGTCTGGACTGATCTGGGTACGAGTAGGCAAACCCCATGGTCAAATAGGGCATGTCAATCTGACCCCAAACACACCTGACAGAAAGGTGATGGATGTGACAGCAGCAGTTGTAGTGGCGCTGGAGAAAAAAATTCAAAAAATACACTCTAAAATTGACAAAGTACATGCATTGCTGACGGAACCTACAAAACAGATTCAAGAAGTAGAATCGTGTGTCTCCGGGATGGAGAATCGTATGCAGATTTTAGAAATTGAGATAGCCCAGTTGAAAGCTGACTGAGACCAGCGAACAGAAAAATTAGATGACCTAGCAAAAAGGTTGCGTCGGGGCAATTTGAGAATTATTGGGATGCCAGAGACGGCTCGGGTCTCTGACTTAGCTGAAGTTATTGAAAACTGGCTGTCACACGTTTTGGCGCTGGATAAAAAACATGGCAAACTGCACATTGTGCAGGCCCACTGCTTGGGATTAAAGTACTCACAACGTGCCAAACCTCGTCCTATGATAGCTACATTCTGAACTCTGTGCATAAATTGCTGTTCTTCAAGCTTAAAGGAAGAATAGGAGCATTACACTTACGAGGGTGCACCAATTTTGCTTTTCCAAGATTATTCAGCTCTGGCGGCGGACGGGAGGAAGGCTTTTGCATCAGTCTGTGTGCAGTTTTCCCTTTACACTGCAGTTCCCAGCAAGACTGAGGGTAACACATGGGAATAAGATGGCGGTGTACGAGAGAGTGGAAGGAGCTGCAGCATTTTTTAAATCGCTAACATCGGAGACAGAGAAGTGACTATGGAAGCCTAGAACTGGAAGTGGTTAAACTAAAGTTTGATACCAGAAGGCTAGAAGAATCGGGAGTGGAAATGAAAGAACAAGTTTTTGTTTCACTTGAAGTTATAGACTAAGTTCTTTATCATATCCTTCAACCTCAAACCTCATGGCCTTTAAAACCTTAATGCACCAATACAGATTCTCCATCCTACAGACAAAAAAGGACTTCTACTCGCAGAAAATTCATAACTTTATATTTGATCCAAAAGCCCTCTTCTCTTTAGTAACTTCTCTCACCAAACAACCCGCCTTCACTTTCCCGGATGATAACGCAGCAAGTAAAGCATCTGATCTTGCCACCTATTTTAAGAACAAAATTCCTAACCTCCTGGACCCTATCAAGAAAATGAAAGCCAACTCCTCACCTCATCTACTCCCCTCCCCTCCACAAATCACAGCAAGCCTTGAGACCTTTGAACCAGTCTCCACTTTGGAAATTGAAAACACTCTAAAAAGACTTAAACCTTCATCACACCCACTAGATGCTATTCCAGCCAACCTCCTCATTTCAATTGCCAAAGACATCTCTTACCCTATATCACAGATCATCAATTCCTCTTTATTACAAGGTCTCATCCCCACTCCACTCAAACTCGCCATCCTTAAACCATTACTAAAAAAACCAAATCTTTCCCCAGACAATCCAGCCAACTTCCGCCCTATAGCCAATCTCCCAATTATCTCCAAAATCATGGAAAAATTAGTTAACAAACAACTCGCCGAATACTTAGAAAACAACAACATCCTCTCTTCTTCTCAATTTGGTTTCCGAAAATCTAGAAGTACCGAATCCCTCCTTTCATCTCTTTCAGATAAAATTCTCTTGAACCTAGAAAAAAAACAATCCTCCCTCCTCATTCTACTTGACTTATCAGCAGCTTTTGACACAGTGAACCATGATATCCTCTTGGATCATCTAACAGAGATTGGCATAAAAAACACCGCACTCAATTTGTTCTCATCTTTCCTCCAGAATAGATTCTATAAAGTCAAGATAAACAGCAAAGAATCACCACCTTTCAGATCCACTATGGGAGTCCCGCAGGGTTCTTCTCTATCCCCAACATTATTCAATATTTATCTTCTCCCTCTATGCCATCTCCTCTCCAAATTTAACCTCATTCACTATGTTATGCAGATTGACGTCCAAATCCTTATCCCGATTAAAGATTCATTGCAAAACACCTTACAATTCTGGAATTCCTGTCTTCTATCTATCAATAACCTCCTAACAAATCTTAATTTGATTTCTCAATTCCAACAAATCAGAGTTCCTGCTCATCACCCCAAATGGTAACTACTTCCGCTTCCTACGCACACAACTTATCTCCTCCGGCCTTTTCCACTCATGTCAGAAACCTTGGGGTCACCATGGATAATCAACTAAACTACAAAAAAAACATAAGAACATAAGAAAATGCCATACTGGGTCAGACCAAGGGTCCATCAAGCCCAGCATCCTGTTTCCAACAGTGGCCAATCCAGGCCATAAGAACCTGGCAAGTACCCAAAAACTAAGTCTATTCCATGTAACCATTGCTAATGGCAGTGGCTATTCTCTAAGTGAACTTAATAGCAGGTAAAAAGCTTCATTAACAACACCATAAAGACTGCTTCTTTAAACTTCAAGTATTTAAAGAGGCTAAGACCACTCTTATACTTCCAAGACTTCAGATATGTATTACAAGCAATCATTTTCTCGAAGATAGACTATTGTAATTCTTTGCTGCTTGGTTTACCCGCAAACACTCTGAAACCTCTGCAAATGTTACAAAATGCCACTGCGAGGATCCTAACCAAATCTAATAAAAGGGACCACATTACTCCCATTTTAAAGAACCTTCACTGGCTCCCAATCAAACACAGAATCCTCTATAAATCCCTATCAATAATCCACAAAGCCATCTATAACTCCACTCCAATGGACCTCACCATCCCTTTTCAGCTTCACTCCACCTCTCGTCCGACTAGACAAGCTCAGAAGGGCACGCTGACAGCCCATCCTCTCAAGACTTCACTTAGCAAAAGAACTATTTCCACTGCTGGTCCTAATCTTTGGAACTCATTTCCACCAGACCTTAGAATTGAACAATCGACTCCCACCTTTAAAAAAAGACTAAAGACCTGGTTGTTCAACCAAGCATTCTCTTAATCTTAAACTCAATATCTAAGCTTTGATCTCCAGGACGGTCCACTACTCTGTATATAATTACTCCTATTAAGTTATTATTTATTTTTTTCCAAGTTCTTTTTACCCTGTTCATTGTAAGACATTATTCTTTATACTGTCAATCTATTGTTGTAATGTAAACCGAAGTGATTAGTAACTTTGTTACCAGAACTTCGGTATATAAAACTGTTAAATAAATAAAATAAGTAAGTTGTTTGTTAATAACAGAGCAGACGTTCATTGGAGCTGAAAATACGTTGAAGAAAGTTTTGGGAAGCAGCAGAACTGGACAATGTGATAATTATGAAAACTTTTTTGTTTAATCTTTCATTGTAGCTGAATCTGCAGGCTAGGAGTTGGGGTTCCCACATGTAAACATGGGTCGCGCCCCTTGGAGAGGGGAACTGTTGCGATTCTGTTTGCGGCCTAGCCTCGAGCAGCCTCTCACCTCACCGACCATGTCTCCCCTGCGCGGCGGGAGTGCCGCCGACGCCAAGCTCTCTTCCTTGTGGCCCGGAGGCAGTCATCGTCTCACCTGCCTCGGTGCTTCTCCGGAGTCCTCCTCAGGGGTCGTGCCATAACCCAAAGGCACACGTTCTCCCCTGGCACTCCCAACAGAACTATGGAGTTGGAGGACAGGGAAAATAATGGATGTGGGAAGAAGGGAGAGGTATGGGCGACGAATTAGAAAAGGAGCATTAGGATCCAGGGGGTAAGGGTCACATAGGAGATTCACTTGATGGGGAATGTTCAGTTAATTTGCCAAGCTCTATAGGCTCGAGCTTAGGCTGGGAAGCTCTGGTCAGGAAGTGGGGAAGTCAGACTAGAACACAGTTCTTTGGTTCTCACTGAGTTGAAGCTATGGCTCAATCCTCAGTCTGGTTTGCTACGTGGAATGTGTCTGGTATAGGTTCTGCGTTCAAACACTATAAAATATTGCAGACAATGCAGAGGCACCATATACAAATAGCTATGTTGCAGGAAACACGATTAGATGAAAAAGAGCATCAGAAAGTTAAGGGAGCATGGATGGGAGAGGTGTACTCATCCCTGGCTTCTAGCAAGACAGCTGAGGTTGCCAAACTGATTGGAAAGCAAGTTCCATTTACTGCTACATGAATTTAAACTTATCCATAAGGTACATATCTCATTGTGGAAGGAATAGCATTTGGCCAGTCGATTATAATCTGTAATGTATATGGACAATTCTTACCTGCATTAATTTTTTTCCAAATTGATTAAACTGTTTAGCGGATAAGTCACAGGGTTGTTTGATAGTGGGGTGGGGGGGGGGGATTTTGTGGTCTCTGACCCTTTATTGGCGTTATGCCCTGCTCGCGGCTGCTCCGCGGACAGGGCCTCACTTTTGTCGCGGCCCGGACTGCCGCCGAACCACGCTGCCCTCCTGTTCACGGCTGTGTAACCCGCCTGCTGTCTTCCTCCCCCTCCTGCGCCGATGCTGCTTCGAGAGAACTCCCCTCGCCCAGGATTCCTCCTCTCTTCGCAGCCTAGGATGCAGCCGGAACTCTCCGTCGAGGGAATCCCCTTGTGGGGATTCCCCTCCTCCATGGCCCGAGTGCTGCCACCGAGACCTCTCTTCAGTGGCAGGAAGCCGCTACCCGACGTCCTCAGGCCTTCCTCTTCGCTCCAACCCTGCTGCAGGCCTAGGCTCCGCCTCCTGTGCTCCAGGGCTCCCTCTAGGGGCTGGCCACCCGGCTCTTCTCTCTATTTAAAGGGACAAAGCATGAAGTTCCTCTTCAGCCCTCCCAGATGATGTCTTCAGGGCTCTTCCTGCTCCTGCCCTATAAAAGGGCACTGCTTCATTCTTTCAGTGCCTTCGGATGGAGTAACACCCTCCAGGATCAACATCCTCCAGAGAGTTCCATCCTCAGAGTTCCACTGTGGTTATCTTCAAGCTCCTGTCCAGAAGACTTCGTCTTCAAGTCTTCTCTCTTTGTGATGTCTTCGTCCGACGTCCAGGTCTCCCCTGTCATCTACCTTCCTCGTGGTATGTTCCAGCCCTGGATTCCTTTCCTCAAGCCTCTGTACTCCTCGTCTATTAGAACATAAGAGCATAAGAATATGCCATACTAGGTCAGACCAAGGGTCCATCAAGCCCAGCATCCTGTTTCCAACAGTGGCCAATCCAGGCCATAAGAACCTGGCAAGTACCCCAAAACTAAGTCTATTCCATGTTACCGTTGCTAATAATAGCGGTGGTTATTATATAAGTCAACTTAATTAATTAATAGATGTCTCTGATACTCCTATGTCTCGATGTCCTGACGTCCAGAAGTCCGCCTGTTCTGAGTCCCAGATATCGTGGTGTTCCGACGTCCTCCATCCTGATGTCCGTCCATCTTCTTCTATAAAGACTTTCAGATCCTACGTTAAGCAGAGGCCCATTCCTGCTGTCATCCATCTCTCCGATGTCAGAAGCTTCCAGTGTCCAGAGGCCATTCCCTCGTTACAGACGTCCAGAGCGCCTGGCGCCAAGAGATACTTTCCCTCGCTTCAGCAGTCCAGGTATCCTAATGTCAAGATGGCTTTGTCTGAGGTACTGCCCTCTGCATACCTCCCTCTTCACTAAACATCATTATACTGGAGAACACGTCAGCAGATCTTGGCATTCCCCGGACTCCAATCAGTCTATGTTTGATAGATTGGAATCTCTCCATTGGACTTCGTCGAGTGCTGCCCGACTCCTCTCCGTCTGGTGCTCCTCCCGCTCCTAGCCTCCGGGTTGTGTAGGGCGCGCAGCGGACAAGGTGGTCCGCGACCAGTCCTTGGGCTGTGTAGGGCACCTGGAGGGATAGCACTCCCTAACTTCAAGAGCCTCATCTCTTCTTCATACCCAAGAGTGTTCCTCTTCATAGTCTTCAAGAGTCTCGTCTTCATCTTCAAGAGTACACTCTCTCCTTCCATGTCCAGGAGTCCTCATCTAGTCCAATCTCCGGGAATCCTTCTTCTATGAACTCTGACTCTTCACTCTTTGGACCAGGAGTCCCCTGCTCTGGTTCCATTCTTTCATGAGTCAAACTGTGTCCAAGCTTGCACTTGGGGCTTCTCTCTGAGTTATCTCGTGGACCAGGGACTCACACTCACACAGGAGCAAGCAATCATGCCTCTACGCCCCTTCCCAGGGCTTTCCCACATGCATTCACCATGGAATACATAGCCACAAGGCGTGTCTGCAACAATTGGCTGTAAGGTTTTAGGGGATAAAGTAACAAAAGTGGCTTCACATGTTTGTAATAGCTTAGACTTGGTGGATACTTGGAGGACCCTACAACCACTTGAAAGGGAATAAACGCATATATCACAGGCACATAGAAAAGACTCACGTATAGATTGCTAGCTGGTGCACAGTAGCAAATTTGAGACTATAAAAAGCAGAGATTGGTCCAATTGAGATATCGGACCATTCACCGGTGTGGATGGATTTTGAAGATTTTCATCCACTACAATGTCAATGGAATTTTCCCAGATACCTCTATGGAGAGCAATAGTTCCAAGAATTTTTATGGAAGAAATTGGAAGAGTTTTCTTCTTTTAATGAGCAGCATAAATGCATCCATTCTTTTTTTTTTTTGTAATATGTTTATTGTAATGTCAATAAAGCACACAAAATTACACAGTACATCAAGAGGTGGAGCAGCATATAAAATCTCAAACATTATACAGATTAAGCTCTAGCCCGCCCCCCCAACCCCATCTACTTCATACGTGCTTATAGAAAAACATATTGGGCCTTTAACAAAGAAAACAAGCAAACCCCCACCCCCCCACCCCCGAGTCAGCCCATTAAGGAACACCATCAAAGTTCAAAAAAAGTGGTTCCAAAAGGAGACCACAGTCTTTTGCATAGAGTGGCACATGTATGATTTTTTACCTGCCGGTGAGAAGTTGTACATGTGCATGCGATGCAAAGAGCTCCTGGCTCTCAGAGAACGAGTCCGATCTCGGGAGGCTAGAGGGGCAGACCTGGAGGAGCTGAAGCAGATAGAGAGGTATATAGATGAGACCTTCAGGGACATAGTAGCCAAGTCCCAACTTCAGACTGGCAGCCCTGGTGCTGCCTTGGAGGAAGGTGGTCTCATGATTGGAGGGCATCAACCTGATGCAGCAGGAAAGGATCCTGTGGCAAGGACCTGCTCTCCAAGTGATGCATTGTCCTTTCGCACCGAGGATATCTCTCCAAGGCCTACTGCCCAGGAGGGAAGAGTTAGGTCAGCCGTCATAGTTGGTGATTTGATTATTAGGAATGTAGATAGCTGGGTGGCTGGTCAAGATGGTGAGACGGACAGTGAAATGCTAAGAGAAATTAGGGAAGCTAACCAAATTGGTAGTGCGGTTATAATGGGAGACTTCAATTACCCCAATACTGACTGAGTAAATGTATCATCGGGACACGGTAGAGAGATAAAGTTCCTGGATGGAATAAATGATAGCTTTATGGAGCAACTGGTTCAGGAACAGACGAGAGAGAGGGAGCAATTTTAGATCTAATTCTCATTGGAGCACAGGATTTGGTGAGAGAGGTAACGGTCGTGGGGCCGCTTGGCAATAGTGATCATAATATGATCAAATTTGAATTAATGACTGGAAGGGGGACAGTAAGCAAATCCACGGCTCTCATGCTAAGCTTTCAAAAGGGAAACTTTGATAAAATGAGAAAAATTGTAAGAAAAAAACTGAAAGGAGCAGCTACAAAAGTAAAAAGTGTGCAAGAGGCGTGGTCATTGTTAAAAAATACCATTCTAGAAGCACAGTGCAGATGTATTCCACAATTTAAGAAAGGTGGAAAGAAGGCAAAACGATTACCGGCATGGTTACAAGGGGAGGTGAAAGAAGCTATTTTAGCCAAAAGATCTTCATTCAAAAATTGGAAGAAGGATCCAACAGAAGAAAATAGGATAATGCATAAACGGTGGCAAGTTAAATGTAAGACATTGATAAGACAGGCTAAGAGAGAATTTGAAAAGAAGTTGGCCGTAGAGGCAAAAACTCACAGTAAAAACATTTTAAAATATATCCGAAGCAGAAAGCCTATGAGGGAGTCAGTTGGACCGTTAGATGATCGAGGAGTTAAAGGGGCATTTAGAGAAGATAAGGCTATCGCGGAAAGATTAAGGATTTCTTTGCTTCGGTGTTTACTGAAGAGGATGTTGGGAGGTACCTATACTGGAGAAGGTTTTCATGGGTAATGATTCAGATGGACTGAACCAAATCACGGTGAACCTAGAAGATGTGGTAGGCCTGATTGACAAACTGAAGAGTAGTAAATCACCTAGACCGGATGGTATACACCCCAGAGTTCTGAAGGAACTCAAAAATGAAATTTTAGACCTATTAGTAAAAATTTGTAACCTATCATTAAAATCATCCATTGACTGGAGGATAGCTAATGTAACCACAATATTTAAAAAGGGCTCCAGGCAGATGAAATTTAATGTGGATAAGTGCAAGGTGATGCATATAGGGAAAAATAACCCATGCTATAGTTACACAATGTTAGGTTCCATATTAGGTGCTACCACCCAAGAAAGAGATCAAGACATCATAGTGGATAACACATTGAAATAGTCAGTTCAGTGTGCTGCGGCAGTCAAAAAAGCAAACAGAATGTTGGGAATTATTAGAAAGGGAATGGTGAATAAAACGGAAAGTGTCATAATGCCTCTGTATCGCTCCATGGTGAGACCGCACCTTGAATACTGTGTACAATTCTGGTCGCCGCATCTCAAAAAAGATATAATTGCGATGGAGAAGGTACAGAGAAGGGCAACCAAAATGATAAGGGGAATGGAACAGCTCCCCTATGAGGAAAGACTAAAGAGGATAGGACTGTTCAGCTTGGAGAAGAGACGGCTGAGGGGGGATATGATAGAGGTGTTTAAAATCATGAGAGGTCTAGAATGGGTAGATGTGAATCATTTTTTTACTCTTTCAGATAATAGAAAAACTAGGGGGCACTCCATGAAGTTAGCATGTGGCACATTTAAAACTAATCGGAGAAAGTTCTTTTTCACTCAACGCACAATTAAACTCTGGAATTTGTTGCCAGAGGATGTGGTTAGTGCAGTTAGTATAGCTATGTTTAAAAAAGGATTGGATAAGTTCTTGGACGAGAAGTCCATTACCTGCTACTACTCAAGCTGACTTAGATAATAACCACCGCTATTACTAGCAACGGTAACATGGAATAGACTTAGTTTTTGGGTACTTGCCAGGTTCTTATGGCCTGGTTTGGCCACTGTTGGAAACAGGATGCTGGGCTTGATGGACCCTTGGTCTGACCCAGTATGGCATGTTCTTATGACACTGCCAGGGAGACTGTGGGCCAGAGGAGCTAACGCTGGTCAGATGGGACGGTAGTAAGGATGGAGTCACATTATCAGGAGGACCCACCACTACAAGGCTGATCTCAGACTGGCAGGCTACATCCAGAGCCCCCAGTTTCCTGAGACTGATTTTTCAAAATTCTGAGATAATTATGTGGCAAATTTGCATATATTTCTAATTTAAATACTATAATTTCTGTTTTAGTTTATAAAATGTTCTGACATTTCTGTGCCCAGTAAATTCAGTTGATTCTTTATTAGAGGAAAGGTATTTTAGTGACTGGGGCTGGAGAGGAAGGGGAAGGGATCTGAAGATCTCAGAGGAGGGAAAAGAAGGAGGGGCTGAGGAATAAGGGAGGGAGGAAGATTAGGATGGAGGGAGGAGGGGGAAGAGACGAAGAAGGGAAGGTGAAAAGAAGGAAGAGTGGGGATGGAGGTAGGGGAGGAGGGAAGATTGCGCTGGACGTGGAGAAAGCCACAGCCCTTCCTCCCATCACACCCCAATGCCCCTCCAGTCCTGTCACCCTCCAAACTCCTCCCTCCCTCCCTCACCTTCTTCTCTCTCCCCCTCAGACTGGGGAGGGTAAACTCTAGGGTCACTGTGGGGAAGAGGAGGACCTGCCTGCACCAGAATGCATGCGTAAGACACATTGCTGTGCTCCCATAGGTGCCTTATGCGTGATAGGCTGGGAAATAGAAGCTGCCTGCAGTTATGAGTGTTTATATTCCTGCACAGAGTACGCATGAGGGCCTTCTCATAACAACCGACTGCGGATTCTTCCCCAATAAATAAGAAAATTGGTTCTTACCTGCTAATTGTCATTCCAGTAGTACTAAGGATCAGTCCAGAGAAGTGGGTTGTGTATCCCTACCAGCAGGTGGAGTCAGAGAGCAAAAAACCTTGGGCACTGCCATATATACGAGAGTGCCACCTGCAGTCCCTCAATATTGTCTTGTACCCAAGCCCAAGCTAACAGAACTAAAGAACGAAGGGTAGTAGCCAACCAAAAACACGGCCAACCCCTACGCCCCTGGAACAATCAAACCGAATCAACTGCTAAACAGCGCTCCCTCAATCATATCTGCAGCAATGACCTTCATGAAAAATTATAACCAAGTTCTGAGCAAGACAGTCTTTCGGTATCTGAAGAAAGGGGTGGGCCTCTGGACTGATCCTTAGTACTACTGGAACGAAAATTAGCAGGTAAGAACCAATTTTCTTTTCCCAGTACGTACAGGATCAGTCCAGAGAAGTGGGATGTACCCAAGCCAACCTACTCTGGGCAGGAACCCAAAAGACCCGCACGCAGAACACTCTCACCGAAGGATGATTCATCATTAGCTTTAACATCCAATCGGTAATGTTTAGTGAAATTGTGCAGCAAAGACCACACAGCCGCTCTACAGATTTCCTGAGGTGACAGTAGTTGACACTCTGCCCAGGAAGTAGCATGGGCCCTAGTGGAATGAGCTCTGAGACCCCAAGGCACAGGATGCCCTCGGTCAATGTATGCCGAAGAAATGGCTTCTTTAATCCACCAAGATATGGTCGCCTTGGAGGCTTTGTCCCCCTTCTTTGGACCACCAAAAAGAACAAACAAATGATCGGAACGTCGGAAATCATTGGTAACTTCCAGATAATGCAATAAGGTGCACCGCAGGTCCAACAGATGAAGGTCTCTGCCCTGAGAAGACTCTCGGGACCAATGAGGAAACCCCGGAAGCTCCACAGCCTGATTCATGTGGAATGCCGAAACCACCTTAGGGACGAAAGACGGCACCGTGTGCAAGGACACCCGATCGTCGGAAATCCGCAGAAAAGGATCTCGACACGACAATGCCTGTAATTCAGAGATCCGATGCGCCAAACAAATGGCCATCAAAAACACTGTTCTCTACGTCAGATCTTTCAGGGACGTTCTGCGAATAGGCTCGAATGGGGCGGTGCACAGCACTCACTGTACGAGATTCAAACACCAATCGGGACACACTGCACGGACCAGCGGACATGTTTGACCCCCTTAAGAAACCGAGCAATATCTGGATGCACTGCCAGCGAACAGTCATTGAACGTTCTCCTCAAGGCACCCAGAGCCGCAACCTATACACGAAGGGAATTGAACGCTAGACCCTTAAGCGAGACCCTGCTGCAGAAAATCAAGCACCCGAGGGACCTCGGCTGTCAAAGGATCGCAAGACTGCTGATGACACCATGTCTCAAAAAGCTTCCAGACTCTCACATAGGCCATAGAGGTGGCCGGACGTCTCGCCTGAAGAAGGGTGGAAATGACCTGTTCGGAATAACCCCTCAAGCGTAAACGTCACCTCGCAAAAAACAAGCCACGAGAAAGAAGTGATCCTCCCGATCCAAAAATATGGGCCCTTGACTGAGCAGATGTGACAGATGGGCCAGCTGTAGCAGCCCTTCTAGAGCCAGGCGCACCAGATCCGTGAACCACGGATGGCGTGGCCACTCCGGCGCCACCAGAACCACACGTCTCAGGTGGAGCTCTATGCGACGGAGAAGGCATACCGGAGAATTCCCATGGGCCAGGGACACACGAGCGTGTCGATGTCCACAGAGCCCTGCTCTCGGTGACGGCTGAAGAAACGCCCTGTTTTCGCATTCACCCGCGCAGCCATCGGATCCAATTGAGGAGCTCCCCATCTGGCACAAAAGAGATTCCACGTTTAGAGAGACAACTTCCACTCTCCTGGATCCAGTTGCTGTCTGCTGAGATAATCTGCCTGCACGTTCTAAACTCCCGCAACATGCGACGCTGCAATGCCTCCTAGATGTCGTTCTGCCCAGGCCAACAGTAGACGGGCCTCTAGCGCCACCGCGGGGCTTCGAGTCCCGCCCTGTCGGTTGATGTATACTACAGTTGTCGCATTGTCGGAGAATACGCGCATCATCCTGCCCTGTATCCAGGGAAGAAAGGGCTGCAGAGCCAAATGTACCGCTCTCGTCTCGAGGCGATTTATGGACCAGGAGCCTTTCGTCGCCATCCAGAGCCCCTGGGCAGATTTGTCTGCACACGCTGCTCCCCAACCAGAGAGACAGGGATTGGTGGAGATTATCAGCCAATTCTGAGGGTCCAAATCCATTCCCCATTCCAAATTGTCACGTGAGAGCCACCATGACAGACTGACTCTGGACTCCGGGAGCAGAGGCATTGGGAGGAGGAATTGCTCAGACACCGGACTCCACCGAGACAAAAGCGCACGTTGTAATGGTCGTAAGCGAGCGAATGCCCAAGGGACCAAATCCAAAGTGGATGCCCGGAGCCCAGGACTTGAAAATGGTGCCACACCGTGGGAGTGCTCCTCCGAAGGAGGGAATGGATCTGAGTTTGTAACTTCGTTATGCGGTCCGCCGCCAGCAATACCTTGCCTCGCAAGGTATCGAATCGCGCTCTCAGGTAAATCAGCTGTTGAGCGGGCTCCAATTGACTCTTCTGCACATTGATTACCCATCTGAGTGACCTTAGGGTGAAAATCACCATGTGCACCGATCTCTCGCAGCCCTCCCGAGACTTCGCGTGAATCAACCACTTTGAAGCACAGAAGTCTCTGATGACTCAGTCGGATAGGTATATGCAAATACGCCTCCGTGAGGTCCAGGGAAGCCAGGAACTCCCCTTTCCGCACCGCAGCCACTACTATCCGCAATGTTTCCATTCAAAGCAAGGAACCCGAAGGCAACAATTCACCTGCTGCAGATCTAGAATCGGGCAAAACGTGCCTCCTTCTTGGGGACCACAAAGTATCCCAGAGTACCGGCCCCGTCCCTGCTGCACCTCCGGAACTGTAACAATAGCGTTGAGGTCGAGAAGTCGTTGCAGTGTCACCCGGACCACCTCGCGCTTGCTGCTCGAGGCCACGTGGGACTCCACAAATACCTCCCGGACCGGACATGAGAACTCCAGTGCATAGCAGTCTCTGATCACTGCCAGGACCCAAAGATCCAAAGTGATTGTTGCCCATTCCGTGTTAAAAGCTGGATAATCTGCCTCCGACAGCTTCAAAGACGGAATGGGTGCTCGTGGCTTCATTGGAAGAATTTACTGTTTCCGGCACTGAGGTTCCCAGAGTCCTTGCTGGAGCGGCGGCCACTGCAAAAGAACTGCTGGCGTCCCAGAGTCTGTTTGGAAGTAGAAGGCGCAGAATACCTGGGCTCTATACCGGCGAGAGTCCTGAAAACGAGGCCGAGGTGGAAAAAACCTTCTTGGAACATCTATCTTCTGGCAACCTACTGCCCTTGGACTCTCCGAGCAGCTTCACCAGCTTATCAAGGTCATCTCTGAACAGGAGCTTGCCTTTAAAGAGAAGGTTACAAAGCTAAAACTTTGAGGACAAATCCGCTGCCCAATTAGGCAGCCAAGAAAGCGATACGCCGCCACCACTGATACCATACTCCTAGCTGTTGTCCGCACGAGGTCATATAGTGCACCCGCCACATAGGCAATGCCCGCTTCTAAATGAGCGACCTGAAGCACTCCATTGCTACCAGAAGCGGAGGAGGAGGTGGAATCCATCAAGATCATCAGGATTCACGTCCCCTGGATCCGGAGTTAGGTCCGGGTCTACCACCGGAGGTGTCCCCGAGACTGCCGCAGCATCTGGACTCGATCCAGGTCTTGTAGCACTCGGAAGGAATCCCCAGGCTGAAGAGAGAGATCCCCCGGATGCTGATGCTGCTCCGAGCCGCGAGCCTTCTTCGCCAGAGGCACCGACAGGGTCCCTTGTAGGTCCGAGTCTCTTTGGCACCGTCTGCCTCCTAGCCAGGAAGGCTTGGTGCGTAAGTTGAATAAATTCCAGGAAAAAATCCTCCAGGTCCCCTTCTCCCTCAGCAGAATCACGGGGTGTCATTGCCCGCAAAATCTTCCCCCACGGGGTCAAAACAGGCAGGGAATCTTCTACAATTGACCGCGCGATGCACAGCAGTTCCACCCCCCACCCCTCCACAGGGGAGCTCGGTCCGCTCCGAACGAGCCCTCCATGCCGGAGGAGGAAAGCCGAGCAAAGAGAAGCAGAGTTCAGCGCTTGGCCGCGCGCCCCCCAAGCCCGGCAGGCGAGTATTTGGTGCGAGGGCCCTAACTCGGCTGCGTAGCCACGCGGTCTGTGAGTGAGGGAGAAAGGCTGCTGCCGGCAAAAAAACCGCACGCTCCGTCGGCGCAGAAGACAAAAATCAAACGGGGAGAAAAGCCGCTGCCGGGTAAAAAACACACCGCTCCAGAGTGGGAGCCAAAAAAAAACAAACAGCCCCCAGTCACAGCCGTGCTAAAAAGCGGCGAAAGCTGCAAAATAAATACACGGGCTGAAAGCTCAACTCACCCTTCTCCTCTGGAAACACCCCGGAGCCGCGGGCTAAGAGGGAACCCGCTACTCCAGGAACGGCTGGTATCGACAGCCCTGGCAACCCCACACCTTACTCAAGGGGAAAGATGTCCGCCGGCTCAGCTCCTCTTACCTTTTTTTTTTTTTAAATTTACAAGCACAAAAAAGGCAGTAGACAAGGGAGCAGCTATATCAGCTTTGGAGTTAAGTAACCAGGAGCCCCCGGCCTTTCACTTCCAAGAACCTGCGGGCAAAACACATACAGGGGTGTCCAACCCCTCGGACGCCCGGCTTCCAGTGAGGGATGGCCCACAAAGGTGCCTAACACCTCAGGAAGCACAGCTGAGAGAAAGAAAAAAGAAAAATACGAACTAAAAATCAAATAAAAGTAGTCAGACTGCAGGTGTGCATCTGTACCACCGGCTGGAGTCAGAGAGATACTGAGGGACTGCAGGTGTGCATCTGTACCACCCGCTGGAGTCAGAGAGATACTGAGGACTGCAGG